>NC_053491.1:83056941-83425066 GCF_905171775.1 Rana temporaria
ATGAGGAAACTTACCTTCATATACTCCTCGTGCATAACTTTAATGATGGCAGCACACGTGTCCGGTATGATGACCCCAAGCGCCTGCGGAGAGATGCCTGTCGAGAACTTGAGGTCCTGCAGGCTCCTCCCAGTCGCCAGGTACCGCAACGTGGCAATAAGCCTCTGCTCGGCCGTGATGGCTTGGCGCATCACAGTGTCCTGCCTCGTGATATAGGGGGACAGAAGTTCCAGCAGACTGTTGAATACGGGGTCCGTCATGCGGAGAAAATTCCTATAGTCATTAGGATTATTCTCCTGGAGTTCCCTAAGCAGAGGCATATGTGAGAACTGGTCACGCTGGCGCAACCAATTCTTGGTCCAGAAACGCCTCCGCCCCCTGTTTCTGGCCAAAGTACTGGAATAATGAACAGCAGCCATCCCATAAACAGCACCAACTCGCGAAAATTGACGCTGCTGCTCCATCATGGCTTCAAACCGGCCGGCTGGTCAGTCAAGAACACACTCCAACAGAAAGCACAATCAAATCCAGCGGTACCTGCAAAGAACGCACGACACACAGATACGAACGCACAGTACGAATCTGCTAAGCAGAACGAACTGCACGCCTGTACCCGAATGCCAACTACGTACCCACAAGCACACGCACTGAACGAGAAAATACTACCTGCTAAAGCCTGGAGACCGAGAAGCGCGAATCAGCTCTAACCAAACCTTCACTAACACGAGCAAAGCCGTAACTAGCAAAAGCGGAACAGAGGGCGTCGCCATTGACTTTGGCCTTTCCCTTTATAGTGACGTCAAACGTGGATTACGTGCACGCGTTCAGGTCCGCAGGGAAATATCGTCCGCTGGTGTGTACAAGCCAGCGGGCCAAATGAAAAAACAGCCTTGTACGCCGGAAACAGCCCGTCGGACATTTCGAACGGACATGTTTGCTCGTGAGTACTCGGCCTAACTCTTACTGAATCTACCTATAGGTCATTGTGCCCATTATGTTGGATGTGCAGATTGGTCAATACTGGTGGCAGGCAGAGATGTGGTCAGAAAACAAAGTATTGGTCCAGGAAGCAGGCAGAAACATGGTTGATAAACAGGCTGGGTCAGTTCAGGCATAAGTCAGAGATGTGGTTGGTATGCAGACAAAGGATCAGTCCAGACAGCAGGCAGAAATGTGGCCAATTAACAGACCAGAGTCCCATATTTAGGGTATAGCCAAGAAAGATTTTAAATTTTTAAAATGTGATGAGCTTCCACTCAAATGGATGGGCATGTCCCAGGAACTGGAATTATTGGTGATGTACTGCTGATTACATTGGTCCACAAGTAAATTGAACAAATCTTCTGTGAAAAACAATAAAAAAAACTAAAGTGGTTCAAAATGATAGGTGCTGCTGAATTAGAAGGCAGCCATAAAGGTTTTGAAAGTGTCTCTCGGACACTAGTATGGGCCCTAATCCTTTGTGGCTGTTCTGACACCCCACTACTTGTACTTGGCCTTTCCTCCTGGTGCACCTGTGCTTGTGCCAGGGCTCGAGTCCTGCAGGAAAAACACGTGGGAAAGCCGTCCCTGCACTTTTTTCACAGCAGGAACGCCGTTCCCTTTGCAGGACTAGACCCATCGGGATTGCACTACACCCGCGGTGGCAGCGCCGTGGGTTTAGGCAATCACGGAGGGTTCTGCAGTGATCAGTGCTAAATCGGATGCAAGGGGGAGGGGGTGTGCGGGGGTGCAGGGTGACACCGCTGCACATACCATCCCCTCCTCTCGTGGCCGCAGGCTGTCTGTCTGTTTTATCCCGGATGTCACACAGGCACAGCCGAACAGCAGAGTGAAGCCACCTCCCCCTCCTCTTAGTTTATGTGTAAACAGGGGGAGGGGACCTGCTGTGCATCATGTGCAGCCACGATCTGAGGTACTGAGCAGGGGTGCACTGAAGGGGGGTGTCTGCACTGAATGGGGGGTGCACTGAAGGGGGGTGTCTGCACTGAATGGGGGGGTGCACTGAAGGGGGTGTCTGCACTGAAGGGGGGGTGCACTGAAGGGGGTGTCTGCACTGTACGGGATGCATTGAAGGGGGGTGTCTGCACTGTACGGGGGTGCACTGAAGGGGGGTGTCTGCACTGTACGGGGGTTACACTGAAGGGGGGTCTGCACTGTACGGGGGCTACACTGAAGGGGGGGTGTCTTACTGTACGGGAGCTACACTGAAGTGGGGGTATGCACTGTACTGGGGGCTACACTGAAGGGGAGGTGTCTGCACTGTACAGGAGCTACACTGAAGGGGGGGTGTCTGCACTGTACGGGAGCTACACTGAAGGGGGGTGTCTGCACTGTACGGGAGCTTCACTGAAGGGGAGTGTCTGCACTGTAAGGGAGCTACACTGAAGGGGGGGTCTGCACTGTACGGGGGGCTACACTGAAGGGGGGTGTCTGCACTGTACTTCCACTGATGCATTGGTGACCAGTGGCAGTTTATTAACCCCTTTGTGCTGCATTAGTGACACCAGTGTCAGTGTTTATTACCCCTATTTGGTGCAGCATGAAAGGGTTCATAAATAGAGTTGAGCGGACACCTGGATGTTCGGGTTCGACGGGTTCGGCCGAACTTCAGAAAAAAGTCCGGGTTTCGGGACCCGAACTTGACCCCGAACCCCGTTGAAGTCAATGGGGACCCGAACTTTTCAGTACTAAAATGTCTCTAAAACACTAATGGAAAGGGCTACAGGGCTGCAAATGGCAGAAAAATGTTGGTAAGAGCATGGCAAGTACTTTGCAAATAAATGTGGATAGGGAAATAACTTAAAATAACATAAAAAAACTAAAAATAAAAAAATATATATTTTTTTGCCCTAAATGTTTTTTTTTTTAATAGAACAATAGAAGAACACTAGCTAAAGTGTTTATCTCACACGTACAGATATGGAGGAAAAACTGCAAACACTGGAGGAAACACTGCAAAATATATTTGTTTGCCCTAAATGGGTGTTTTTTTAATAGAACAATAGAAAAACAGTAGCTAAAGTGTTTATCTCACACGTACAGATATGGAAGAAACACTGCAAACACTGGAGGAAACACTGCATTTTTTTTTTCCTAAATGGATGTTTTTTGAATAGCACAATAGAAGGAACGTATCTAAAGGGTGTATCTCACAGTAACATATGCAGTGCTGGTGTAATATGATTTGTGAAGCAGGACTGACTCCTATATATTTCTCTCCCTATAAGCACAATCAGGAACCTTTCCCTAAAGTATCTAATGCAGATTATCTCACAGGAACATATGGAGTGCTGGTGCAATATGCAGAGTATCTCACAGGAACATATGCAGTGCTGCTGCAATTTGATTTGTGAAGCAGGACTGACTCCTATATATTTCTCTCCCTATAAGAAAAATCAGGAACCTTTCCCTAAAGTATCTAATGCAGAGTATCTCACAGGAACATATGCAGCGCTGGTGTAATAAGATTTCTGAAGCAGGACTGACTCCTATATATTTCTGTCCCTATAAGCACAATCAGGAACCTTTCCCTAAAGTATCTAATGCGGAGTATCTCACAGGAACATATGCAGTGCTGGTGTAATATGATTTCTGAAGCAGGACAGTCTGACTCCTATCAAATTCTCTCCCTCAGATCAGATCAGCAGCAGCAGCCTTTCCCTACCCTATCTAAAGCAGAGTGACGAGCTGTGCTATGTGCCTCTAGCTTATATAGAGGCTGGGTCACATGCTACACTGGCCAATCACAGCCATGCCATTAGTAGGCATGGCTGTGATGGCTTCTAGGTCTCACGAGTAAAACAAATGGTGATTGGTTGCCCTGCAGCGCGCCATTACAATCCCGAACACCGAACACCGAACCTGAACTTACAGCAAATAACAGCTTTACAGTTCGGGTTCGCTCAACCCTATTCATAAACACTGACACTGGTGTCTCTGATGCAGCACAAAGGGGTTAATTACCCCACTGGTCACTAATGCATCAGTGGCCAGTGGTGTATTTGATACTACCCACCCCATACACTCCGCAACCCTCTCATCTACATACCACCCACCCCCATACACTCTGCACCTCTCTCATCTACAAACCACCCACCCCCATACACGCTGCACCCCTCTCATCTACATACCACCCACCCCCATACACTCCACACCCCTCTTATGTACATACAATCCACCTCCATACACTCCTCACCCCTCTCATCTACATACCACCCATCCCCATCATTTTTATATTTTTTGGTAGGGGAGTGGATCTTGGGTGGGAGTTCCCACACTTTTTTCCCCAGTACTTGACCCCTGGCTTGTGCTTACCACTTCACCAGGATATACTGCATTGCTGGTGCTGGCCTGCTGTTGTTCAGAATGCCTGATTCTTTATATAGGCATCCTTCCCTCCTCTGAATCAGAGGCGGTTACTGTTACTATCCACGGGTTTATTCAAAATCTGAATCTGACAGTGAGAGTTCCCCGCTACTCTCATCTGTCATGCTCAGAATCTACGACCCCCCCCCCATCTAAATTTATCCCACCCCAGCCGTGGTATACCAATCTTGTCTCAGGGTCTGATGGGGAAGTGAAAAGTTTGTACATGAGATGGTTGAATCCCTATGTGGGGATCAAAAACTGCATCCTATCATCTCAACGCGTATCATGGATGGGTTCCACTCATCATGAGCGGATGCTGGATATGTCTGGAAAACATATATATGTATATAAACACATGTAGCGCTACCCCCGCAGGAGCCGCTGGTTAGATTGGGACGGCATGATTATGTTACCTCTGATGTGTCTAGGGATAATGATGATGATGAGATGCAGTAACGGAATGTCCAAACAGCGGGGTGTCGTTTTCTGTGCTTTTATTTCTTGCCCAACATGGCAAACAGTTAACACCAGGTAGATAGATATAGGTTGGTGAAAGGAGAGTTTGCAGATTCAGGCCTATGGATAACGGAAGCAGTCCTGCCACCAGTGGGACTTTAATTCACGTCGCCACTCCAGCCGGAGTGGGTAAAGTGTACCTGGACGGGCCTCTCACACCGACCTGGCAGCCAGAGTACCACTTAGAACTTCTGAGAAGGAACAAGTCTCTGTCACCGACTTGGCTCTAATGTAACTTAGAATTAGGAGTGGAACCTCTGCCACAGGCCCTTTACTCAGGAACGTGGATAGTAAAGCGAATCCTCTCAGTGAATATAATTCTGCCTAAATCTCCCTCAGGTAGACTTCTTAGTTTAGGGTCACGGACTGACAAGTTGCAGCATCTAACTTCTCAGTGTCTGGTTACCCAGGTCCCCGATGGATCGTCTAAGCCCTATTGGATCACCTGCCTCCGGGCTCACCTCAGACCGACTTCCCACCGAACAGCATAACTCGCTTGGGATCTTCCTCACAAAGTGTGGGGACCCAGTAATCACAGGGGCCCATTTGCAGCTTTAGGGCCCAGATTCAAGAACTCCACGTAGCATGTGCGCCCCGGCCTGGTAGGCAATCTCGCCGATTCCCGTGATGTGCGCACACCCTGAAGGTGGGTGCCGCACCCGGAACCAGGAACAGAACTCCTCACAAAATGGCGTCTGCCCTAGAAGTACCCTCCCCCAGCATGCCCCGCGAGGGAAACACTCCTCTGATTGGCTGCTGGCAAGAGGCACCTCCGCCAGGGCCGTCTTTACCGCAGGGCAAATGGGGCAGGTGCCCTGGGCCCTGTCACTGTTGGGGGCCCAAAGCAACCCCCTTTGAAAAAAAAAAAAAAAAATTTTTTTTTTTTTTTAGGGGTCCGGAGGCCCCCAGGGGCCCGGAGGACCCCAGGGCCCCAGATGGCAACCCCCCCCCTTTTTTTTATTTATTTTTAAATAATAAAAAAAAAATTATATATTTTTATTAAAGGGACAATTTTTTTAATATATTTTTATTTTATTTTTTATTAAAGGGCCAATTTTTTTTAGAGGTCTGGGGGTCCCCAGGGGCCCATAGTTCCCCAGGGCCCCGGATGACAACCCCCCTTTTTTTATAAAAAAAAAATCTTTTTATTTATATATTTATAATTATAATATTTATATATATATAAAAATGTTTATTATTATTATTATTATTATTATTATTATTATTATTATTATTATAGGACCCAGAGGTCCCCAGGGCCCCGGATGGCAACCCCCCTTTTTTTTTATAAAAAACATTTTTTTTATATATTTTATTTCTTTTTTTTTTCTTTTTATATATATATATATATAATTTTTTTTTTATTAAAGGGCTCAGAGGTCCCCATGTGGCAAACACCCTTTATCTTTTTTTATAAATGTTTATTTTTTTATTTTTGTTTATATATTTTTTTTATTTATTTTTTATTTAAGGGCCCAGAGGTCCCCAGGGCCCTGGATGGCAACCCCCCCTTTTTTTTATAAATGTTTCTTTATATATATTTTTTATTAAAGGGCCCAGAGGTCCCGGATGGCAACCCCCTTTTTTTTGTAATTTATTTTTATTAAAAAAAAAATATTAAAGGGCCCAGAGGTCCCCAGATGGCAACCCCCTTTTTAAAATATATTTTTTTAATTTCTTTTTTTCTTTTTATTAAAGGGCCCAGAGGTCCCCAGGGCCCCGGATGGCTACACCCCTTTTTTATATATATTTTTCTTTATTTCTTTCTTTTTTTGTAAAGGGCCCCCCGCTTCTAAATTTGCGGCAGCCCCCCCCCTGCTTCTCAATTTCAGGCGGCAGCAACCCCCATCCCGGTTCTCTGCTCCAGGGGGCCCATGCCTGAAGCTGTGTAAGTGGCCCCATAATTCCTGATGGTGGCCCTGCCTCCCGTTAAGCCCCTGTGCTGCCCACAAACCAGGCTGAAAATCATCAGCGGCACGCAGCCAGTGACAGTACTGCTTCCCTTCCCAGTGTTTTAAAATGTACAGCACCCCTGGCTTCCCTTTAGACGTGCACTTCTCCCTTCCTGCCACTGGGTGCTGCTTGCATATAAAAGTGAATTAGAATGTGATTTTATAACATCCCCAGTTTGCTCTTCCCGAGGCTGACTTCTTCATGTCCTGCTCCTCAAGGTATGTCACTGTTTGCTAATCTATATTGTAAATTGAAGTTTTCTGTAGAGTGTGCCCAAAGTCTTTATAATATTTGATGATTCACTGCAGGTCTGGTCAGTGTTTTAAAAAGTTCCTCTATTTTACACATGGCATGGCATGGGGGTCACAGCACCGTCTGTCCATTCTGCTTTAGCACCATGGGACCCCCATGCCATGCCATGTGTAAAATAGAGGAACTCTTTAAATCACAGACCAGACCTGCAGTCCAGGCTGAGTAAAGCCTCAGAGTACATGACATTACTGTCTGTATTTAACTGCTTGATGGGCTTATTTTGGGCCTGGTTCACATGTATGTGTTTTGGCGGCCCACATTTGCGCAGGCACAGCAGCCCATTCATTTGAATGGGCCGCCATGCCTGCGTTTCCTGCAAAGAAAATCGCATGCCTCATGTAATAGGCTGCGCACACGGCACGCCTATGCCCATCAAGCACTGAAATGCAGCACTGTCTGTCCATTCTGCTGTCTGCTGTGACTTATCTGCAGTTCCCGCACTGTCAAACTTGCTGCATTTTTAGACGTTTAGGTCACGCTTTTAAAAACACAGTGCGTTTGTGTGTGCAAGAACTGCAGGTAAGTAGCATGGTGCAAAAGCAGAATGGATTTCAAGGCAACTGTATTTTTAAAATGCTGAATGCACCTTTTTTCTGCAGGAAACAAAGGCATGGCAGCCCATTCAAATCAATGGGCTGCTGTACCTGCACAAATGAGGGCCGCCAAAACATACATGTGAACCAGCCAGGCCCAAAATAAGCTGGAGGGGGGCCCAAAAAAAATGTTTGCCCTGGGCCCAAACCATATTAAAGACGGCCCTGACCTCCGCCTGGACCTCTCTGGCGCCACCTGCTATCCAAAGATGGAAATGTATCTTTGGAACACGGAATGAAACCACAGAACAGCCCAGATTGGCAGAAACCCAATTTAACAAATCATATTGAATAAGAGCAAAATAACTCTCTCATTCCCCTCTAGATTTAACATAGCACCTGTACAGAAAGTACACAGGCGCTACACACAGATTAAAGTTAAGGTCAAAACCCAAATGGTAAGAAGGATTAAATTGGGGAAGGAAAGATGGTACAACCCGAAATGACTTACAATGTTGGATTCAGCCTGTGCGATCTATACTCTGTATTCTACCATCATCTCCATTCTCTGTATTCTACTGTCATCTTAACTCTATCCTCTGTGTTCTACCATCATCTACATCCTCTGTATTCTACTGTCATCTCCATCCTCTGTATTCTATTGTCATCTCCATCCTCTGTATTCTACCGTCATCTCCAACCTTTGCATTCTACCGTCATCTCCATCCTCTGCATTCTACCATCATCTGCATTCACTGTATTCTACCATCATCTCCATCCTCTGTATTCATCTCCATCTGCTGTATTCTACCATCATCTGGTGCATTCTACCATAATCTTCATCCTTTGTATTCTATCATCATCTTCATCCTTTGTATAGTACCTTAATCTTCACTCGATCCTCTGTATTCTCCTGCTTTCCCCACCATCAGTGTCCCCTCATCAGAGTTTCCTGGCAGCAGTGTCTTCCTCACTCCCCATTAGTGCTCCCCTCACTGTATCTCCCCCATCAGTGTCTCCCTCACTGTAACTGCCCTATCAGTGTCTCCCTCACTGTAACTCCCCCATCAGTGTCTCCCTCACTGTAACTCCCCCATCAGAGTCCCCCTCTCTGTAGCTCCCCCATCAGCATCCCCCTCACTGTAACTCCCCCATCAGTGATCTCTCCCTGCTTCAGGATCCCAGGCTGGCACAACTCCAGGGGCTTTTGTGGCTTGGGATCTCTTGCCTGGGATGATGCTGGGCTGCCTGGTTCTCCCTCATGGATGCACAGTTCTCCTTTCACACTCCTTCATAGCCCCGGTATTATATGTGTCTCTTCATGTTCAGGAAGGAAAGGTCAGCATCTCCCTAGATCCATCTTGTGGCCAAAAGGAGAAACTGCATAACAAATAGTTTTAAATTATAATCTATGCATGGCAGAATGCTTGTTACACATGAATCTATCCATTCTACATAGAGAGGGGTGGTGTGACTTGGATGCACCGCCACTGAGTTTGGGCATCTCATGAGTATCCCATCCTCATCCAAGTTCATTCCCCTAAAAATACAAAACAAAATACAAGGACTGTTTTTTTGCCTGAGGGTGAATGAGAACTTTGTACCTGGCTGGGCCGGGTGACAGACAGACCACAACACTCAGCAGCCCTAAAGAGGGTAGACCGCAGGGGGGTTTCCTAATGATGAATGCATAAATATGCTGTGTGACAAATAAACCAGTGTTAGTTGAAATCCACCATAATACAGAGTGGCTTTTAATTATCCGATGCTCATCAAAGGTTCTTCCACACACCCAAGAGTCCAACCCGGGTTCAGAGGAACACCATCAACCTTACACATGGCAAAGCATAAATGTTCACGGCAAATTTACATTTGCAGTTGCTGTGAATTCAGAAACACGCAGATGTGAACAAATGGAAATGCAAGCACGATGTGCGTTGCCACGCGTTTCTGAAAAGTGTGATATAGTGTGTATTTTCTTGTGGGTTGCTGAGCGTTTGGAAACGCGCAGACGCAAGCAAATAATAAAACAAGCTTGATGCGCATTGCTACGTGTTTTCAAAACACACGGAAAAGCATATGTTTTTTAGGCTGATACAAACAAATGGTAATGCAAATGCGCCACATATTGCTGTGCGTTTTATTATGATGCAAGCGAACTGCACTTTGCACACACTTTCAGAAAAGCTCACCAAAGCATGCATTTTCTTGCGAGCTGCCATGCATCCAGAAACACGCAGTCTTGCATTTACAACATGTTTTTTGTGTGGGTTGTCACGCACGCTGTGTTGCTATGTGTTTTTGAAACGCATAACAAAGTTGATGTTTTTTGTGCTGGTTGCATCTGGAAACGCGTAAATGAGAATTGAGCCCAAATGGTAATGCAAGCGTGACATAAATTGTTGCACATTTTCGAAACACACAGCAAAGCTAATAACAATAGAAGGGGGGTGAGGGGACGCTTACGATATATTTTAAACTTTATGAAATAGCGTGCATAAAACACCAAATAATTCAAGAGTAATAATTGCAAAACATATCCATAAATGACTCTTCATAAAGGTGAAAATAATAAAATAACACTGTGAAAAAAATGTATTAAAAAGTGCAACAATCCAGTGCAGAAATTACCTGTGTAAAAAAATATATATATATAAAATCCGTGTATGCAAAGTGCATACATTAGAAGAAAAAAAACTGTATAAAATTGTGCAATAAACAGTCTTTAGTGCAGAAAAAACTGTTCCAAAAAAACATGCAACATAATGCAAGTCCTTGTGCTGGACACAATAGAATCCATCCGCTGAAAAATCCCAGCGAATGGGTTTCAGCGGATAGATCCTATGGTGTGTACACTCCAGCGGATCTGTTTCCGCGGATATATCTCCCCTGGGATGGATTCCAGCAGATCGAATATTCGCTGACATGCTAAACAAATCCATCTGCTGGAATCCATCCCAACGGATGGATCCGCTGGTCTGTATAGACTCACCGGATCCATCCGTCCGAAGGGATCCCCCGCATGCGTCGTAATGATTCGACGCATGCGTGGAATTCCTTATATGACAGCGTCGCGCACGTCGCCGCATCATAATCGCGGCGACGGCGCGATACGTCATCGCCAGAGGATTTCGGCGCGGATTTCAATGCGATGGTGAGTACACTCCATCGCAGAGAAATCTGCTGAAATCCTCGAGAGGATTTATCCGCGGAAACGTTCCGCTGGAACGTATTCGCGGATAAATCCTCTCGTGTGTATGGGGCCTAAGCCACACTCCACAGCAATGTGCAAATGAATCCAAAAAGTTCAGATGCAAAACAATTGTCTCTTAATTGCAGTGATATCCAATAAAGTGCAGGTGCTTTTATCTAGTGCTATGTGCCAAACGTTTTCCCCAGCCTCTCGCCTTAAGAGGCTAAATAATAAGCCTTTCTGTTTTATTCCCCATAAAAAACAATCCCTGCTCACTTTCTCTTTATAGTCACACCTCCTGGTTAAATGCTCAGACAGATACATACAGGAAAGAGAGGATACTCCATAGTGTTGTATTTAACACAAAAACAAACTTTTATTAATGGTCAAACACTCACATTCAAGCATATACTGACAGTACTATGTGCAGGAAGACTTCCGGGTTCGGCCGCACCCGGAAGAGATGTCACCACGGCTCTCTGTCCTCAGCAAAGCTTGCGTTTTTTTATTGCGGGTTGCTGTGCGTTCGGAAACAGGTAGATGCAAATGTATTCTAATGCAAACGTGATGTGCATTGCAACGCGTTTTCGAAACACACAGCAATGCGTGCGTTTTCTTGCAGGTTGCCATGCATTCAGAAACACACAGATGCAAACCCAGCCTAATGGCATAGTGAAACTCCCAAAATTGGTACAAGTGAGTCCCATAGCCCATCCTGAAACAACAGAGGCCCAAAGGATCATGGGAGATGTAGTATGAGGACTGGTAAAGGAAGGAAACAGGAAGTCAGCTAAATGAGGCAAGTTACACACAATCTGACAGTGGGGTTGTGATTAATTTACATGCACAACGCATCTGTTTTAGGGATACAAATCTGGAACTCTACTTTAAATTACCACAGTATTAAGAGTGAACCTCAACAACTTCTCATTTTTAAATAATATTTTAGACAGATAAGGGGCATGGCTATGGGTGCTTATTTGGCACCAAGCCATGTACGTTTATTGAAGAGTTATTGTTGAAAGCTGTAACCAGAATAATTTTGTGACACCACAAAGCCTGGCATTTTTGGACACAAACCTCTTTCATAATACCACCTACATTACATCATGCAAGCAACATCTTAAAAGAAAGCAAAAGAACACAAAAGAAATCAAACTTTATAGGTGCGTAACAATAATCTTATAAAAATATACACTGCTAATAAAATTATACAATATTATTCACAAAGTATTAAAAGTACACTCTCTGTTGTAGTCACATCAAATGACTTCAAGATCCTAGATGACAGTAGCAAGGGGTTCCAAATATCCCACTTCCTCAGGCTCTGTGAAACTACACTATATTGTCAAAAGTATTGAGATGCCTGCCATTACACGCATATGAACTTTAATAGCATCCCAGTCTAAGGTGCCTTTCACACAGGGCTGTCCATTTTGATGGACTCCCCTTGACGGATGACAGGTCCGTCTCCGCTCACTGTGCAGGGACGGACCTGTCAGAGCTCAACTCTCCTACATGGGGGGGATCGGATGAAAACGGATCTGCCAGACGGATGGAAAATAGGGTTTTCTATCCATCTGGATTCAGCGGATGTCAGTGGACATGTCACCGCTGGCACCCGTCACTCCATAGACCTGCATGGAGCGTCCGTTCAGGTCTGCCTAAAAAACTGACAGGCGGACCTGAACGGGCCGTCCTTGGAAAAGCTCTAACAGCTTCAACTCTTCTGAGAAGGCTGTCCACAAGGTTTAGGAGTGTGTCTATGAGAATGTTTGACCATTCTTCCAGAAGTGCATTTGTGAGGTCAAGCACTGATGTTGAACAAGAAGGCCTGGCTAGCAGTCTCCACTCTAATTCATAGGTGTTCTATCGGGTTGAGGTCAGGGCTCTGTGCAGGCATGTCAAGTTCCTCCACCCCAAACTCTCTCATCCATGTCTTTGTGGACCCTGCTTTGTGCACTGGTCCAAATCATTTGGTGGAGGGAGGATTATGGTTAATGATTCATACTCTGAATGGTCTAAGGTTATCTGTGGTGTACCCCAAGGTTCAGTGTTGGGACCTTTACTTTTTAATATCTTTATAAATGATATTGGGTCTGGGATCAAAAGTAACATTTCTGTCTTTGCAGATGACACCAAGCTATGCAGTGGAATAACGTCCTTACAGGATGTTTACAAGCCAACCTCAATGCTCTGTCTAATTGGGCGACTACATGGCAGATGAGGTTTAATGTTGATAAAAAAAAACGTAATGATCCGTAAATCCAAATGGGACCGAAGTTCAAAAAAAACTTTGCATGTAGCAGTTTATGAGTGATTCATCAGCTGTGTTGAACGTTCGATCGTTATCACATCTAGTGCTTAAACTCCCTACAGGAATTGCACTCACCAGATTAGAGATCAATGAAAGCCTCTGTATATGTGTGAGGTGGCTGGGATCACTGCCAAACGAACATCCGTCCAACCCTCAGAAAACGATCAGCCAGCAGGAAAAACAGACTCTTGCATCCTCTGATTCACCAGGATCCAATCAGCTGAGAGTTTTTCATTATACTCGGGCAAAGAAAGGGAAAAGGAAGCCTCATAGTATAAAACTGTAATGCTTTTATTTATCTAAAAGACCCCCTTCCCTTCATACATTATACTTACAAACAAATGTTTGAAAAAAAGCTTTCAATAAAATAGTAGCACGGTACATTCGTGCACGCCGAAAGCATGACGAATTTTGCGACGTCATTTGGAGCATGCGCACTAGGATTCAGTCGCGGCCGGCGCACGCCCCCTACCTGCCGAATTTGAATTCCGCCTGGCGATTTACGCTACGCCGCCGCAACTTTACAGGCAAATGCTTTGTGAATAAAGCACTTGCCTGAAAAACTTGCGGCAGCGTAACGTAAATAAGATACGTTACGCCAGCAGAAAGATCCGCTGATCTTTCTGAATCTAGCCCAATGTATCTACTATAAGCAAGCGTCACCTTAGGCAAAAGAAGTTGGATGTTCCCAAAGTGCTATATCAAAGCACATTAATATAAAGTTATGTGGAAGAAAAAAGTGTGGAAGAAAAAGGTGCACAAGCAGCAGGGATGACCGCAGCCTGGAGAGGATTGTCAGGAAAAGGCCATTCAAAAGTGTTGGGGACTTTCACAAGGAGTGGACTGAGGCTGGAGTCAGTGCATCAAGAGCCACCACAGACAGACAGATCCTGGACATGGTCTTCAAATGTCGTATTCCTCTTGTCAAGCCACTCCTGAACAACGAACAACGTCAGAAGTAGGGATGAGCCGAACACCACCCCGTTCAGTTCGCACCAGAACCTGCGAACAGACCAAAATTTTGTGTGAACTTTAGAACCCCGTTAAAGTCTATGGGACTCGAACTTTTGAAATCTAAAGTGCTCATTTTAAAGGCTAATATGCAAGTTATTGTCCTAAAAAGTGTTTGGAGACCTGGGTCCTGCCCCAGGGGACATGTATCAATGCAAAAAAAGTTTTAAAAACGTCTGTTTTTTTGGGAGCAGTGATTTTAATAATGCTTAAAGTGAAACAATAAAAGTGAAATATTCCCTTAAATTTCGTACCCTTTATAGTATGCCTGTGAAGCAGCGCATGTTTCCCGTGCTTAGAACTGTCTCTGCACAAAGTGTAATTTCTGAAGGAAAAAAAGTCCACACCAGACCCCTTATCCGAGCATGCAACCTGGCCAGCCGCAGGAAAAGAGAGCAGCCCCCCCTCCTGAACTGTACCAAGCCACATGCCCTCAACATTGGGAGGATGCTTTGGGGGTCTGTGACCCCTCAAAGCACCATGTCCCCATGTTGATGGGGACAAGGGCCTCATGCCCACAACCCTTGCCCGGTGGTTGTGGGGGTCTGCGGGCGGGGGGGCTTATCAGAACCTGGAAGACCCCTTCCTACCTCTACCATTTCACAAAGGAAGTGTAAAGAATTGTAAAATTAAAACACACACACCGTGGAAAAAGTCCTTGACGCGGCTTGAGCTAGTGACAGCTCTTAAAAAGGTGAGGCGGGGCCACCCGTCACGTGACCCTGCCCCCCTCTGACGCAAGGGAGAGCCTGGGCATCCCCAGTGATGTAGTCAGAGGGTGCCTCAGAGGGGGCGGGGTCACGTGACGGGTGGCCCCGCCTCACCTATATAAGAGCTGTCACTGGCTCAAGCCCAGTGGAGACAGGCGGACGGCGATGCGTGCGCTCTGGATCCCTGACCTGGATGAAGAGATCTTCTCATCGCTGGACCCCAGCGAAGAGGAGATCACCCGTCGCAGGATACCGACAACGTTGACGTTGAGACAAAGAGTGGATTACCACCGCTGGATTTTATTTTTTATTTTTTTTAATAAAGGACTTTTTCCACGGTGTGTGTTTTATTTTTACAATTCTTTACACTTTCTTAGTGAAATGGTAGAGGTACAATGTACCCAATTACCAGTTCACATAGGGGGGCCGGGATCTGGGGGTCCCCTTTGTTAACCACTTAAGGACCCCTTCACGCCGATTTACGTCGGCAGAATGGCACGGCTGGGCACATCAACGTAGCTGCACTTTGCCCTTTAAGCCCAGCCGTGGGGTCGCATGTGCGCGCCGCTGGCGCGTGCACGCGACCCGGTCGGAAGCTCCGTGACCGCGGGACTCGCAGACACGATCGCTGCTGGAGTCCCGCGATCGGTCCCCGGAGCTAAAGAACGGGGAGAGCTGTGTGTAAACACAGCTTCCCCGTTCTTCACTGTGGCGCCATCATCGATCGTGTGTTCCCTTTTATAGGGAATCACAATCGATGACGTCACACCTACAGCCACACCCCCTACAGTTAGAAACACAGATAAGGTCATACATAACCCCATCACCGCCCCCTTGTGGTTAACTCCCAAACTGCAATTGTCATTTTCACAGTAAACAATGCATTTTAAATGCATTTTTTGCTGTGAAAATGACAATGGTCCCAAAAATGTGTCAAAATTGTCCGAAGTGTCTGCCATAATGTCGCAGTCACAAAAAAAATTGCTGATCACCGCCATTAGTAGTAAAAAATAAATAAATAATAAAAATGCAATAAAACTATCCCCTATATTGTAAACGCTATAAATTTTGCGCAAACCAACCGATAAACGCTTATTGCAATTTGTTTACCAAAAATAGGTAGAAGAATACGTATCGGCCTAAACTGAGGAAAAAAAACTTTTTTATATATTTTTGGGGGATATTTGAATATAGCAAAAAGTAAAAAATATTGCATTTTTTTTCAAAATTGTCGCTCTATTTTTGTTTATAGCGCAAAAAATAAAAACCGCAGAGGTGATCAAATATCACCAAAAGAAAGCTCTATTTGTGGGAAAAAAAGGACGCCAATTTTGTTTGGGAGCCATGTCTCACGACCGCGCAATTGTCAGTTAAAGCGACAGAGTGCCGAATCGCAAAAACTGGCCGGGTCCTTTAGCTGCCTAAAGGCTCGGTTCTTAAGTGGTTAAAGGGGTCTTCCAGTTTCTAATAAGCCCCCCAACCGCAGACCCCCACAACTGCCGGCAAGGGTTGTGGGGATGAGGCCCTTGTCCCCATCAACATGGGGACATGGTGCTTTGAGGGGTCACAGACCCCCAAAGCATCCTCCCAATGTTGAGGTCATGTGGCTTGGTACGGTTTAGGAGGGGGGGTGCTCTCTCGCCCCCCCCTCTTTTCCTGCGGCCGGCCAGGTTACGTGCTCAGATAAGGGGTTTTGTGTGGATTTTTGGGGGAACTCCACGCCATTTTTTTTTTACATTTGGGGTGGAGTTCCCTTTAAAATCCACACCAGACCTGAAGGGTCTGGAATGGATATTTGGGGGGAACCCCACTTCATTTTTTTTAAATTTGATGGTGGGGTTCCCCTTAATATCCATACCAGACCTGAAGGGCCTGGTAATTGGATTTGGGGGGACGCCCACGCTTTATTTTTTTATTTTTATGAATAATTTTTCTCTGAATTGCCAGGAGCCGACAATTCATTATAGCCACGAGTGATTTTAAATTACTTTTTTTCCTTCAGAAATTACACTTTGTGCAGAGACAGTTCTAAGCACGGGAAACATGTGCTGCTTCACAGGCATACTATACACCCCCCTAGGTATGAAATTTAAAGGAATATTTCACTTTTATTGTTTCACTTTAAGCATTATTAAAATCACTGCTCCCGAAAAAACTTTAGTTTTTAAAACTTGTTTTTGCATTGATACATGTCCCCTGGGGCAGGACCCGGGTCCCCAAACACTTTTTAGGACAATAACTTGCACATTATGCCCTGTACACACGATCGGTTCGTCTGATGAAAACGGACTGATGGACCATTTTCATCGGACGAACTGATCGTGTGTGGGCCCCATCAGTTTTTTTTCCCATCAGTGAAAAAAATAGAACCTATTTAAAAAATTTCGTATGGTTAAAAAACCGATAGAAAAAAACGATTGTCTGTGGGGAAATCCATCGGTCAAAAATCCACGCATGCTCAGAATCAAGTCGACACATGCTCGGAAGCATTGAACTTATTTTTTCTCAGCGCGTCGTTGTGTTTTACGTCACCGCGTTGGACACGATCGGATCTTTAACTGATGGTGTGTAGGCAATATTTGATGAAAAAATCTATCGGTTCGTTTTCATCAGACGAACCGATCGTGTGTACAGGGCATTAGCCTTTAAAATTAGCACTTTAGATTTCTCCCATAGACTTTAACAGGGTGTTCCGTGGCTTTTCGAATTTGCAGCGAACACCCCAAATTGTTCGCTGTTTTGCCGAATAGGCGAACAGGCAATGTTCGACTCGAAAATGAGTTTGGCTTTGAACTCGAAGCTCATCCCTAGTCAGAAGCATCTTACCTGGGCTAAAGAAAAACAGACCTGGTTTGTTGCTCAGTGGTCCAAAGTTCTCTTTTCTGATGAGAGCAAATTTTGCATCTCATTGGGAAACCAAGGACCCAGAGTATGGAGGAAGAATGGAGAGGCACACACTGCAAGATGCTTGAAGTCCAGTGTGAAGTTTCCACAGTCTGTGTTGATTTGGGGAGCCATGTCATCTGCTGGTGTTGGTCCACTGTGCTTCATTAAGTCCAGGATCACTGCAGCCATCTACCAGGAGATTTTGGAGCACTTCATGCTTCCTTCCGCAGACGAGCTCTATGCTGACTTCATTTTCCAGCAGGACTTGGCACCTGTCCACACTGCCAAAAGAACCAAAACTTGGTTCAATGACCGTGGGATTACTGTGCTTGATTGGCCAGAAAACTTGCCTGACCTGAACCCAATAAAGAATCTATGGGACATTGCCAAGAGAAAGATGAGAGACATGAGAACAATTCAGAAGAGCTGAAGGCCGCTATTGAAGCATCCTGGTCTTCCATACAGGGTCGGCGCTACCACTAGGCAGATTAGGAAGTCGCCTAGGGCGCACTGCCGCCTAGGGCGCAGCCACGGCAGCTGGCTTAACTACACTCTTCTGGGAGGAGAGGGTGCCTGGAGCTTGTCAATGTGCCTCGTCCTCTACCCGGCTGTCTAGCACCATGTGTGTGGCTGCGCAGCAATCAGCAGCACCCTTGGGGAGGCGTGGGCGGCTGGGCATCCATCGCAATAATGGCAGTGAACAGCCAGGGGCCAGCGTAGCACAGATAAGCCCGGGATTCGGGAGAAGAGCTCCACCGTGGCACCGCCTCCTCCTTGACCTCGTCCCCAGGAGGCAAGCGGGCACAGCGTACCCCATGCTTCCAGAGCATGGACTGCTCCAAGTTCCTCTCCGCGCTCTGATGTGAGGACCGGAGCTGGAGGACAGACAGGCTCGCCGCTCACTGAGGGCACAGAGCTGTCACAGAGGAGGGGCAGGAGGCACAGGCTGCTGCGGGAGCCACTGGAATTGGACAGATCGGTGCAGGAGACTGGCATCATGGTATGGAAGGTACTGTCTGTCATCATACACACCTGCAGACAGAGACTGGGACAGAGGTGGGACTGCAGGAACAGGGCTAGGGGTCTCTTATCGCCCCCCAACTCCCCCTCCCTTTCTCAGCCCCCTCTCTCCAAGCCCTCTCCCTTCTCTCTCAGCCCCCCTCTCTCTAAGCCCCCTCTCAGTCCTCCCCTCCTCTTAGCCCTCCCCTCCTCTCAGCCCTCCCCTCTCGATCAGCCCCCTCCCTTCTCTCTCAGCCATCCCTGTACTCTCAGCCATCCCTATACTCTCAGCTACCCCCCTCCTTTCTCAATCAGCCCTGTCTTTCAGCCATCCCCCCTCTCTCAGCCCTCTCTATTCTTTCAGCCTGTCTCTAAGCCCCCTCCCTCTAAGCCCCTCCCTTCTCTCCTAGCCCTCCCTATTCTCTCAGCCCACCCGTCTCTATCAGCCCACCCTATTCTCTCAGCCCCCTCTCTCTAAGCCCCCTCCCTATTCTCTCAGCCCCCCCTCAGCCCACTTGTCTATCAACCCACCCATCTCTATCAGCCCCGCTCTCTTAGCCCTCCCTCCATTCTTAGCGCTCCCTCTCTCAGCCCCCACTCTCCTAACACCCCCTCTCTCTCAGCCCCCCTCTCTCTCTGCCCCCTCTCTCTTTGCCCCCCCTCTCTCTGCCCCCTCTCTCTCTGCCCCCTCTCTCTCAGCCCCCCTCTCCCTCTCTCAGCCCTCCCTCCTACCTTTCTCTCTCTCAGCCCTCCCTCCTACCTCTCTCTCAGCCCTCCCTCCTACCTCTCTCTCTCTCAGCCCTCCATCCTACCTCTCTCTCTGAGCCCTCCATCCTACCTCTCTCTCTCTCTCTCAGCCCTCCCTCCCTCCTACCTACCTCTCTCTCAGCCCTCCCTCCTACCTCTCTCTCTCTCAGCCCTTCCTCCTACCTCTCTTAGCCCCCTCTCTCTCAACCCTCCCTCCTACCTCTGCTTAGCCCTCCCTCCTACCCCTCTCTCTCTCTCAGTCCTCCCTCCTACCTCTCTCTCTCAGCCCTCTCTTTCTCTCTCTCTCTCAGCCCTATCTCACTCTCTCAGCCCTCCCTCCTACCTCTCTCTCTCAGCCCTCCATCCTACCTCTCTCTCAGCCCTCCCTCCTACCTCTCTCTCAGCCCCTCTCTCTCTCTCAGCCCTCCCTCCTACCTCACTCTCTCAGCCCTCCCTCCTTCCTCACTCTCTCAACCCTCCCTCCTACCTCTCTCTCAGCCCTCCCTCCTACCTCTCTCTCTCTCTCTCTGAGCCCTCCCTCCTACATTTCTCTCTCTCTCTCTGAGCCCTCCCTCCTACACCTCTCTCGCTCTGAGCCCTCCCTCCTACACCTCTCTCTCTGAGCCCTCCCTCCTACACCTCTCTCTCTCTCTGAGCCCTCCCTCCTACACCTCTCTCTCTGAGCCCTCCCTCCTACACTTCTCTCTCTGAGATAACACAGATAATTGAGCGCACTCCTGGGATGTACTGACAAACCTATTTAAATAGAGAGGATGGGTAGGGAAAGGAACAATTGTGGGATAGTCGTGGGATAAGGGAATACTGGTCACAGCCAGTAATCTAAAAATAATCAATTAATGGAGTTGCATTAGTCCATAATTAATGTCTGTTAATATAACATAAAACCTTCCCTTAGTGGCAGCCTGCTGTCAGATGAAGTATCTGGAGAAACACAAAAAAAGAAACAGAGCGGTGCCTTCTAAGCGTAGTAAGTCAATATTTTAATATAGTAAGATCAATTTCACAAAAATGTGTACTCACAAAAGGAGCATTAAAATAGGCATCTAGCATGAAGGTTTATCCGCTGGGGGTCCCGGGGAAGACGTTAATCACTTGGTGTCCGGTGGACTCGAAATAGCTATTTCCCTTGCCTCGAGTGGCTGCGTCGGTGGGGGCCGAACGCCCTCGGAACCTTGGAGAAGGGGAGCTTGTTTCCCGAGTGTGCGGCTGTACGGGCGTCACTTCCGGGTCAGGGTTCAGCGGGGGGGATGCGCGCGTTCGAGACATGCGTGTCTCTTCTTCAGGCATAGGAGGGGCCATGTTGCAGGGGGGGATATACACACAAGTGGACCAGCTGTAATGATCCTATTGGCTAACCTTTTTACACCCAAAAATCAATGTCATTCAAAACGATCTGTATACAACAAAGAAGGCTAATAAACAAATGAAATTACTTATTCTGTAACAGCAGGGTATATCATGTAACAGAAATAAACGGAGTTTAAGTTTTAAAAAGAAAACATTATAAATAAATAAATAATAAGGAGAAGTGCTACCACAAGGGCGAGTGCTCATCGCATGAACACTATAAGTATCTTGGCAAGTATATATACTACTAAACTTAGAATGCTAGGCATAACAAGCATACAGGCACAACGACAAAGGAAGGTTACACATGGACTGTCAGCATGCTAAAAATCAAATCTATATCCACCTATGAGAGTGATGTGAATAAGAAATCGATGTTATAGAAATATAATATGAGATATTACCGATACAACTCAACATATAGGAAATCGTTTTAAAAAGGTTTATCTTTAAATGGTTTAAAAATGCCTAAAAATATATATATTAAAATTCTAAAATGTTCCAAAAATATATATATAAATAAATAAATACATATATATATATATATATATATATATATATATATATATATATATATATATATATATATATATATATATATATATATATATAAAAACATACACTTCCAAAGCACCTAAGGATGTGTTATATGAAACTACACATATATACATACACATGTAAATATATATATATATTTAGGGGAAAGGGGAAAATGATTAAAAGCTCATGATCGGATGTAAAGGATCATAATACTAAAAAATACTATGGTTTCTACCAGAAAATTTAAAAACTACAGTAGATGTTTGGAAAAAGTTTGCTGGAAACAATGTATATAAATTATCAAGAGTGACATCCAATATGATTTCCATGTTATTCAGGAGATACCAAACAAATGTGTGATATAATAAAGAGTCCTCAGATATGGTCATAAATGCAAGGAAGCTTATAAAGAGATAAAACGTGAATATATAAAAAGTATTATGTACAAAACACATCAGGTGGCTGCTCAAAAGAACACTTCAATCATAAACACAAATAACACAGATAATTGAGCACACTCCTTGGATGTACTGACAAACCTTTTTAAATAGAGAGGATGGGTAGGGAAAGGAACAATTGTGGGATAGTCGTGGGATAAGGGAATACTGGTCACAGCCAGTAATCTAAAAATAATCAATTAATGGAGTTGCATTAGTCCATAATTAATGTCCGTTAATATAACATAAAACCTTCACTTAGTGGCAGCCTGATGTCAGATGAAGTATCTGGAGAAACACAAAAAAAGAAACAGAGCGGCGCCTTCTAAGCGTAGTAAGTCGATATTTTAATATAGTAAGATCAATTTCACAAAAATGTGTACTCACAAAAGGAGCATTAAAATAGGCATCTAGCATGAAGGTTCATCCGCTGGGGGTCCCGGGGAAGACGTTAATCACTCGGTGTCTGGTGGACTCGAAATAGCTATTTCCCTTGCCTCGAGTGGCTGCGTCGGTGGGGGCCGAATGCCCTCGGAACCTTGGAGAAGGGGAGCTTGTTTCCCGAGTGTGCGGCTGTACGGGCGTCACTTCCGGCTCAAGGTTCAGCGGGGAGATGCGCGCGTTCGAGACAAGCGTGTCTCTTCTTCAGGCATAGGAGGGGCCATGTTGCAGGGGGGGATATACACACAAGTGGACCAGCTGTAATGATCCTATTGGCTAACCTTTTTACACCCTTTTTGTTATAGAAAGATAATATGAGATATTACCGATACAACTCAACATATAGGAAATCGTTTTAAAAAGGTTTATCTTTAAATGGTTTAAAAATGCCTAAAAATATATATATTAAAATTCTAAAATGTTCCAAAAATATATATATAAATAAATAAATATATATATATATATATATATATATATATATATATATATATATATATATATATATATATATATATATATATATATATATATATATATATATATAAAAACATACACTTCCAAAGCACCTAAGGATGTGTTATATGAAACTACACATATATACATACACATGTAAATATATATATATATATTTAGGGGAAAGGGGAAAATGATTAAAAGCTCATGATCGGATGTAAAGGATCATAATACTAAAAAATACTATGGTTTCTACCAGAAAATTTAAAAACTACAGTAGATGTTTGGAAAAAGTTTGCTGGAAACAATGTATATAAATTATCAAGAGTGACATCCAATATGATTTCCATGTTATTCAGGAGATACCAAACAAATGTGTGATACCTATATATAATAAAGAGTCCTCAGATATGGTCATATATGCAAGGAAGCTTATAAAGAGATAAAACGTGAATATATAAAAAGTATTATGTACAAAACACATCAGGTGGCTGCTCAAAAGAACACTTCAATCATAAACACAAATAACACAGATAATTGAGCACACTCCTTGAATGTACTGACAAACCTTTTTAAATAGAGAGGATGGGTAGGGAAAGAACAATTGTGGGATAGTCGTGGGATAAGGGAATACTGGTCACAGCCAGTAATCTAAAAATAATCAATTAATGGAGTTGCATTAGTCCATAATTAATGTCCGTTAATATAACATAAAACCTTCACTTAGTGGCAGCCTGATGTCAGATGAAGTATCTGGAGAAACACAAAAAAAGAAACAGAGCGGCGCCTTCTAAGCGTAGTAAGTCGATATTTTAATATAGTAAGATCAATTTCACAAAAATGTGTACTCACAAAAGGAGCATTAAAATAGGCATCTAGCATGAAGGTTCATCCGCTGGGGGTCCCGGGGAAGACGTTAATCACTCGGTGTCCGGTGGACTCGAAATAGCTATTTCCCTTGCCTCGAGTGGCTGCGTCGGTGGGGGCCGAACGCCCTCGGAACCTTGGAGAAGGGGAGCTTGTTTCCCGAGTGTGCGGCTGTACGGGCGGCACTTCCGGGTCAGGGTTCAGCGGGGGGATGCGCGCGTTCGAAACAAGCGTGTCTCTTCTTCAGGCATAGGAGGGGCCATGTTGCAGGGGGGGGATATACACACAAGTGGACCAGCTGTAACGATCCTATTGGCTAACCTTTTTACACCCAAAAATCAATGTCATTCAAAACGATCTGTATACAACAAAGAAGGCTAATAAACAAATTAAATTCCTTATTCTGTAACAGCAGGGTATATCATGTAACAGAAATAAACGGAGGTTAAGTTTTAAAAAGAAAACATTATAAATAAATAAATAATAAGGAGAAGTGCTACCACAAGGGGGAGTGCTCATCGCATGAACACTATAAGTATCTTGGCAAGTATATATACTACTAAACTTAGAATGCTAGGCATAACAAGCATACAGGCACAACGACAAAGGAAGGTTACACATGGACTGTCAGCATGCTAAAAATCAAATCTATATCCACCTATGGGAGTGATGTGAATAAGGAATCGATGTTATAGAAAGATAATATGAGATATTACCGATACAACTCAACATATAGGAAATAGTTTTAAAAAGGTTTATCTTTAAATGGTTTAAAAATACCTAAAAATATATATAAAAACATACACTTCCAAAGCACCTAAGGATGTATTATATGAAACTATACATATATACATACACATGTACATGTAAATATACATATTTAGGGGAAAATGATTAAAAGCTCATGATCGGATGTAAAGGATCATAATACTAAAAAATACTATGGTTTCTACCAGAAAATTTTAAAAAATGAGATATTATAGTGGATCACTATAATAAAATATTGATCTCAATGCCTTCATTCAAGCCTCCTAGAGGCTATCTAGGGTATAAATCCAGTAATTTTCCCTTTCGCATAGCTTTTTATAGCATTCTGCTTGGGGAAAATTTCTGGAGCCTCTACGACCCATACTCGGAGCCACACTGTACTTGTCAAGCCCCTTCTTTACGAAGTTACGGTGTTCGCCAAACCTTTTACGGAGGGTGCGAATGGTGCAACCCATGTAAAAGAGCCCACAGGGACAGGTGAGACAGTATACTACATAGTCCGACGAACAGATGAAGAAATCAGGTATGGTATACTGTTTCCCCCTGAACATAAAGTCTTTTTGTTTATGTGTAACATGCTTGCAGGTAAGACAACGAGCCTTTTTGCATTGGTACATTCCCTTGATGTTAAAGAACGTGAGGGAAGCACTGGCTCAGGGCCCTGTAGTTTGAATTCTACTAGGAGCTATTTTGGTTTTAATATTCCTAGCTCGACGATAACTAACCAGTGGATGGTCAGGGATAACTGTTTTCAGATGTGGGTCCTCCATTAATATAGGCCAGTGTTTAGATAAAATTCTCTCCATTTCTCGGAACTGGCTGAGTCACAAAACGAACTGACTGTGTGTTATCATCAGATCTTTTTACTTTGGGATTTGTTGGATCAGTATTCAAATAGTGTTGAAAGGCCCCCCTCAACGAGTTTGTCTGGATAATCTTTATCTAGGAATTTGTTTTTAAGTTTCTCTCCATGTACCATGTAATCTTGTGGGAGTGTACAATTGTGTTTTAACCGACAAAACTGGCGTTTTGGAATATTTTTGACCCAGCGGGGATGGTGACAACTGTCATAATGTAGATATGAATTACCAGCAGTGGGTTTAGTATAGTTTTAAATGGTAAAAAGTAGTATAGTAATAAATGGTATTGTCAATATCATAAGACAATTCCAAGTCCAGAAAAACTAAAGATTTTTCGTCAGTGACTGAAGTGAAAGAAAGGCCCATATTATTCGAGTTGCAATGTTGCAGGAATTGTGGGATTAGATCTTCCGGTCCATCCCATATAATGATAATATCGTTGATGTATCGACCGTAAAAGATTAGGTGTGCAGCATAGGGGTTGTTACACCAGATGTTGAATTGTTCCCAATAGCCCATCGTAAGGTTGGCATAACTAGGGGCAAAATTGGCCCCCATTGCTGTTCCCTGTATTTGGATATAGAATTCACAGTCGATTTCAAAGTAATTCCTCGTTAGACAAAAATTCAAGAGATCTAAAATAAAGTGAGCTTGTCGGGAATTGAACATGGGATCCTCATTAAGGTAGTACTGTGAAGCCAAGAGCCCTACATTATGTGGTATGGATGTGTAGAGGGATATGACATTGAGCGAAAGCCACCGATAGGAGGCTTCCCATTGATATTGTTTCAACGCGTCCAATAGTTGGATTCCATGTTTAATATAGGACGGGAGATTGGTCACTAGTGGTTGTAGAAAGTGGTCTATATAGATAGAAAAGTAACTTGTGACGCTCTCCATAGCAGCCACTATAGGCCTACTTGGTGGATTGTCAGAATTGTTGTGGATCTTAGGGAGGTGGTAAAAGTATGGCCTCTTGTAGAAGTCGTGTACTAAAAAGGCTACCTCTGTTTTGGTGACTAAGCCCTCAATTTTTTCTTTATCTATAAGATCATGGGCCTCCTCAGAAAAGATAGGCAGAGGATCCTTATTAAGCTTTTGGTAGGTGGTATTGTCAGACAAAAGACGTAGGCTTTCCTTCTTATAGTCAGCAAGATCTTGTACTACTATCCCACCTCCTTTGTCTGCTGATCTAATGACATGCGATGAGCACTCCCCCTTGTGGTAGCACTTCTCCTTATTATTTATTTATTTATAATGTTTTCTTTTTAAAACTTAACCTCCATTTATTTCTGTTACATGATATAGCCTGCTGTTACAGAATAAGTAATTTAATTTGTTTATTAGCTTTCCTTGTTGTATACAGATCGTTTTGAATGACATTGATTTTTGGGTGTAAAAAGGTTAGCCAATAGGATAATTACAGCTGGTCCACTTGTGTGTATATCCCCCCCTGCAACATGGCCCCTCCTATGCCTGAAGAAGAGACACGCTTGTCTCGAACGCGCGCATCTCCCCGCTGAACCGTGAGCCGGAAGTGACGCCCGTACAGCCGCACACTCGGGAAACAAGCTCCCCTTCTCCAAGGTTCCGAGGGCATTCGGCCCCCACCGACGCAGCCACTCGAGGCAAGGGAAATAGCTATTTCGAGTCCACCAGACACCGAGTGATTAACGTCTTCCCCGGGACCCCCAGCGGATGAACCTTCATGCTAGATGCCTATTTTAATGCTCCTTTTGTGAGTACACATTTTTGTGAAATTGATCTTACTATATTAAAATATCGACTTACTACGATTAGAAGGCGCCGCTCTGTTTCTTTTTTTTTACCTCTCTCTCTGAGCCCTCCCTCCTACCTCCCTCTCCCAGTCCCCCTCTCTCAGGCCCCCATCTCTCTCAGCCCCTTCTCTTAGCTCTCCCTCCTCTCTTAGCCTTCCCTTCATTCTTAGCCAGCCCTCCCTCTCTCAGCCCCCACTCTGTCAACCCCTCTTCTCTCACAGCCGCCCTCTCAGTCCCCCTCTCTCTTAGCCCCCCTCTCCCCTCCTCCCCAATTAGCTGGTCTTGCCTAGGGCACAAAATAGGCTAGCACCGGCTCCTTTCAGGTAGGTCAGTGTATGTGTCAAGTCACATGTGTTACAAGGGCAAAGGGGGTGGAGTCAGGGGCAGAGCCAAAGTGGGGGGTAGCAAAATGAGGTTTCGCCTAGGGCAGGGGTCTCAAACTCAAATTACCTGAGGGCCACAAGACAAGTTTTCATATGCCATGGGGGGCCGCATGCAAACTTTCAAACTTCAAAAACAACTGGTGTCAGCGAACACATTATTATCCCCCAGCACTGGTGTCAGCGAGCGCATTATTACCACCAGCACTGGTGTAAGGCAGGGTTTGACAAATTTGCTTGGAATCTAGGAGCCAGCAAACGCACCCCGTCCCGACGGGCTTGCGCGCAGAAGCGAACACATACGCGAGCAGCGCCCGCATATGTAAACAGTGTTCAAACCACACATGTGAGGTATCGCTGCGATTGGTAGAGCGAGAGCAATAATTCTAGCACTAGACCTCCTCTGTAACTTAAAACATGCAACCTGTAGATTTTTTTAAACGTCACCTATGAAGATTTTAAAGGGTAAAAAAGTTTGTCGGCATTCCACAAGCGGACGCAATTTTGAAGCGTGACATGTTGGGTATGAATTTACTCAGGGTAACATTATCTTTCATAATATTAAAAAAAAAATGGGGATAACTTTACTGTTGTCTTATTTTTTAATTAAAAAAAGTGTATTTTTTTCCCAAAAAAGTGCGCTTGTAAGACCGCTGCGCAAATACGGCGTAACAGAAAGTATTGCAACGATCGCCATTTTATTTCCTTGGGGTGTTAGGATAAAAAATATATATAATGTTTGGGGGTTCTAATTAGAGGGAAGAAGATGGCAGTGAAAATAGTGTAAAATGACATTAGAATTGCTGTTTAACTTGTAATGCTTAACTTGGCGCCAGCTCACATCTGGTGGTAATAACTTGTAATACCAACGGCTCACCACCAGATGGCACCAGCTCACAAAAAAAAAAACTCTTTGCTCCCCTTACTTCCACCCTGCCTGCGGGCCATTTATAACTGGACTGCAGGCCGCAAATGGCCCGCGGGCCGGTACTTTGAGACCACTGGCCTAGGGTGTCAAAAATCCTTGCACCAGCCCTGCTTTCATAACACCTCAGCAGTGCCACAGGCTGATAGCTTTCATGCCACGCCGCATTGAAGCAGTAATTGCTGCAAAGGGGGCCCAAACCGAGTACTGAGTACATATGCATGCTTATACTTTTCAGAGATCCGATATTGTTCTATGTACAATCCTTGTTTTATTGATTGCATGTAATATTCTAATTTTCTGAGATTGTGGATTTGGGGTTTTCATGAGCTGTAAGTCATAATCATCACAATTATGACAAATCATGGCTTGAACTACCTTGCTTTGCATGTAATGAGTCTATCTCATATATTAGTTTCACCTTTTAAGTTGCATTAGTGAAATAAATGAACTTTTGCACGATATTCAAATTTTCCGGGTTTCACATGTATATACCTTGTTTCCCCCGAAAATAAGCCTGGGTCTTATATTAATTTTGGCAACAAAATGGCTTATTTTCCGGGTAGGTCTTACCATGCAATGTGCTGTGTTCTCTCTCCCTCTCCCTCCATGCGTGTCAGGAATCCCCGGCGTGAGTTAAAATGCTTGTAAAATCGTATAATCCACTATATTACAGTAGCATATAATGTACAATGTGTGTGTTTCTGTAATATAATTGTGCCAAATACCTTCGTTATAGCGCTGCTCTGCACTTCTGTGCCCCGCCGGAGCTCTCGTCCCCGCATTTATATTACAGAAACACACACATTGTACATTATATAATACTGTAATAGAGTGGATTATAGGTGTAGCACTACCCCCGAAGGAGCTGCTGGATTGTTTTGGGCGGCATGTTACCTCTATATCCTCGCCCTCCAGGGTATCAGATGAGAGCTGAGAAAAAGTTCAATGTCCACACTTATACTTATTTTTCTTTGATTTGGTAAAAGAATAAAATAAGTAGTTGAAGAGGTGGAAAGGGTAATAGGTAATAGGTTCAGGTGTATAACTTCTGTTCGGAAACACTCCTGCTTCCAGCAACGCAGCTTTCGTCGCCACTCTAGCCAGAGTGGGCACTGCGCACCCGGATAGGCGTCGGATGGTGCACGGAAATTTTGGGAAAAGTCTCTGCCACAGACCTTCTCAAAATGGAGATATGTTCGGTCCAAAATCCTCTCAACACAGGACTCACTCTCAGCACCCGGATCTTTCCTGATCAACTTCTTGTGAACTTACTGACAGGCGACCATCATTCAGCCTTTCAGTAATGGTGCATCCTTCGATGAAGTTCAAGGCATCTCCTGAGATACCAGCCTCGTGCTCGGTGCTCTCCAAGATAGGTTCTTAATCGAGTGGCTTCCTCCCTCAGGATGGACAGCACAGGACCACTCTGCAAATGTAGACCCAGTCTGACTACTGGGCCTACTTGATAGATCAAAACCCCGGCCCAACGTGGTCCCGGAGCCAGGAACAATTGAACACGCACCCCCGGCCAGGAGGGCCACACACGGGGGGTGGTTGGATGACAGACCCAGGATCGCGATGACCCCGGACTAATGACATCTGTCCCTTAAGTACTCCTCCCCAGCATGCACAGTGGGATGATCAACTCTCCCTGATTGGCTGCCGAAAGGGAACACCCAAAACCCCTTGACCTGACTGCTGCCACCCTTGGCCTGGAGTGGTAACGGCACTCCAGACAACAATATTGGTCACTCACAGTACAGCCATGGCTGGAACAGAGGCCCAAATTTAGTGAAAAAATCACACAGTCTGAGTTAACTAACTCTTAGACTACCCTCTAAATTTAAAGCAGCGGTGTCTAGAAAGTAGCAGGCCGCTACATACTGCCCCCACTAAAATAGACACTGTCTCCAGTGTCAGAACCATGGCGCCTCAAGCCTGAGCGCCACGCCTGAACCCATTGAACAATGCAATAACAGTAGAGAGGAAAAGAGAGAGAATAATAAAATATAACAAGTGTTATCACATCACAGTATTCTGTACAATTCACATCATTATTACTATCTATCTAGTCTGCCCCATTCTCCGACAGTCTTGATATAAGATCAACTGGACCTGAAAAATAAAATAGAAAAACACACACAATATCAAATTATATACATTCCCTAAGAAAGAGTAAAGCTGCACCTTTTGCCATAAAGATGGAGCCTTCTTTCTCCCTCAGGACGCATTCAAAACCTAAGTGCTAAGCAAAATATGAAAAAGGGAGAGAAAAAAAACAAAGTCTCTCCTGAAAGTTATGGAACACTGCCCTCTGGCGGCAGAGTATATGATCTGATTGTGCACCACTTTCTGCCAATGAAGATACTTTCTTGACCACAAAGTCCTCATGGGCCCTAATCTAAACTGACTAGGTTCTTCCCCCCCAAAGTCAAACACATCTCAGCAACAGCAAGGAAGAAAGTATAGTTCCTTTTGGACTTCTTAAAAAGGGAAAAAAAACCTGCGCGCAAGTTCTGCCGGTTCTCCTTACAAATAGAACCTGGGATCGGGCAAGGTAAAGGTTTTTCCCTGGTTATCAAGGGTGGTAATTGAGTCAATCCGGTCATCCTTTCCAGGCCGTTGAATAACCACCCGATCAGCATAGATGTGCCGGCCATAGCTTCAGGACTGCCAACAACCTTCAAAACAATGAGACACCATTATGAATAAAAGTCAACACTAAGGAAGGGCATTGGTACTTAAAGGTAGTCCCAAATGGCTTCCTGATACCATTTCTCTCTGTTCTACTCAATCCTCTTCATGGTGGCCTCGGGCACATAGGGGAACTCCCACCCATAATCGAGTGCTACCCTTTTCATTAAGATCCTTTGCAAACGGGCAAGTTTGGGCAGTGAGCGGAAGAGTCCCAGTCCTGGCATCACACAGGCCTCAGGAGACCTCTTCAAGGTAGGTGTCATGGTTGGAGGCACATCCTTCCCTCCAGTGACGACACCTGTTTTAAATACAACTTGCCAATTCACACTCGGGACCTCCGCCCGCAGCGTTGTATCCCCAGAGTCCATGGGTGAGCATCTCCCTGAATTGCGGGTAGTGGCAGCACGGAATCCTTTACCCCATGTAAGTTCAGGAAACTCTGGCTCAAACTAATGAACATCTCGTGCATCAGTGTTGTAATATTAATATAGATATGTAGGTATTTAAAAATATTGTGGTATATGCAAGGCACAGTATATATGTGTGATATACAGGAATTCAAGAATTCAAGGTTACACATCAAAAGGTGACCAAAAGGGTTAGTGGTCAAACACAGATTAAAGGAACAGCTGAGGACCCTTTTGATGTGTTAATCTTATCTAAGACTAGTTGTGTGAGATGGCCTGATACTTCCTTACATACAAGTATTTATTGATGGTAATTAGACTTGGGGAAGTTTCCATTCATTCAGAGAACCACTCCCCCCAGTGTGAGACCAATATTTGAGGCAGTCAAGCTGGCATTCAGCGAGTCTTGTCACTCTATGATGAATATTGCACAGGTCTAGGAAAAGATGGGATTCTAAAAAAAACTCTGTTGGATCTTTGTATCGTCTGTGGACTTTGGACTTTGTATGTTATTGGAAGTTAATTAAATTTGTGTTCTCTGGAGGACCTGTGTTGCTGCGAAACAACGTAATTTATAGTCATCATACTAACATCTAAGATATTAATTATCTAACCGGGGTACTGGGCACTACACTATACATTATCACTACAATCAGAAGAGGAATATAGTTCGGAGTCTGCATACTCCTCTGCGGGAAAACAGGTGCGCATGACTTTATTCACATTGCCCCCAGTCTGCTTACCAGTTCCCGTCGTGGCCTCGACGAGGGTAACATCCTCCTTGGAGTCCGGTCCCGGTATACACTGGGGTAGGCCTCGACCACGGCCGTGGAAGGCTTTCACATAGCCCACTTTCTTTGCGGCGGGCCGAGCAGGTACAACCGCTATACACATGGTTTCCGTAGCGCCATCCACACTTGGTTCGGGAACATTTCCATCACTTTTATCAAAGTCACTCACTGTAGGGGACACAGCAGACGTAGTGGCCGAATCAGTAGCAGTAGTGGGCCAAGGAGTAGCTTCCTCCACAGTAACGGCCACTGTGATCCAGTCTACCCGATAGGCACGGGGCGACTCAGTAGGCTGGTCCACTTCGAAAAGGTATTCACCACACTGTAGACATCGACCGAAAGGTTGGATTTGGACTGCCAGTCCCTCATATCTTGGGCAGGACACACCGAGCGTCTCCACGCTGCCGCTCGTGTAAAGCACAAAACGCCCCCGCGGCTTCATCCGGATCCCAGTGTCCGTTAACGAAGCTCCCATTGGAGTGGAACTTGTGCTAACTTCAGCCAAAGGCATACTAGGTCTCAGCCTCTCGGATGGTGTTGGATACATCGCCATAACTGCACGCGATCCTCTCCCCACGATCGGGCAATGTGCACTCCTTTTCGTGCCAGACACACTCATGTCTCACGCAGGGGTGGGTAACTCCTCCCACTTTCAGTTCTTTTCCTGGCACACTTGAACACGCACCCCAGACCAGGAGGGCCACACACTGGGGGTGGTGGGACGACAGACCCAGGATCAACGACGACCCCGGACTAATAACGTCTGTCCATTAAGTACTCCTCCCCAGCATGCAAAGCGGGACAATCAATTCCTCCTTTATTTGCTGCCAAAGGGGAACACCCAAAACACCTTGACCTGACTGCTGCCACCCTTGGCCTGGAGTAGTAACGGCCCCCCAGACAACAATAGTGGTCACTCACAGTACAGCCATGGCTGGAAAAGGCCCAAAATTAGTGAAAAATCACACAGTCTGAGTTAACTAACTCTCAGACTACCCTCTAAATTTAAAGCAGCGATGACATCTAACAAAAGATTTTCATTCTGTATTTTGTTTGAATCCTTTTTCTGTTTGTATGTTCATATGACATCTTATAACAAAAGATTTGTATTCTGTATTCTGAATTCCTTTTTTCTGTTCGTAATTTGGTTTCAAAATACAGAATGCAAATCTTTTGTTATAAGATGTCATTTTCGTTTTTTTTTAATGGACAGTGAGTATAGTTAGTTAGTGAAGCAGCTTCTCTTTTGTGCTGAGTACAGTAGTACAGTAAAGCCAAATAAACTTTTCTGTGGATTTTCGTCTGAAGGGAGAGATCAGTTGGCCAGACTTTTGAACCTGGAACCCAAAAATGGTTTTCTGATGGAGTTTAAAAACGAACGAACGTTCGGTAAAACGATCGTTTTTATGTTTGTTGTTAAAAAAGTCTGACCAAGTGTATGGGGCTTAACAATAGTTAATATGGATGAGCCGCGTGTTGAAAGTGCCGCGAATCCCGCAATATATTTACGAAAGTACAAAATTACGAAAATTCACGAAAATTATTGTCTAACAAGTAACGAACATGAATTAAACAGAATAACGAACCATCCCGCATGTACGAAAATAAAACGGTAACCAAAATACGAAACGATCGGAATACGAAAAAATCGCGTCGTATGAAAAACGAACGGGAACGAACAGGAAAACGGGCGTCTTACGAAAAACGAACGGGAACGAACCTACGGAACGATACGAAACGGAACAAAAAAAAATTCTGTGCACATGTCTACTGGCTAGAAAGTAGCAGCCTGCTATACAGGATTTTACAAGCATTTTAAACTAGGGCCTATTTTTCGGGGTGGGGCTTATATTGCAGCCCTCCTGGAAAATAACGCTAGGTCTTATTTTTGGGGTAGGTCTTATTTTCAGGGAAACATGGGGGGTTATTTACGAAAGGCAAATCCACTTTGCACTACAAGTTCAAACTCCAAGTGCAAAGTGCCTTGAAATTGTACTGAAAGTGCACTTGGAAATGCAGTCGCTGTAGATTCAAAGGGGGACATGCAAGGAAAATAAAAAAAACAGCATTTTATCTTGCACATTATTGGATAATAAAATCAGCAGAGCTTCCCCTCATTTCAGATCTACCCCTCAGATTTACAGCGACTGCACTTCCAAGTGCACTTTCAGTGCAATTTCAAGTGCATTTTGCACTCGTAGTGCAAAGTGGATTTGCCTTTTGTAAATAACCCCCATGGTGTATATATAAATATATCTCTATCTATATATACACATATAGAGATCTATATATATATATACACACACACACACCTACAGTATTTGCTAATTTTAGCTTTTAATTCCACATTTATATTTTAGTGTTTTATTGGGTCTTAATCACTTGCCGACCAGCCACAGTATATATCTTGCGGCAGGTTGGCTCTCCTGCGTAAACCGATGTACCAGTAGATCGGTCCATGAATGTTAAACTGTGGGCCCGATATCTACCGGCCACCAGCGATCACGTGAGGAGAGGCAGAACGAGGATCTGCCTATGTAAACAAGGCGGATGCCTGTTCTGTCAGGGGACAACTCTGAGATCTGCTGTTCCTTGTGATCAGGAATAGTGATTTCTGCCATGTTCCAGGCAGCCCATCCCCCCTACAGTTTGAACATGCTGAGAGAACACAGTTAACCCCTTGATCACCCCATAGTGTTAACTTCTTCCCTGCCAGTGTCATGTATTCATTGATCAGTGCATTTTTATAGCACTGATCAATGTAATAATGTCACTGGACCCCAAAAAAGTGTCACTTGGGGTCAGATTTGTCCTCCGCAATGTCGCAGTCCAGCTAAAAATCACAGATCGCCTCCATTACCAGAAAAAACATTAAAAAAGTCCCTAAATCTATCCCCTATATTGTAGATGCAATAAATTTCGCGCAAATCAATCAATATTTACCAAAAATATAAAATTCTGGATATGTATTATAGCAGAAAGTAAAAAATATATATATTTTTTTCAAAATTGTCGCTCTTTTTTTGTTTATAGCGCAAAAAATAGGTGGTGCAGGGGTGATCAAATACTACCAAAAGAAAGCTCTATTTGTGGGGGAAAAAAAGGACATCTATTTTATTTGGGTACAGCGTCCGCGCTATTGACAGTTAAAATAATGCAGTGCCGTATCGCAAAAAATGGCCTGGTCATTAAAGGGGTGTAAAACTTTCCGGGGCTGAAGTGGTTAAAGCGTTGTTAAACCCCAAACCAAAAAAGGGATATATTGCAGCTTAACAATGCTTAGATGTGGTGGTTGCTTTAGTTTGCTATTTTAGGCTTTTCTCCCTCTGTTTTGTCCCAGACCTGGCCAGTAACCTTCTTTGTTAGAGTGCCCCCACTGGCTGAAGGAGCACAAGAGGCACCTTTGACCAGCAGCATTGTCAGACTTGGGGGAGAGGGGGTGTTATATTTACTTGCAGATTTAGATACACTAACAAATTCAAGTCCACATCTAGCTCATACTGGAGTTACACAAGCAGCTACAGCAAGTTTTTTTTTTTTTCTTTAACCACTTGCCCACCAGGCCAATTCTGACATTTCTCTCCTACATCATAATTTTTTTGCTAGAAAATTACATACAACCCCCAAACATTATATATGTTTTTTTAGCTGAGACCCTAGAATACAATGGTGGTCATTGCAAAAAAAAAACTGTTTCATGCTTAAAAAAAAACCCAGTAAAGTCAACCCAATTTTTTTGCATAATGTGAAAGATAAGGTTACGCCAAGTAAATAGATACCTAACATGTCATGCTTCAAAATTGCTTGCGCTCGTGGAATGGCGCCAAACTTCCCAGCCGAAGCGGGGTCCAACGAAAATCTCTATAATCATCATCCGGGGCCGTCGGATCCGTTCTCCGACTCACCGATCACGGCGGTGAGTTGGTAGAATCACCAGAGGGCGGCGGGGGGGAGGGGGGGTCGTCCCCTCTCGCCACCCGTAAGAACGATCAAGAAGCGGAACAGCCGCTTTGATCATTCTTATGGTGTAGGGAATCTCCTGCTGATAATGCCGATATCTGAATGATGTCTGTAGCTGCAGGCATCATTCAGATATACCCCCACAAAGCCCAGGATGTCTTTAGACGTCCAGCCGTCGGCAAATGGTTAATGATAAAAGTTTTACATAAAAAATAAAAGCTGGTAGTGGTAAATGCAGTATAATAAAGGTTTGCTTTTGGGTTTAATACCACTCTTAATATGTATGTGTCTTTATGGGTTGGTTGTTTTAGGAAATTCATTTCATTTGTTATTATTAATTATTGCTATTATTTTACCATCTGGTGTATAGTTTTTCAACGTTTCCTAAAATGTCAATAATATTTCCCTGTGACTACATGGGTGTTGTACATGTCCCGGGAGCAGCGGGAACACACACGATCGCGATTCCCGAAAAGAAAAGTGTGATGTGAACTTTTTGTTGCGAATTCTGACCGTGTGTATGCTCAATTGCACTTTTTCTGTCAGAATTACGGTCAAGAAAGGATTGAGAGCTGGATCTCAATTTTCATAACAGAATCAAGCAGAAGAGTCGAACTGCCTATTGAACTTCATTGATCTCGGCTCGTCATATGCGTTGTACGTCACCGCATTCTTGATGTTCGGAATTTCTGACAAGATTAGTGTGACCGTATGCAAAACACATTTCAGCAGTTTTCCTGTTGAAAAAAAAAAAATACGGTTTTCTTGTTGGAAATCGCGATCGTGTGTACAAGGCATATGACATGGCACTGAAAGCAGAGGCTACATTACATTCTAAAATGTAATTGTGGTGGAAGTATCTACTGTATCTATCTGGGTGATCACAGACATCTCATTGATGTATATAAACACGTATTTCTGGTGGACTGACCTTTTAAAAAGATTATATCAAAGGTGTGCCACTACTAGCCCTATGGTGCTTTGGATATATATATTGTCACAAAGACTTTTATATTGTTAGATCTTTAACCACTTGAGCCCCGGGCCATAGTCAAAAGACGGCCTCACGGTGGCTCTGTAAATCCAGGAGGACGTCATATGACGTCCTCGGGTCCTCCGGCCTACCCGACCCTGCGCGTCCCTGAAATGCCAATGCGCGTGCCTGGCGGCCGCGATGTCCGCCAGGTACCGGCGATCAGCAATGACAGAGCCAGGGACGTGGAGCTCTGTGTGTAAACACAGAGCTCCACGTCCTGTCAGGGAGAGGAGACAGATGTTATGTCCCTTGTACATAGGGACACAGCATGGGTCACCTTCCCCAGTCACCCCCCTCCACACACAGTTAGAACACACCCAGGATACACATTTAACCCCTTCCTCACCCCCTAATGTTAAAGTGGAGGTTCACCCGGAAATTGCTATTTTTAACCTTAGATTGATGCTTATTTAGTCTAGGGGAATCGGCTAGTTTATTTAAAATCAAAGCTGTACTTACCTTTTTAGAGAGCGATCTTCTCCGCGGCTTCCGGGTATGGGCTGCGGGACTGGACGTTCCTATTTTGATTGACAGTCTTCCGAAAGGCTTCCGACGGTCGCATCCATCGCGTCACGATTTTCCGAAAGTAGCCTAACGTCGGTGTGCAGGCGCAGTATAGAGCCGCACCGACGTTCGGCTTCTTTCGGCTACTCGTGACGCAATGGATGCGACCGTCGGAAGCCTGTCGGAAGACTGTCAATCAAGAAGGAACGCCCAGTCCCAAAGACCCATACCCAGAAGTGGCGGAGAAGATCGCTCTCTACAACGGTAAGTACTGCTCGGATTTTAAAACAACTAGCCGATTCCCTTAGACAAAATGAGCATCAATCTAAGGGTAAAAAAAAATGTATGGGTGAACTCCCGCTTTAACCCCTTCCCTGCCAGTCACATTTATACAGTAATTAATGCATTTTTTTTAGCACTGATCGCTGTATAAATGTGAATGGTCCCAAAAATGTGTCAAAAGTGTCCGATGTGTACGCCGCAATATCGCAGTCCTGACAAAATTCGCAGATCGCCGTATTACTATAAAAAAAAAAAAAAAATAAGAATTCTGGGCCAAATTCCCAAAAAAGCTGCCTAACTTAACTTTCAGCAGTTAAGTTACACAGGCGTTAAATTTCTACCTAAGTGCCCGATCCACAAAGCACTTACCTAGAAATTACACGCCGTGTAACTTAAGTGCCTCCGTCGCAAGGCGGTCCTCCTCTCCGGGGGGCGATTACAATTTAAATGAGGCGCGCTCCCGCTCCCGTGACGTCATCTTCTTCTCTTCTCTTCTTCTCCCTTCTTCCGATGTTGACACGTCGCCTCTTCTCACTGCAATGATGGAAGCGCGCCTTGCATCCCATTTATATAGGCCTCACCGTCCCATCATGCTCCGGTAGGTACCCACGTGGGTAGGCACCCACCACGTGGGTACCTACCGGAGCATGATGGGACGGTGAGGCCTATATAAATGGGATGCAAGGCGCGCTTCCATCATTGCAGTGAGAAGAGGCGACGTGTCAACATCGGAAGAAGGGAGAAGAAGAGAAGAGAAGAAGATGACGTCACAGAAGACCGCGCTGGCTGCCTGCTAGTAATTGAGCTAACACACGAAGATAGCAGGCAGCCAGCGCTGAAGGAGAAGGCACCGGACAGCTGGAGAAGAACCGGGGTGCGCCGAGTCAACAGCGGAGAGCGGCGAAGATAGAAGAAGACCCCCGGAGAGCGGAGAAGACCCCCGGAGAGCGGAGAAGACCCCCGGAGAGTGGAAGAAGAAGCCCCCCCTGGTATTAGAGCTAAAGAAGACAGGGGGGGCCTCCGGAGCAGACTAATAAATGATTTTAAAAACCCTTGTGTTGTGTGTTTAATAACTATCACTTTGCCTCCAGGTGAATGGGTAGGGGTACGATGTACCCCATATCCATTCACTTAGGGTGGGGGGCCGGTATCTGGGGACCCCCTTATTTGAGGGGACTCCCAGATTCCGATAAGCCCCCGCCCGCAGACCCCGACAACCAACGGCCAGGGTTGTCGGGAAGAGGTCCTGTCCTCATCAACATGGGGACAGGGTGCTCTGGGGTGGGGGGGCCCGCAGTGCGCCCCCCTGCCCCAGAGCACCCAACCCCCCCATGTTGAGGGCATGCGGCCTGGTATGGCTCAGGAGGGGGGGGGGGCGCTCGCTCGTCCCCACTCCCTTCCTGGCCGGCCGGGTAGCGTGCTTTGGATACGGGTCTGGTATGGATTGTAGGGGGACCCCCTACGTCGATTTTTCGGCGTAGGGGGGGTCTCCTTACAACCCATACCAGACCTAAGGGCCTGGTATGCTCCTGGGGGGGGAACCCATGCCGGTTTTGATTTTACAAATTGCCGTGGAGTTCTCCCTCAGGAATGCATACCAAATGCCGTCGCTTGAATGGGCTTTTACATGGTGTTACTAACTTTACACATTGTAAAACCAGCCCTAGTTTTGCGCAAGCAAATCGGAACTTACGCAGAAATCACAATGCTTAAAAGCTTTGTGGATCTGCTTAAGTCCTCATTTGCATACACAAAGCGGCATTTCAATGAGAAATGCCCCCAGCGGCGGATGCGATACTGCATCCTAAGATCTGACAGTGTAAGTGTCTTACAGATGTCAGATCTTCTGCCTAACTTTGGAAAAAGCCTTTTGAGGATCGTTTCCAAAGTTAGGCACAGAGATACGCAGGCGGAACAGCAGTTCCGCCTGCGTATCTCTTTTGGGAATTTGGCCCTCTATCCCCTATTTTGTAGTCACTATAACTTTTGCGCAAACCAATCACTATACGCTTATTGCGATTTTATTTTTTTACCAAAAATATGTAGAATACGTATCGACCTAAACTGAGAATTTTTTTTTTTAAATGGGATATTTATTATAGCAAAAAGTAAAAAATATTGGGCCAAATTCCCAAAAAGCTGTGCAAATTTAGTATTACCTAACTTATGTCATTTAAGTTACGGCGCCCTAAGTTGGTGTCGTAAGTGCCGTATCCTCAGCGCATTTGCGCACAAAATTGCGCCATCCTTAACCTAAGTTCCAAGGCGTAAGGCGTGGTTATGGCAAGTGGGAATAAAGTGGGCGTGCTTCATTGTAATGAGCCGTGACCCCATGCAAATGAAGGGCCGGCCGTACTGCGCATGCGCGCACGAATCTGGACCTCACTGGGCATGTGCAGAACTTTGCTCATCGCAATCAGTGAGATAGGTAAAAGGCCAAGCGTACTTAGTTTGAGGATCGCCATGTGTCTAAATAGCCCCAGTCAAACACACTTCCCTTGCAAAAGTATTTCCCTGTGTTCCCTTCGTAAAGCAAGTTGCTTCTGCTTTGAACGTTTGTCAGTGTTTGTTGGTAAGATTTGTTTGTGAGAAAAGTTGTTGAGGAGTTGGAGAGTATAGTTGGTGTTTGTTTGTGATAATTTGTTATTTGTTTTGATTGTTTGCCTGTTTGTTTTTGATAAGTGTTTCTTTTTTGGTGTGTGATTGTTTTTTGTTTCCCTTTTTTGCCTGTTTGTTTTTGAATTTATAGTAGCTGTGTGCTTTTTATTTTTTATTTTTTTTGCTTGTTTTTCTTTTCTTTGTTGTGTGTGTATTGTTGATTGTTTTTTGGGTGAGTTTCCTGTTGCTGGGTGTTGTCTGTCATGGCCACCAAGCGCAGGAAGCTAAATTTTACAGTGGCAGAGAAGCATATTCTTGCTCAGGGCGTCATAAAATATGGGCGTCTTCTCCATGGCCCTGAGAGCCACAACACCACCCCGGCCAGGAGGAAGGAGATCCTTAAAAAGATCACCGATCGGATCAATGCGGCGGGGGGGGGGGGGGGAAGGACCATCGCTGGAATTCTAAAAAAAAATCAATGATTTGAAGAGCGTGTCCCGGAACAAGCTGGCAACGCTGCATGCCCATACCAGGGGCACTGGAGGAGGGGGACACTGCCCAGTCAGGATGAGTGAGGAGGAATGGGCAGTGGCCCAGTGTTTCCACCCACAGCAGGTGGTGGGCCTGCCTGGCTTTGACTCTGATCCTCTTATGAGGACAGGTAATTTTTTTACTTTTCTATCTGGTGATTAGCATGTGTGGGTGGGGGAAGGGAAGATGTGCCAAGTGTGTGGATCCACCAACCTGTGATTGTTTTGTGTCCTCCCCAGATGGCCAGGAGGTGGCAGCCCCATAAGCCCAGGAGGTTGCTGGGTCATCAGCCCAGGAGGTGGCAGCCCCATCAGCCCAGGAGGTGGCAGCCCCATCAGCCCAGGAGGTTGCTGGGTCATCAGCCCAGGAGGTGGCAGCCCCATCAGGGCAGGAGGTTGCTGGCCCATCAGTGCAGGCTGCTGCACCACCCCCAAGACAGGCTGATGCAGAGTCCCAAGAAGGGCAGGATTCGCCATGGGAGGGGAGTGCCCACAACTCCCCTAATTTGGATGTTGAGTGGGAGGAGGATGAGGGGGAGGAAGATGAGAATATTGATATTGGCCAGCAAATCCTGATGGGCCAAGATATGACCTTTGAGTCATCCCCTGAGGGAACCCCAGAGGCGCCCAGCAGTCAGGCCACCATCATGGGTGGCCCCTCCCAACCCTCCTCCAACATGCAGCAGCACCCATGGGTCACTCCAACCCCTCCTCCAAGGCCACAAGCCTCAGGGGCAAGTAGGAGTCCGACCCCGGAAACCAGGGGGGGGTTTGTGCGTCTGCCGGTCAGTCTGTTGAGGGACAATGCCCGGCAGACCCGCAGTCTGGCTGAACTAAAAAAATCTATGAGCAAGGTGGAGCACAGCCTGGGTTTAATGAGGGAGTTACTGGGTGACGTGGCCACCAACTCAGTGGGGGTCATCACGTGTTTGTGGGACCTTAAAAACGCCACAACAGGCGTGGCCCAGGAGGTGACTGCCCTCACCCAGGCTGTGCAGGCCAATACCCGGGCTGTGCAGGCCAATACCCGGGCTGGCCAGGCTAATACGGCTGACATCACTGCCTGTCTGTCAAGGATAGCCGTGGCCTTGGAGGGCAGGCCAGCAGGAGGACAGACACCAGGGGAGGCTCCTTCTTCCCCTGCACAGACCCCCCCCGTAAAGATACTCCCTCCCCTGCACAGACCCCCCCCATGAAAATACTCCCTCCCCTGCACAGACCCCCCCGTGAAGATCCCACAGTCGGCCGTGGCCGTGCCCGTGCCCGTGCCCGTGGTCAGCCCAGAAGGAGCACTCGGCAACATCATTAAGTTGCAGGGGTACTTTTTTTTTTTTTTTTTTTTTTTTTTTTTTTATACTGTACTTATGATTTGGTTTATGTGTGTGAATGATGTGTGAATGTGGGGGGGTGGCATTCCTGAAAACATAAGGGTGTCACCCTCAGTTTTGGTGGAGTAGGGATCCCCAGGACCAGGGAGAAGTCATCCCAGGTTCCTGAATGGTGTATGAATGCACAGTGACATAATTGGAGCCGTGGCCGGGCGTTACTGCTCCCAAGTACCAAAGGGGGGGGGTACTTGGATCTAATCCAATTCGATGTGCATGTGATGTGTCTGTGCTAGGGACCACAGTGGCGTGCATTCATGCATTCTCATTGTGAGATAATTAATGTGCGTTTTGTATCAAAAAAGACATTCTCATTGTCATATAAGTAATGTGCATTTTATGTGCAAAGTAAATGTTTAAAGGTCACATAATCTCTGTGATTTTTTCTTGGCAAAGCAAAAAAATAAACATAATTAAGGTCCATTTACTGGGCAAAGATGCCTTCAGCCAGTTGTCTCCTTATTGCCTGGCCCTCAGCAGACTGGGTAGAGGTGGTTGGGGGGGGGGGGGGATTGCCTGGGTGGGGGGTTAGGTCAGGACATATCTCAACATGCAGACCCCTTCTCAGAGCAAAATTATGGAGGATGCAACATGCCCCCTGTAAGGGAAAAGACAGGAGGATATTAGTCATGCATGTGCCCCTTGTGATGTCTGCATCATGGGGGGGGCATACCTGACACCAATGTCACTCACCAATCAGCCAGCTGTCTCCATACACATTCTGCTCCAAGTCTTGGTAGATCTTGGTCTGCCGTAGAATGAAGCTGTCGTGGCACGACCCTGGAAACTTGGCACAAACGTGCCAGATGAGGCCATGGGCATCTACAATCATCTGGACGTTGATGGAATGCCACCCTTTTCTGTTTCTGAACAGGTGTTCAGTTTCATGGGGGGGCTGTAGTGCCACATGGGTGCAGTCTATCGCCCCGATGGTCCTTGGGAAGCCAGCAATGCTGTAAAAGTCAGTCATGGCTTGCAGACGCTGCTCCTCCTGGGTGGGCTTCACAAATTGATTGGTCATGCGCCGCAGTATGGCAGGGACCACCTGATGGACACATCGGCTCATTGTCGACTGCACCATCCCAGCCAGACCTCCAGATGCACGCTGGAATGAGCCACTGGATAAAAAATGGAGGGTTGCCATCACTTTATGTAGAGGTGTCAGGGCATGGGAGCGTCTGGTTGGGGTGATAAGATCCTCCTGAAGTAGTTGGGTGATCTCCAGGATGGCTTCCCTATCAAACCTGTAGTTGCCATACACCTCATAATCTGGCATTTGAAAAAGATCACGCCGTGGCCGATAAACTCTCGCCTGTGCCCTCATCCTCCTCCTCTGTGCCCTCCTCCTCCTTTGTGCCTGTAAGGTGGCAAGTGCCGTCAGAATCATTGATGCCCCAGGCATTTTTAAAGACAGATCCTTCACAACTATAGCTCTAGTCACTACCTACAGCAAACCCTTCCACAGCATGTGTAAAATTAGGGCTGCTTTTATAATGTGGAAATTTAGTCAGGGAAACTAACAGGTGCGCACAGGGCGGAAAATACGCCGCACACACATAATTTTGAGAATCGCCCTAACTCCCTCATTTGCATCTTTGCCTATCAAAAACAGCGACTAGCGTAATTTGCGCCCGGAGATGCGCAGGTGTAACTATTTTAGGTAGGACTGAAAATACGGAAATCTGGGCTTAACTCGTTTTGAAGATCGGGCGCAAAGATACGCGCCGTGTAAATTTAGAAAACTGTAGTTAAGTCCGCGTATCTCTTTTGGGAATTTGGCCCATTGTGTTTTTTTTTTCAAAATTGACGCTCTTTTTTTTGTTTATAGCAAAAAAAATAAAAACCGCAGAGGTGATCAAATACCACCAAAAGAAAGCTCTATTTGTGGGAAAAAAAGGACGTCAATTTTGTTTGGGAGGCACGACCGCGCAATTTTAATTTAAAGCGTTGCAGTGCTGAAAGCTGAAATTTCGCCTGGGCAGGAAGGGGATATATGTGCCCAGTAAGCAAGTGGTTAATATAACTTATTTGTTTTTGTGTTTTTTCAACAGACTTCTCTTCTAGTGAGGAGAAAAATATAAAAGTGTGTATTTAATAAGCTGTGATAAAACCTCAATTTCTCATGGTTTATCTTTTCTCCACACATCATGGTGATATTTCAGCAGTGCTGGAGAAACACTTCAGTCTGTTTCAGCCTAGGTTCACACTGATGTGATGCGGGAACCAGCGCGATTACAGCCCCCCTCCCACAGGCAGTTCACACTGCCTTCTGCCAACCCCTGCAGGTGTCATTACATTGTAAATGCCACCCCCAGATCGGTTCACAGATCGCAGTGCGAACTGTGAACTCGCACAGGAATCGGCTCGTATAGGTGAGTCCCTGCACTTTTTTTCCTGCAAATTTAATGCAGGTTCAGCCATACAACTGTATGGCTGAACTCGCGTCTAACATTTTTTCAACTTTCCATTCATTAAATCTTCTGCCCTTGATGTTTTAACTTTGGATATAAAGGCTGCATTCACACCTGAGTGTTTTCAGCTTGTATGACGCTCTTAAAACGGCAGAAAAAATGCTCGAAAGGCGCCCAACAAGCAAAATGCCATTCATTTCAATAGCACCTGTTCACATCTCAGCGTTTTGTCACCTGACGCAAAACGCCTGAAGCTCAAAAAAGTACAGGAGCTTCTTTTTCACACCTAGGCGTTTTTGGGCCTTTTTCTGCTGTAAACCTCAGCTCTAAAAATGCCCAACAAGACAAATTCCATTCATTTCAATTGCCCCTGTTCACACCTGAGCGTTCTATCACCTGACACAAAACGCCCGTCACTCAAAAAAGTACAGGAGAAATAATGTCTGCCAATACTATATGGCACATCTCTACTTTACAACTTACTTTAGGATAAAAATTTCACAAAACAAACTCAATGCTCAAATGGGAAGCAGATCTGAAAACTTCCTCCTCTGATACCCAGTGGATCCAAGCAATAAAATGTACCCATACTATCACACAATGTGTGAACCACTGGGAACTGGCACTGAAAATTCTACATCGATGGTACCTCACCCCTTATAGGCTAGCAAAAATGTATGACACAAGCTCTCCACTATGCTGGTGAGGATGTGGCAACTCAGGAACCCTTATCCAAATTTTTTGGTTGTGTAACAGCATTCGCAGTTTCTGGCAGAAAACCTTCGAACTGATCTCGGAGGTGAAAGGCATTATCACCCCGATGAATTCCGCATTAGCCCTACTCAATCTAGGCATTGAGCAATTCCCTACCCAATTCCGAGGGACAGTTGCCAACATACTACTATCAGCTAAATTAATTATCACCAGGTATTGGAAACAAGATGTAGCTCCTAATCCGTCAGAGGCTGTGAATACTACCCAACAACACTACTGTAACGGGAGGGCCAGTGGGACCCAGAAGCTCTTAGAAAGCATGAGCCAGAAAATAATGGACAGTCAGAATATATCTTGGACTACCTGAGATGGGACTATTATGTAATTATTATTCACAAAATATTCCAGGATATCTGTGGAGAACTGGTTGCTGTTTGTTGATTCTGAACTCAACAGGTTAATTGAAAAAGTGACTCATTCATAATGTGGGGACACATACTGTCAGGTGTTAATGTCATCAACTCAGCCACCTGTCTGTCTGTTGTGATGTAAATGAATCTAGGATGGCTTCTGAGGATCTTTCATTGTGGCTTGTGCTAATTGACCCTGTATTGTGTGAAGGTCTATTGATGGTAATGTGTATTGTAAGTTAACAGACAGCCTAAAGGTCAGGTGTATGAATCATCAGCTGTAGTTAATTAGCTCATGTAAATTAGGTCAGAATGTCTACTAAAAGATGTGTATTGAGGGGGCTCGTTAGGAACCATTGTATGATGTTGTGGGTTGAGTTGGGTCATTGTTCATTTGATTACTGCAGTATTCTTTTTGTGTATATAGGAGCCCGCTGTCTCAATAAAGATGGTCAGACCTGCTTGAACTTCATAGAGAGCTGTGTATGTCTCGTTAATGGGGGAATTCGTATGAATCGTGTTCGGATTGTGGAGTGTCGATAGCTGCCTTGTGTGCGGGAATGGAATATCCTAAACGGCTTTAACCCCTGTCCCATTTGGGGCTCCGTTACAACTACTTTTTGAAAAATCCTTGAATCCATATCCAAGAGCCCTCCATGCCTTTGAACTCAGTTGGGGGTTGTGGACTTCCTGGTACCCTCCTTAGGTCCCAGGATGCCCATATACACATTATATGTCTCTTTACCTCTTTGTTATGCAATAATTATACTACTGATGTTGCTTACTTAAACAAATGCCTTGTACTTGTACTTGCGTTATTGATCCCGCAAAGTGTGACCAGCTATGCGTTTTTACATTGGTGACCTTTTGACCTGTACAAAAAACATTGCAAATTGTGCCTCTGTGTGTCATGTAAGTCCGGGAAGTGAACAGGCAGCAACTTCAGCTGCCCACAGTTAAAATGGCTGCAGCCAGAGTTTGTGGAGAGAAATTTCTGCAGCATATTTAGCAAGTACATAATTACAGTATATATAAAATAATATGTTAAAGGGGTGGAGAGAAGCTTCAGAATGGCAAAGATATTTTTATTACAAATTATGTGAGCAGACTGCAGTTCCTCTTTAAGTATCTGAATTGTCATGGTGATATGCCATGATAAGCAGAGGTAAAATTAGGGGTGCAACGGATCAAAAAACTCACGGTTCGGATCGTTCCTCGGATCAGGAGTCACGGATCGGATAATTTTTTGGATCGGCAAAAAAATAATAATAATTCTCCCCACTGTAATATCCACATCTCCCCCCCCCCTTTGTAATATCCACATCCCCCCACTGTAATATCCACATCCCCCACTATAATATCCACATCCCCCCCACTATAATATCCACATCCCCCCCCACTATAATATCCACATCCCCCCACTGTAATATCTACATCCCCCCCACTGTAATATCCACATACCCCCACTGTAATATCCACATACCCTCAGGCAAGACAGCCCCCCCCCCTCAGGCAAGACAGCCCCCCCTCAGGCAAGACAGCCCCCCCTCAGGCAAGACAACCCCCCCCTCAGGTAGTACAGAGTCACTTCCAGCGATGTGTCCGAGTGCGGGCTCCTCCTCCTCTGTGGGTGTAAACAGAGGAGGAGGGCCGCTGCCGGTTGTACCAAGATGGCCGCAGCTCCGAAACTAGGCCGAAGCCGCGGCCTTTCCTAATGTTATTGCCACGGCTCCGGAGCTAGGTCGAAGCCGCGGCCTTTCCTAACGTTATGGCCATGGCTCCGGAGGTAGGCCGAAGCCGCAGCCATAACGTTAGGAAAGGCCGCGGCTTCGGCCTAGCTCCGGAGCCGCGGACATAACATTAGGAAAGGCCGCGGCTTCGGCCTAGCTCCGGAGCCGCGGCAATCCGCGGATCACAGTGTGTGCCGATCAGAAGGGGGTGACCCTAGGTAAAATATAAGGAGAAGATAGGTAAGATATGAGGAGAAAAGGCTGTAGAGACTAGTGAGGAGGGTATAGTGATAGTAAAGATTTTTTTTTTTTTAAATAACAAACATGTTCTACTTAGCTGCTCTGTGTAATAGTTTTGCACAGAGTAGCCCCGATCCTCATCTCTTGGGGTCCTCCCGAAGATGCTCTTGGGTCCTCTTCTTATCCATGTGTCATCATAGGAAGTCACTTCCTATGGTGGCACATGTGTGGGCTAGATCCTTTGGGTCGAGCTTGGCATCGCCTCCCACTCCCCCCTCACAGGAGTTGATTGAGAGCAATGAGAGCCAATGTCTCCCGCCTCAGTTCCTGTAAGGTGAAAGAACAGCTCTGCTGCAGACGTGCACAGCGCTGGATCGAGATCATTCTCAGGTAAGTATTTGGGATGGGGAGGTGAGGGGGGAACTGAATATGAAATATTTTTTACCTTAATGCAGAGAATGCATTAAGTAAAAAAAAAAAACTGTAGCCTTTGTAGATGGGTTCTTCTGCTGCCGGCCATATGTAATCCCCTGCCTTCCACCTGCTTGGCTGCTGTATACACATAGAGGTGTAGCGGCCTGCTCCTGTTGAACAGGCGCTGCTCTAAATTTAGAGGGGGTCTGAATTGTTATTTGACTCAGGCAAATGTAATTATGGGCAATTTAGCCTCTGTTCCAGCCATGGCTGTGCTGGGAGTAACCACCATTGTTCGCCCGGGGGTGTTATTACCATCCCAGGCCAAGGGTGGCAGCAGCAGAGTCAGGGTGTGTGGGGTGTTCCCCCTTGGCAGCGAAGCAGTGGAAGTGATCGTTGCGCTGTGCATGCTGGGGAGGGGTACTTAAGGGACAGACGCCTTTGGGACAGGGTCGTCGGTCGGTCGTCCCACGCGCCTCGTGGCCAACCTGGCCGGGGGTGCATGCTCCTGAATCCGAAGGAGCTCCTGAAATACTCAGCAGCTCCTTCGGGGGTTAGTGATACAGAGGAATGCAGCCAGTTTAATTTCTTTCTCACTGCACTGCTGGTTGTGTGTGTGTTGTCTGCTCATTTTTCGCTCTACCCCTTCCTGTGTGGATCCAGAGGGCAGGAGAAAGAGAGCCCAAGGGAGCCTCAGTAAAGAAGGACTCACTGTGCAGGAGCTATAAATAATGGGAACAGTAGTTCTTAAAAGAGCACTGAAAAATGCTTGTTAATGGAGACTGGCAGACTGTGGACTTTCATTCCCACAAATCTTTGCACCTTGCAGGAGGAGAAGCTTCACTGTTTTCCTAGACAAACCAATCTTATTTGGGGCAGTTCAGGTAAGATAGCGCTGAGGACAAATCTGTTGCTAGGGTCTTTCCTTAAAGACAGTCTTTCCTTAAAGAGCCTTTAGAAAAGAGAGAAGAGGACCTGTTGCTGTGTCTGTTCTCCCATATCAGGAAGAGGGGACGGACCTGCACCTAGGCCTGCTAGAGTTGCCTTCAGAGACTGAGTTGAGAGAGAGTCGCTGTATCTTCAGGGTCCAAGCTGAGAGGCATCAGCCTGAAAGAGGACCCAGGGCCAGTTTTCTGGGAACTGCTGATCGCTAAGCCATTGAGTTAACCAACTGCCAGGAAGTGGTGAGGTCAACTACATGTCCTGAATGCCAGCCACACTTTGTTAGCCCAAACAGAGACTGTCCTTACTTAACAGCTTAGCCTCTGTTATCTACTAACACTCTTAAAGGGATAGTGCACCATCTAAAGAAGGGCCCCACCAAAAGCCAGCCAACGTTGAATACCAGGTGCCAGGTACTTTCAGACACATTCAGGAGTACCCCATTGATTAGAGATGCAGACACCCACACGCTCCAGGGATTACATGCAGCATGTGTGTATAAGGATCCTTTTTACCTTTTCCTAGTTATTTAATAGCACTACAGAGACTCTAGCGGCACCTGTTGTAGTTAAATGTAATGTTCCTATAGCCTTTGAGTGCCAGCTAGTGGGTCATTGGCCATAGTGTCTTTATGTTGGTATAATTGTTTACTGATTTATACCGTGGTGCTTTGAGTTGTCATAATATTTCCATTGATTTACCGCTAAGCTGTTTGTGGCTTTATTTTCTGAGTATTGTAAAAGAGAGGTAGACTGCTAGCGATTGCATTAGTAGTGTATCAGTGGGGACTGAATGAATGAATGAAAAACTTGTATAGCGCTACACATGCAAACTGAATCGCCTCAAGGTGCTTGAAGTGGAGTGAAGTGAAGACTGAGCAGTTTGAAGAATCGTGGCACAACAGTGGACCCATCATTACCAGCGGCTCCTGTGGGGATAAGCGCTACACCTTTACAACCACTTTAAGGATGCACACAGGCATCCATGGAAGTTAACCCACAATCCTGATAGAAAGGGTCATAGGTTATTCATCTCATATATGTCAATTAAACATTAAAAATTTAAATAACCCTGTATGTTGTATTTTTATTACAGAAAGCCCCCTACACAGCATTATTTAAAAACACTTATTAGAGGCAAAACATTTTTTTTTTTGTTCAGTAAAATATATGATCATCTTCTTTTGCATTGCAAACACATTTATATTACAGCCTACGCTTAGCCTAAATTCCAAACATAAAAATCAGCACAAGGATCATAACTTACATAAGTTGTGCTTATTCTTCTCAGTTTGGGAAAAATTTCCATCTGTCCTATCACCCCAACTGTTCAATATTCCCCCACCCTCACATCATCCCAGCCCCCGCTGTTGTGATTTACCTTTGCGGCAGGGTTTATTGCAACGAAGGGGCTGTCAGGGGCAATCATCAAGAGAGACTGACTGTGTCCACTCTTTTTACCTTCCTGTGCCATCAGTCACCTGCCCTTCGCCCATTTAGTGATCACGTATTATTCATAAAAGCTGTAGCACAGCTTCTATGAATAGCACAGCACGATGGAAAGGGTGAGCATAGACAAACTCTCTTGATGAGAGCCCCTGACAGCTTCTCAGTTGTAATTACCCTTGCTGCACCAGAGGATTACAACAATAAAGGGAGGGGGGGTTAAGGAATGACAAAAATTCTAAAACAAGAAGAGAAAGCATAAAGGACACATTATACTAAATGTAGGTTGCTTTTGCTGATTTTTCTTTTTGTCATTTAGGCTAAACTTAGAATTTAACCTTTAATGTCTAATTGTGGTCTATTGTTCACATCATAATGCTACACTGACTTGCATTGCACAAAAATGCAGCATATCTGCATTTTTATGCAGCGTTAAGCCTAACTCACCTCACCTCATGCTCTGAAGTTAAGATATGAGCTGTCATAGACAAAGCTTTCTCTAAAAGCCTTTTATCAAGTTGTAATGAATCAGAATGGGGTGATGCTGCTGCATTTAATATTGTTGTAAAATCAGAAGTTTTTTTTATCTTAATGCATTCTATGCATTAGGATAAAAAGCCTTCTGTGTACAGCAGCCGCCCTCAGCCCCCTAATACTTACCTGAGGCCCATCTTGCTCCAGCGATGTTGCAGAAGAGTCTTGTCTGCCCGAGACTCTCCCTCTACATTGGCTGAGACGGCAGCGCAGTGCCATTGGCTCCCGCTGCTGTCAAATTCAAAAAGCCAATGAGAAGATAGGGGGCGAGGCAGGGCCGTGGCTCTGTGTCTGTATGGACACAGGTAGGGATGAGCTTTATGTTCGGGTCGAACATGAGTTCGGGTTGAACATGAGTTCGGGTTGAACATGAGTTCGACGCGAACATTGGCTGTTCGCCGCACAGCGAACAATTCAATTTGGGGGGGGTTCACGGCAAATTCGAAAAGCTGCGGAACACCCTTTAAAAGTCTATGGGAAAATCTAAAGTGCTAATTTTAAAGGTTAATATGCAAGTTATTGTCATAAAAAGTGTTTGGGGACCTGGGTCCTGCCCCAGGGGACATGTATCAATGCAAAAAAGTTTTAAAAACTGCTATTTTTTGGGGAGCAGTGATTTTGATAATGCTTAAAGTGAAACAATAAAAGTGAAATATTGCTTTAAATACCTAGGGGTGTCTATAGTATGCCTGTAAAGTAGCGCATGTTTCCCATATTTATAACAGTCTCTGCACAAAATGACATTTCTAAAGGAAAAAAAGTAATTTAAAACTACCCGCGGCTATAATGAATTGTCGGCAATACAGATAAAAGTAATTGAAAGTCATCAAAAAAAAATGCGTGGGGGTCCCCCCAAATTCCATTACCAGGCCCTTCAGGTCTGGTATGGATATTAATGGGAACCCTGCGCCAATTGTTTTTTAAAAATGGCGTGGGGTTCCCCCCAAAAATCCATACCAGACCCTTATCCGAGCATGCAACCTGGCAGACCACAGGAAAGAGGGGGGACGAGAGAGCGCCCCCCCTCCTGAACTGTACCAGGCCACATGCCCTCAACATGGGCAGGATTTCCCCATGTTGATGGGGACAAGGGCCTCATCCCCACAACCCTTGCCCGGTGGTTGTGGATGTCTGCGGGTGGGGGGCTTATCGGAATCTGGAAGCCCCCTTTAACAAAGGGGACCCCCAGATCCCGGCCCCCCTATGTGAATTGGTAACGGAGTACATTGTACCCCTACCATTTCAGAAAAAAAGTGTAAAAATATAAAAAAAAACACACACAAGTCCTTTAATAAAAATAAAAAAACTCCAGCGCCGTAATCCTTCTACGATCCCGGTCCCACCACTACGAACAATACCGCCTCCACCGGAGGCTCCCGGCCAAATGACGTGCAAGCTGTCTGACAGCTCTTTTATAACTGAGGACGGGGCCACCCGGGATGTGACGGATGACCCCGCCCCCTCTAATGCAACAGAGGTTTCCCGTCACACGGCAGAGGGGGCGGGGTCACACGTCACGGGTGACCCTGACCTCAGTTCTAAAAGAGCTGTCAGACAGCTCGCGCATCATTCATGAAGCGCCAAGCAGGGCTCAGCTGATCTCTGCTGCTCTCCTCTTCTCCCGGGTGTCAGCAGGGGATCTTGACCCCCTCCCTCTGCAGTGCTCGAAGTGGTGAAAGATAGCTCAGGCAGGGCATGGAAGAAGGTATTTGCACAGTTGCATTGCAGAAACGCACAACTTTTGCATTATGAGATCCTGTGATAGAGGGGATTCTGGCATTTTGCAATCACTGTTTTTGGCTGACAAAATTAATATAAGACCCAGTCTTATTTTCGGGGAAACACTGTAAGTGGATAATGCACGCTTCACTGACTTTGCACATCAAATCATTCCTCCATTAGAGTCCATGTGAAGCTGCCCCCAACTCCTGGGGCTATCGAGCAGAGACATAGGCTAACAAGTTTGATGGGTTCCTCCTTCTTAGAGCCTAAAAAATATGACTATTTGCCTTGCTTATATGTGGTGTACTGGATTGATGAAGGCAGTCCAGGGGGTGTGACCCACCATCTCGGGTGGGTGTGGACAAAACCCATGCCAATCACAGCACACCAGATCAGAATTCACCACAAAGTAAAATTAAATGCATATACGCCAACCTATTTATGGGCTTTTGGGAGGATTGATCCATATGGGCAAATAACCCATTCGGGGCTAATCTATCCCTATATTTGAGATACATAGATGACATCTTGATCATATGGAATGGATCTGTATTGAATTAGGCAACTTCCTTCAGTACTGCAATGTCAACTCTTTTGGTATATTCTTCACTCATGTTGCGAACAACAAAACACTTGTTTTTCTGGATCTTGAACTACAAGTAGACGGCGAGAGAGGGAAGCAGGACCCACTTTAAACCAAGTGCGAAAAAATCTTATTTACATGCCAACAGCCAACACCACCCAAGATCCATTTACAATGTCCCATTTTGGAAATTCTGTAGGCTGAAAAAAGAACTGGTACAAGAAGGAATGACTATGAAGAACAAGGCTCCATCCTCAAAAAGAAATTCCTGGAAAAAGGGTATAAGGAAGATCATGTGGAAAAAGCCTACATAGAATATTGGACACAATACAGTGAAGGTTCTCCATGAGACATGCAAGGGCAGTATGAAGCAATCAAGCCAAAGAAGAAAGCTATATATTATAACAATATGGATATTATTAGATTTAGTACCAGATATTACACCAAGTCTTTCAAGAACCAACGCAGTATTCAAAAAATTGGAACATTCTCAAGCAAGACCCAGTCCTGAGTCAAACACTACCCCTTAGACCAGAAATTGTATTCAGAAAACCGAGGGACCTTGAAAGTTACATTTCTCCCAGTGAGGTCCGCAAGATACAGGATGGGAGGAGGACTAATATGGGCCCCTGGTCATCTATGTTTGACCAAAGAGGCAACTATAACGTGAAGGGAGGGTATTGTGCGACCTGTTTGTATATGTGGCAGGAGGTAACTTGAAGAGATGGCCACAACTACACAATGAAACAATTCATCAATTGTGGATCCTCCTATTTGGTCTATGGCATTATTTGTCCATGCGGCCTCCTATATGTGGGGTGCACTATACGCCCATTAAGAGTGAGGTTTGGTGAACACAAGTGCAGCATTATCAACAGTAAACAAGATGTCATGGTCAAAGATGCAGATAAAAATAAGATTAAAAGCAAGAATAAATACAACTATTCAGTCCCACGTCACTTCAAAGACCACCACCATAACAGGAGTCCGGCTGGCATGAAGGTGTTTGGCATCAAAGCAATAATTATGACCCTGGTGATAGCAGAAGATTCCAGAAGTTATGTATAAGAGAAACGTTCTGGATATTTACCCTCAGACCTCTGATCCCTGGGGGGGTTGAATGAGGATCTTGACGTCCATGGGGTCATCCAGTGAACCAGGAAATCCAGTGGCGTCAGACAGAGATGCCAGTTAGTACACCATATACATACAGGCAGAAACATTTACATAATTGGAATAGGCAGCCTTTCTGTGACACCCAGCTATCCCAGGCCTCTCTTGGCATCTCACACACATAGGCCCGGATTCACAAAGCACTTACGCCAACGTATCTCGAGATACGCCGCGTAAGTCCAAATATGCGCCATCGTATCTGTGCGCCGTGCCCACAAACTAAGATACGCCAGAAAATAGGCTTCATCCGACTGACGTAACTTGCCTACGCCGGCAGAGAGTGGGCGCATATTTACGCTGGACATATTTGGCGCTCCCATTCATTTTCTATTCGTATATGCAAATAAGGGAGATACGCCGATTCACGAACGTACTTGCACCCGGCGCATAAAATAAGCGGTTTGTGTAAGTCATACGTCCGGCGTAAAGTTATTCCCCATATATGAGGAGCAACCCATGCAAAGGTATGGACCAGGGAACTCAAGCCGTCGTATTTTACATCGTTTACGTTGTACGTGAATATGGCTGGGCGTAGGTTACGTTCACGCCGTAGGCAGTGATCCGTCGTATCTTAGGCATTCGTTCCGACGTGATTCTGAGCATGCGCACTGGGATGCGTCCACGGGACGGCGCATGCGCGGTTCGTTATTCGTATCTATCTGGCGCTCGGCCCATCATTTGCATGGGGTCACGCCTCATTAGCATGGCTCACGCCCACTTCCACTTACGCCAACTTACGCCTAAGAAACCCAGCGCAGATTTGGCAGCACTGCCTTTGTGAATCCAGTGCTTGTCTCTCTGGCATAAATATGCGCCGATGTATGTGAACCCGGGCCTTAGTGTCAACTCAGCACGCTTGCACCCTGCTTGGGTCAATTTCCTATAGAGTATAGTGTATTGACAGTATGGGTGTAGAAACAAATGCAGATATGTCTGCATGGTGGCGACAACCAATGCATCATCTATCTGAATGCAGCTCTACAGGCCGGGCTGTTGTGCTGGCATACACCTGGGTGTTGGGTCATGGCACTGTTGCCTGCATTTATTTTCATGGGCCCCCAGCACACGTGCTTGGCATCTGGGCACACATTTGCCTGCCAACTATATACAGTGGGGATCGAAAGTTTGTGCACCCCAGGTAAAAATTTGTATTAATGTGCATAACGAAGCCAAGGAAAGATGGAAAAATCTCCAAAAGGTATCAAATTACAGATTAGACATTCTTATAATATGTCAAAAAAAGTTAGATTTTATTTCCATCATTTACACTTTCAAAATTACAGAAAACAAAAAAATGGCGTCTGCAAAAGTTTGGGCACCCTGCAGAGTTAATATCTTGTACTGCCCCCTTTGGCAAGTATCACAGCTTGTAAACACTTTTTGTAGCCAGCCAAGAGTCTTTCAATTCTTGTTTGAGGTATCTTTGCCCATTCTTCCTTACAAAAGTCTTCCAGTTCTTTGAGATTTCTGGACTGTCTGTCACGCACTGCTCTTTTAAGGTCTATCCATAGATTTTCAATTATGTTGAGGTCAGGAGATTGTGAAGGTCATGGCAAAACCTTCAGTTTACGCCTCTTGATGTAATCCCCTGGGGATTTTGAGGTGTGTTTAGGATCATTATCCATTTGTAGAAGCCATCCTCTCATTAACTTCAGCTTTTTCACAGATGGCATCAAGTTACCATCCAAAATTTGCTGAAATTCTATTGAATCAATTTTTCCTTCTACTCGTTAAATGTTCCATGTGCCACTGGCTGCAATACAACCCCAAAGCATGATTGATCCACCCCCATGCTTAACTGTTGGACAGAGGTTCTTTTCATTAAATTCTGTGCCCTTTCTTCTCCAAACGTACGTTTGCTCATTCCGGCCAAAAAGTTATATTTTAACCTCATCGGTCCACAGAACTTGTTTCCAAAATGCATCAGGCTTGTCTATATGTTCATTTGCAAAGTTCAAACGCTGATTTTTGTGGTGAGGACGTAGAAGAGGTTTTCTTCTGATGACTCTTCCATGAAGACCATATTTGTACAAGTATCTCTTTATAGTGGAATAGTGTACCACAACTCCAGTGTCTGCCAGATCTTTCTGGAGGGATCGTACAGTCAAACGTGGGTTTTGAATTGCCTTTCTCACAATCCTGCGAGCTGTTCTGTCTGATATTTCTCTTGGTCTTCCAGATCTTGCTTTAACTTCCACTGTTCCTGATGACTGCCATTTCTTAATTACATTCCGAACAGAGGATATTGACATCTGAAAACACTTTGCTATCTTCTTATAGCCTTCTCCAGCTTTGCGAGCGTCAACTATTTTCAGTTTCAGTTTTCTAGACAACTGCTTAGAAAAACCCATGGTGCTGATTGTTGGGGCAAGGTCAGATGAGTATGGGCATTTAAAACCTTTGAGATTGACATCACCTGGTCTTCCCAGATTATGATTGAGAACAATCCTTGACACTGGCAGGTCTCAGCTTTGCAAAGGGGGCAGTGCATGCTATAAATTCTGCAGGGTGCCCAAACTTTTGCAGACGCCATTTTTTTGTTTTCTGTAATTTTGAAAGTGTAAATGATGGAAATAAAATCTAACTTTTTTGACATATTATAAGAATGTCTAATCTGTAATTTGATGCCTTTTGGAGATTTTTCCATCTTTTCCTGGCTTCGTTATGCACATTAATACAAATTTTTACCTGGGGTGCCCAAACTTTCGATCCCCACTGTATATAGTTGGCAGGCTAATGTGTGCCCAGATGCCAAGCACGTGTGCTGGGGGCCCATGAAAATAAATGCAGGCAACAGTGCCATGACCCAACACCCAGATGTATGCCAGCACATATATGTGCACAACAGCCCGACCTGTAGAGCTGCATTCAGATAGATGATGCAGTGGTTGTCGCCACCATGCAGACAAGGGTCTGGAATGGATATATGGGGGGAACCCCACATCATTTTTTTTTTAAATTGACGGCGGGGTTCCCCTTAATATCCATACAAGACCTGAAGGGCCTGGTAATTGAATTTGGGGGGGCGCCCCACGCTTTTTTTTTCTATGAATGAATTCCCTATGAATTGCCGGAGCCGACAATTCATTATAGCCGCAAGTCCGGTTTTAAATGCCTTTTTTTCCTTTTAGAAATTACACTTTGTGCAGGGACAGTTCTATGTACGGGAAACATGCGCTATTTCACATGCTAACTTTACACCCCCCCGCTAGGTACGAAATTTAAAGTAATATTTCACTTTTATTGTTTCACTTTTAGCATTATTAAATTCACTGCTCCTGAAAAAACGGCCGTTTTTAAAACTTTTTTTTTGCATTGATACATGTCCCCTGGGACAGGACCCAGGTCCCCAAACACTTTTTAGGACAATAACTTGCATATTAGACTTTAAAATTAGCACTTTAGATTTCAAATGTTCGAGTCCCATAGACTTTAATAGGGTTCTAAAGTTCACACAAACATTTGGTGTGTTCGCAAGTTCTGGTGCAAACCGAACAGGGGGGTGTTCGGCTCATCCCTAATCACCATGCTCCATTACCATGTTATCTTATCCATACATCCTCATTGTTGGAACATATATTTTCTTTCTCTCTTTTGAAGCACTGGTATTAGGGACTCTCCTGTGGCACAGTGTGTGAACATTAGTTTGCACACAGTGTGTTGACATACCTGTTGTGTTTTTCTTTATGCCATAAAGAGAATTGACCACATTGGTCTTGTTTGCTGTTCTATGCAACCATGTAGCTTATTATAGCTTATTATTGCTGCCACTACCGCTGTTTCTATTATTGATGATATACTTATTATTTTTACAGTTTTAGTTTGTTTTTTGATCATCATGGTTAAACACATTTTTATATACATTTAATTTTACTTTGTGGTGAATTCCAATGTGGTGTGCTGTGATTGCTATGGGTTTTGTCCACGCCCATCAGAGAGGGTGGGCCACACACCCTGAACCGCCTCCATCAATCATGTTTGATCATAGTCATGTTTGTTAGGCTCTAAGGAAGAGGAAACCCTCGAAACCCGTTAGCATATGCCATTGCTCATTAGCCCTAGGAGTTGGGGACAGCTTCACATGGACTCTGATGGAGGAACAATTTGATGTGCTTTTATTCAAGTTTTTTCTTTTAAGTATGATACCTACTGTTGTTAATCAATAAATACCCTTTATTGAGGATAATGCGCTATGCCACGCTCCTTCTATCCTATTTTTGTTTTAGCTTCGGTCCCCATATAAAGCTGCTTCCTGCGGGGACACTCAACAGGAGAGAGGGGCCACGAGCACCGAAGAGGTACCTGAGAAGAGGAAGATCTGGGCAGCTCTGTGCAAAACCACTACAGCTTGTACCTTTTCAGCAACAGCAGATCCTCATTCTCCCTCCTAACTGTGTGAGAAAAACATGGGATTATGGGTAAATCTTATACACATAAACACATGTTTTTTCCTTGTAGTTAAGAGGGCTGGGCTGGAAGGGAGCATTTGTCTTTAAGACACTTTCCCCCTTCTATGACACTGCAGTGATAGGCGTGCCTCCATTGCAGCATTTTTATTGGACAGCTTGGGCCAATGGTGCTTTACCATTGGTCCAAAACTCCAAGCTGTCCATTGAGCTCAGTGCCTCTGACAAGAAGTGAGGCGAGGCACCGTGGATTCATTCTGTCTGTCTGTTGCGAACAGAGTGTGTCAGCTTGTATTTAACCACTTACTGAGTGCCCGCCGCAGTTGTACGTCGGCTCTTTGAAGTGGAATATAGTTATTATGGCAGCAGCTAGCTGCCATAACCATGGTATCCAATTCTTCAGCGGGTGGTCCACTTTGAGATACAGTGGTCTCAGCTGCAGATTCGCTGCAAAATCACTTTTCTCTTATCGTCCATGGACGGACACAGCTCCTTAAATCTTGACAAGTGGGTTATGTTCCCTGTTTACAGGAGAGGACTAGGCAGAAACATGTTAAATAGTTAAATACATGTAACATTAACAGAGTTGAACAGCCCCACCCAGGGGGCGGTCCCTCCAGACATAACTCTCCTCACTGCAGCTTGCAGCCTCAGTTTCGTTCTGCCTTGCAAGGAGAAGGACGTATGGCTCCCTTTGGGCCCAGCGCCCTGAGGAGAAATTTTATTTTATTTTATTTATTTTACTCCCGGCCCGTCGGTCTGCCTTGGGCAGTGTGGTATTTGCTAAGCTGCGGGGTAATTTTACCTTTCCTGCAGGACAAGAGTTTTGGTGTTTTCTATGGGCCTCAGGCCCTAAATACCTTTGTGAACGTCTGGTAGTTCCGCATGGAATCCATTTGTTCGGTGGTAGCTGCGCTCCATCCGGGGGATGTCCTCGGACATCAGGGACGCATACATGCATGTCCTGTTTTGCGCATGTCAGTGTTTTTTTCTGTGCTTCGTGATGAGAGAAGGGTCTCTGTCAGCCTGTGGCCCTCCCTTTTGATCTGGCGTCAGCACCATGGGTTTTCAGCTAGGAGCTCGCACGTATCCTAACTTTGTTGGGACAGCGAGGCTTTGCCTCATTAGCTACTTGGACGACTTTCTTCTGAGAGCAGCTTCTGTCTCCGACCTAGTGGATGGGTTATTCCCATTCAGACCCTCCGAAGATTCGGGTGGATGTTTAACCTTTAGGCCAGAAGGTGTAGCTCAGTGGCAGCAAGCCTGCCCTCCATGTGTGCGACCCAGGGTTCAAATTCTGGGCATGTTAGGTTCCGACTCAGCGTTGGAGTATCTAGTGTTGATCCAGACTCCTCGGTGGCAAAGGTCCTTCTTCCCCTGGAGAAATTGCACACTCTTCAGTCTGCGGTGAAGATATTGGCATCACGCAATCGGTCTTCTCTCCGGGCGCCTGCTGGTTTGGGGCCTGTGGGTAGCCTCCTTCAAGGTGGTACTGTATGCCCAGTTCCACACCCTGGTTTTCCAGGGGAAATACTGTCCAGGTGGTAAAAATCTCTTGTCTCTGAAATCATTTGATTCCTGTGCGCCACCTAGTCAGAGTCTCTCTGAGTTGGTGACAGAGATCCCCGACTCTTCGGTCCGGGAAGTTGTTTCTTCCTTCCAGTGGTCGGTGTTTACGACAGATGCCAGCTCACGGGTTGTGAACCTGGGGGGTTCACAAAACTTGGGGGTCCAGTCGGCCCTGAGTCGCTGGACTTGCGTGGACCTACGGCCACACCTCCCTGAATGTGTCTGGTCTCGGTAGCTACCCAGGGTTGGGCCTGGCTAGTGCCTGGTGGGAGACTGCCTGGGAATACCAGGTGCTGTCTACTGTTCATTGTCCTACTATTTTAGGAGATCAGGCTATGCTTCTCCTTGTGATCGACCGATCTGGTTTCAGCCGGACAACGCCACGGCCGTGGCTTCGGTCTACCATCAGGTATGCCGGCAGGCGAACTACTGGAGTCGCCAGATGCTGGACCAGGGCGACTGGTCTTTGTGCTTGGGGTGTTTCGGCTCCCTTGCAGGAGGTAAGCCTCACTGGGCATGGATTATTCTGGCTGCTCGTCTCTGCCGCAAGGGTGTCAAAGTTAGTGGCCAGGTCTAGTGATCTGGTACAGACACGTCAGTCGCGCTGGTGGCCCTGTGGGGTCTGTATCGGTGATTTTTTGCCGTTCCTCCATGGTAGTTGCTTCCTCGGCCGCTCCACAGAGTGGAGGCTGAGGAGATCCCGATGATTCTAATCACTTCAGATTGACCTTGGCATCCTTGGTACGCTGATATCGGGCTCCTGGTAGTGGAGGTACCCTGGCGGTTGCCAGGACAGGAGGTTCCTCTGTCTCAAGGTCCCATACTTCCTCCTGTTGTACAGTCACTGACTTGCTCAACATGGTTATTGGAAGCCAGACTTTAGGTGACCGGGGTCTGTCTGACTCGGTCATCTCAACAGGGCACCGTAGTCTTCTTCCGGGGGATCTACCGTCGCACCTCTCTTGGTGCGAAGGGATGGAGTGACATCCACGGACGTACTCGGTGTCCAGGGTCCTGCTGTTTTTAAAGCTTGGAGTGGATCTAAAAATTGCTTAAAGCACCGTTTGGGGGCAGATTTCAGCCTTGGCTGTGTTCTTTTAGTGGTCTTTTTGCGGCCCGTTCCCTGGTGGGTCCCCTTTTTTTGTGTGCAGGGGGTTTGTCATATACTTTCCCCTCTTGGCCCATCTCTTCCCCAATGCGTTTTGTTTCTGGTGCTCTCGGTTCTTCAGGAACCTTCCTTTTGGAAACATCAGAGAGATTTTCTCTTGACACTATCTCAGAAGGTGGCCCCTTTAGTGGCCTTTACCTCTGTTAGAGGGGATTCTGAGTTGGCAGTCTTGTCTTGCAAGCCGCCATGCTTGATCCTCCATAAGGATTAGGTGATGGTGCGCCCGCGACCTTCCCTTCTTCCGAAGGAGGTTTCGGCCTTTCATACTTTAGGCGTGGTACGCGCTTTGCGGGTATACCAGCCTACTACGGCTCCGTTTCGGAGCTTCTGACTCTCTTTTGTGTCGGTGTCTGGTCCACAAAAGGGCCTGGCGGTCTCGTCGACCACCATTTCTCGGTGGATCAGGCAGGCCGTCATACAGGCCTACGCTCCTAAGGGGCGGGCCCCCCTTTCCGGTCACGGCACTTTCGACCAGGGCAATTGGTGCTTCCTGGGTTTTTTTCCGACATCATGCGTCGGTCTCACAGGTGTGCGAGGCGGCGATTTGTTTGTCCGTTCATGCTTTTTCCAGAATTTACATGGTTGCTGTGAGTGCATCTTACGATGCATCTTACGTTTTTTTCAGCCGCTAGTTTTTGCCGGCGGCTGTTTAAAGTTGCACCTCCTCCGTTGAGGAGCTCTGCTTGTTTTGGGGTGAAGTTAAAATTGGTTTTACTAATATATATTTCCCACCCCTCGTCTTTTGACACTGCTTGGGGACGTCCCACTTGTCAAGATTTAAGGAGCTGTGTCCGTCCATGGATGATAAGGGAAAATAGGATTTTTTGTACTCACCGTAAAATCCTTTTCTCTGAAGTCCATGGACGGACACAGCTCCCACCCCTCCTTTTTAGGTTTGTACTGCTTGTTACGAACTGAGGCTGCAAGCTGCAGTGAGGAGGGTTATGTCTGGAGGGACCGCCCCCTGGGCGGGGCTGTTCAACTCTGTTAATGTAACATGTATTTAACTATTTAACATGTTTCTGCCTAGTCCTCTCCTGTAAACAGGGAACATAACCCACTTGTCAAGATTTAAGGAGCTGTGTCCGTCCATGGACTTCAGAGAAAAGGATTTTACGGTGAGTACAAAAAATCCTATTTTATCAGTGGCGAGAGAGGGCTCCCCCTCCTGCTGCTCTCTGGTGCCCTCTGCCGCTTACCGGAGCTGCTGGCAGTGACGGAGGCAATCAGATCCTGTCCCCTGCTCGGCATGAAGCTGAGTGAGGGAAAGATGGCCCCCACCCTTCTCTATAGCATCAAAACGTCACTTCCGCCCATAGCGCTTAAAGGGACATTTAAAAAATAAATAATATTAAGAATTTTTTTAAACGTCGCCTTTGGAGATTTTTAAGGGTAGAAGTTTGTCGCCATTCCACAAGCGGGCGCAATTTTGAAGCGTGACATGTTGGGTATCAATTTTCATAGTCTAAAAAACAATTGGCAAACTTTACTGCTGTCTTATTTTTTTGTTAAAAAAAAGTGAATTTTTCCCTTTTCGCTTGTAAGCCTCCCCTGACTGCACGTCTCTGAGTGGCAGTAATACAATGGGATTGTTCTGCACTACACCCATCAAATCCTTAACACACTGTCGTTATCACATAGCAATTATTATTGGCTAATTACAGCCTACCAGGGCAGCTCTTACTGGAGGCCCAGCAATAGCGGTTTTATAAATCATAGAAGGAACTCCCTTTTACAATTACTGTGTTCAATTTAAATAGTAATAAATGTCTGTAAGTTACACCTGCACATTACTTGCCAAGCATGTAATGCATATATATGTGCATACTTGATAAGGTTAAATGAGGACACTAGCCCATCCAGTTTAACATGAGTGTGTGTGTTTTTGTCACTCCCTTTTTCAATATCTCTGTACAATGTATTTGCTAAGAAATACATCTAAAAAGTTTCTGAATTTATCTGCACTCATAAACATGAGCACCAGCAGAACTTTTTTCAAGGGGGCATCATTTTAACATTACCCATGCTCCGCCCCTGTTCGACAATGTCATGAAGGGGAGGGGCTTAGTCATTATTACATAAAGCGCGATAGCCCTCCCCCTTCCACTGCCACATTTGGCACTTTTTTCTTTTTGGGGGGTGTACCTGGTTTTACCATGGCAATCTGAGCCACATACAAAACTATGCAAATATGTTGTGACCACAGCAAGTGAAGGTGTAAATAAACAGCATTGCCTTAATCCAGTGGAGATTTTAAATTATATATGGGCACAAAAGCATCTTAATGCTGTTGTGCCCATATAGCTGCTGTTGTGCCCATATAGCTGCTGTTGTGCCCATATAGCTGCTATTGTGCATCTATATGGGCACATCAGCATCTATATGGGAACAACAGCAGCTAAATGGGCACAATAACATCTCTATGCTATGTTGCTGTGTTTAACCACTTGCCTACAGTGCACTTTCACCCCAGTCCTTCCCAGGCCAAATTTCAACTTTCAGCGCTGTCATGGGCACTGTGGGTACTGATAGGCTGCACTGATGGTCACTGATAAAGAGGCACTGATGGTCACTGATAGGCGGAAATGATGGTCACTAATAGGGGGCACTGATTGGCAGCACTGATAGAACTGGTTTAACAGCATGTTGTTTTCAGTGGGTGGTGCTGTGAAAAAGAATAACATAGTTTAATGTGGCCACCGTATGGCAATTATTGGATTAAATCAGGTGATGAGGAGGCAACATATTGCCTCCTCACCACCTCTCAAACAGCTTTGAAAAACGATCCAAGCATGGATTTTTTCAGTGGAGCAACAGTCACTTCCACACATGTGAAGGAGCCCTAATGCGGCGTACACACAGTTGTTTTTCAGCATGTCCAAAAAACAAAGTTTTTTCAACTTCATCATTAAAAACGATGTTTTTGCGATTCGGGACTGCGCCGCTTTAACTGACAATTGTGCGGTCGTGCGACGTGGCTCCCAAACAAAATTGGCGTCCTTTTTTTCCCACAAATAGAGCTTTCTTTTGGTGGTATTTGATCACCTCTGCGGTTTTTATTTTTTGCGCTATAAACAAAAATAGAGCGGCAATTTTGAAAAAAATGAATATTTTTTACTTTTTGCTATAATTAATATCCCCCAAAAATATATAAAAAAACTTTTTTTTTCCTCAGTTTAGGCCGATACGTATTCGTCTACATATTTTTCGTAAAAAAAAATCGCAATAAGCGTTTATTGATTGGTTTGCGCAAAAGTTATAGCGTTTACAAAATAGGGGGTATTTTTATGGTATTTTTATTAATATATTTTTTTACTAGTAATGGCGGCGATCAGCGATTTTTTTTCAGTACTGCGACATTATGGCGGACACTTTGGACACTTTTGACACATTTTTGGGACCATTGGCATTTTTATAGCGATCCGTGCTATAAAAATGCATTGGATTACTATAAAAATGCCACTGGCAGTGAAGGGGTTAACACTAGGGGGCGGGGAAGGGGTTAAGTATGTCCCTGTGTGTTATCTTACTGTGGGGGGGGGGGGTGGCCTCACTAGGGGAAACACTGATCCTCTGTTCATACATTGTATGAACAGAAGATCAGCATTTCCCCCGCTGACAGGACCGAGAGCTGTGTGTTTACACACACAGCTCCCGGTCCCCGCTCTGTAACGAGCGATCGCGTGTGCCCGCCGGGCACACGCACGGGAGTCGGGGGCGAGCGGCGGCGCACACGCCCCCTAGTGGCGGCTCAAAGACCCGCCGTATAGCTACGGGCTCTCGCCCAGGAGAGCCGACCTGCCGCGGTATAATGACGGTGCGCGGTCGGCTAATGGTTAAAAAAAAACATAAATTGTCGTTTTTCAGAAGCCGGAAAACGATGTGAAGCCAACACATGATGATTTTAAATTACGTTTTAAAAAAAGTCGTTTTTTTTCATGCCGAAAAACGACCGTGTGTACGCGGCATTAGAGTAGCCAAGCAAAAGCATGCAGGGAAGTAAAGTGTTAATCTCTTCACATGATAATAGAAGGTTCAGCCTTATGTCCAAAGGGGATAACAGTGCAAGGTGATACACAGTCTATGCTGACAGGTCCAGCAGTCCAGCAATTGGAGATACATTCCAGATGCAGTTGGGTGATAGCAGGAGATAACAGCAATCAGACAGCCTGTGACAGCTGTGGGATGGAGATCCATGTGTCAGCCCGACAATAAATAAGGCTGAGCTACGGTGAAGTGAACGTTTTCTTGTCATGTTTGAACACTTTACTTTCCTGTACTTGTCTTTGGGCTCTGTAGAAAGACAGGGAGAAGAGAGCTGCTGGAGCTCCAAGTGTGCCTCCTCCTGCCTCTACACAAAAAAAGCTCTGCCCTGGGCACCTTCCGACCATGCCTTGTACTGGCCCTAGTGTGCGGGCACCTTACTGATTCCAGGGGGGGGGGGCACTTGACCCCCCATTGAGGATGCCCATGCTCATAAATAACAAAAAAAGATACTGTGCTTTTAAAAATTTCTATGGAATAAATAAATTTGAAATACAGCAGCAACTCCACCAAGCGATATTATACACAGTAAAACAATTATTATATCAAAAGGAGTCGCGCTAGCAAGTGAAAAAGGGCCTTATAAGTGGACCAAAATAAACAACATCTCATATATAAATTGTTATAGCAAAAAAGTTCAATGTGCAAAATAGAAAAAAAAGAGAAAAATAAGAAATATCCTCCTCTTCTATATCAAAATAATTAGTAGATGTGTAAAAAATCTACACCATTTCAACATTATATCGCCAACAGGCCCAATTCTCGACAGAAAGGGCAGACAATTTTTTTCAAAACATCCCTCTACCACAGCTTCAGCAAGCCCATACTAAGCTTATGGAAGGAGAATTTTCAGAGCCAGAAATTAAAATGACCATTAAATCACTACACGCATGTAAGGCTTCGGGCCCATACGGCTTTTCGGGTCAATACTATCGTAAATATCAAGAAATTCTCATCCCTCACTTATGCGCCTATTTCAATGACATCCGTAGAGGTAACTGCATCCCAGCTCATGAAAATACGGAGTATATGCATGTCATACCAAAACCGGGGAAAGACCACAGAGATTGCTCCAATTACCGCCCAATATCCTTGATAAATGTGGACTTAAAAATAAGTCCAAAATATTGCCCTGTAGACTGAATTATTTTCTTTCACGTTACATACATTCCGATCAAGCAGGATTCATTCTAGGCCGCCAGGCGTCTGACCAGACCAGGAGAATAATAGACATTTTTTTTTCAGCTGTCTGTTCAGATTGGCATGGGAAGGTGCCTGGACGAGGCATGTTGTTATCTTTAGATATTCGCAAGGCCTTTGATTCCCTATCATGGGACTGCCTCTTCTATGTCTTATATAGATATAGATTTGGTCTGCCGTTTTTGTTCGACACTAAAAGCCATGTACAGTTCCTATACAGCGTCTTTAATGATTAATGGCTATTCTTCTAAATCCTTTCCAATTCAAAGGGGGACTCGCCAGGCCTGCCCACTATCACCTTTACTGTTTGTACTGGTTATAGAACCATTATCAAAATCCACGAGTGTCCAGTCATAAAAGGGATTTTTGGGGCGATATCCTACTGATGGTCTCCATGACCTTCACCACCCTTCCCAATCTCTATGGCATACTACAGCCCTTCTCACGGCTCTCTGGCCTCTCAATTAATCAGAAAAAATCCAGAGCACTAAATATCTTCCTACCGGATCGGATAATGAAAGCCATTCAATTTTCATATGTTTTTTTAGGAACCTGTAGCTCTCTCCTATCTAGGTATACGTCTAGCTCCGTCTATACACACCCTGTATTCCCAAAATAACCCTGCACTCTATTAGGTAGATTCAGAGAGATTGGATTAACTTTAGGGTAGCCTAGCCTAGCCTGTTTAGGCTACACCGCCATAAATTAACTAGACTAGTAGTGATTTTCAATCTACTTACCTGCTAATCTACGGCGGCGTAGCCTCAAACGAGTGGGCGTAAGGGCGCCTAATTCAAATTGGTTGGAGGGGGGCGTGTTGTATGGAAATGAGGCTTGACCTCACGTTTTTTTGACGTTTTTTGCTACTGCGCATGCGCCGGGCGCCTACATTTCCCAGTGAGCATTGCGGCTAAGTACGCCGTACGGGCCTATTGATTTCGACATGTACGTAAACGACGTAACCCCCCTCGCGGCGGGAACGGTGGCCATACTTTAACATTGTTATTCCACTTCATAGGTGGAATAACTTTAGGCTGCCTAAGGCCTTACGGAAACGACGTAATTCGACTGCGGCGGCCGCGCGTACGTTCGTGAATCGGTGTACAAGCTAATTTACATAATCTACGCCGGCCGCAATGGAAGCGCCACCTAGCAGTCAGCCAAAACATTGCAATCTAAGATAGGACGGCGCAAGCCGTCCTATCTTAGATATGTTTAAGTGTATCTCTGTTAGAGAATACACTTAAACATAGGTCGGTGCAGATTCAGAGTTAGGTCGGCTTATCTGTAGATAAGCCGGCCTAACTCTTTCTGAATCTACCTATATAAGCGTTTAGCGGCAGACTTGATTAAATGGCAGACCCGTCTTCCATCATGGTTTGGCAGACTACACTCTATAAAGATAAATATCCTTCCCAGGATTCTGTACTTTTTTTGCACTTTGCCTATTGCTCTGGTCAGAAACGATTTATAACATTTTCAAAGAAAGCTCTTTCAGATTCTCTGGGGTTACAAGAGGCCGAGGGTGAATAGACACACATTATATACCCCCAAAATTAACGGTGGTCTATGAGTTCCTGATCTGCTTAAATATTTCTATGCTGCTCAACTGTCCCAGCTTGGCAGTTTCCACTCCTCTCAGCCTCATTCATTGTGGATGCATATAGAATCACATTCATGTCCATCCAAATTGAAATCCAATACCATGTGGATACCGGCTCGGGACCGATCTACGATCTACGATTTTATGCCCCTCTCTCTCCCTATCATTTAGCATTCGGCACAGACTATCTAAATCTCATTAGTTTAAGTCCCTGTGTGGCCCATTGGTCCCTTTGTTGCAAAACAAAGATTTCACCCCAGGCCTCACGCCTCATAACTTCAGTTGGTGGACCAATAAAGGTCTCCTGCGCATTGCAGACATTTGTGATCACAAGGGCATGTTAACTAAACAAACCCTAATAGATAAAAACCAGATGCCATATTCTGAACAATATCGGTATATTCAACTGAAACACTACCTAAACATTTTATCTCGCAATAGCGATCTGACAACTATGTGGCCTATGGAATGTTTATGTAATAAATATGATAAAACTGAGAGTCGGTTCACACACAGGCGGGGGGCGACTCTGCAAGGCGATCTCAAGGCGACTTGAAAGGCAACTTGCAAAATGACTTCTGTATTGAAGTCAATGCAAGTCGCCCCGAGTCGCCCCCAAAGTCGTACAGGAACCTTTTTCTAAGTCGGAGCGACTTGTGTCGCTCCTATTAGAACGGTTCCATTGACTACTGCGGACCGCAACTTGTCAGGCGGCTGAGTCGCCTGACAGGTCGCCCCAGTGTGAACCGACTCTAAAGGTCATATTTCTGAATTGCATAATATCTTAACGCATACCTCAGTCAAACAAGATTACATGGTCAAATGGGAGCAAGACCTGCAAGAAAACCTCGAACTAGAGGAGTGGCAATAAATTGCCCAAGCAGCTTCCAAATCACTTATTAACACCTCTATTATAGAGGCAAACTATAAGGTCCTTTTAAGATGGTACATGGTGATGACCAGACATATGTTCCGGGAGCTTCTCCAATGTGCTTTCAAGGTTGTGGGCAAGATGGAATGCTATACCATATAGGGTGGCAATACCCCAAGGTGCAACGATTTTGGATAAGATTTTACAACTTTATTTTTACCCTTACCCAAATCAACCTCATTAGCCCCGGACCATTTGGCTGGCCAAAGACCAGAGCACTTTTTGGGATTCGGCACTGCATCATTTTAACTGACAATTGCGCGGTCATGCGACGTAGCTCCCAAATAAAATTTACGTCCTTTTTTCCCCATAAATATAGCTTTCTTTTGCGCTATAAACAAAAAAAAAGAACGACAATTTTGAAAAAAAAGCAATATTTTTTACTTTTTGCTATAATAAATATTCCCCAAAAATAAATATAAAAACATTTTGTTTCCTCAGTTTAGGCCAATACGTATTCTTCTACATATTTTTGGTAAAAAATCGCAATAAGCGTTTATTGATTGGTTTGTACAAAAGTTATAGCGTCTACAAAATAGGGGATAGTTTTATGTCATTTTATAAAAAATATTTTTTACTAGTAATGGCGGCGATCAGCAATTTGTATCGTGACTGCGACATTATGACGGACACATGGGACACGTCTGGCGCTATTTTGGGACCATTCACATTTACACAGCAATCAGTGCTATAAATATGCACTTATTACTGTGTAAATGTGACTGGCAGTGAAGGGGTTAAGTGTGTCCTAGGGATGTGTTCGAACTGTAGGGGGGATGGGCTATGTGTGACACGACACTGATCACCACTCCCGATTACAGGGAGCTGTGATCAGTGTCATGTCACTAGGAAGAATGGGGAAATGCTTGTTTACATTAGTATTTCCCCGTTCTTCCTCTCCGTGAGACGATCGTGGGTATCCCCACGGACATCGAGTCCGCGGGACCCATGATCACACTCCCGGAGCTTGCGATGCGTGCGCGCCAACAATACCGCGTCTTTAAGGCGACATATGTACATGTCAATCAGCCTAGCCGTGCCATTCTGACGTTGTATATCGGCGTGAGACGGTCTTTAACCAGTTAATAAACATGCCCTGTTGGGGCTTAAAGGAGTTGTAAAGGAAAAAATGTTTTTGCCTAAAATTAATGTCTGCAAGGTAGACAGACAGAATAGTGTAATGATTCTGTTAAAAAAAATTAGTAAATACCTATTAACCACTTAAGCCCCGGATCAATATGCTGCTAAATGCCCAAAGGCGTTTTTACAATTCGGCACTGCGTCGCTTTAACAGACAATAGCCATGTCGTGCGACATGGCTCCCAAACAAAATTGGCGTCCTTTTTTCCCCACAAATAGAGCTTTCTTTTGGTGGCATTTGATCATCTCTGCGGTTTTTATTTTTTGCGCTATAAACAAAAATAGAGCGACAATTTTGAAAAAAATGCAATATTTTTTACTTTTTGCTATAATAAATATCCCCCAAAAACATATATAAAAACATTTTTTTCCCTCAGTTTAGGCCGATACGTATTCTTCTACCTATTTTTGGTAAAAAAAATCGCAATAAGTGTTTATCGATTGGTTTGCGCAAAATTTATAGCGTTTACAAAATAGGGGATAGTTTTTTTTGCATTTTTATTAATTATTATTTTTTTACTACTATTGGCGGCGATCAGTGATTTTTTTCGTGACTGCGACATTATGGCGGACACTTCAGACAATTTTGACACATTTTTGGGACCATTGTCATTTTCACAGCAAAAAATGCATTTAAATTGCATTGTTTATTGTGAAAATGACAGTTGCAGTTTGGGAGTTAACCACAGGGGGCGCTGTAGGAGTTAGGGTTCACCTAGTGTGTGTTTACAACTGTAGGGGGGTGTGGCTGTAGGACTGACGTCATCGATCGAGTCTCCCTATAAAAGGGATCACTCGATCGATACGCCACCACAGTGAAGCACGGGGAAGCCGTGTTTATACACGGCTCTCCCCGTTCTTCAGCTCCGGGGAGCGATCGCGACGGAGCGGCTATAAACGAATAGCCGCGCCGTCGTCCCGGATCGCTCCCCGCGGGAATCCGCCCGCCGCACGCAGCGGGGGGGGGCCCCGATCGGACCCCCCACCCGCTAGAAGGCAAGGACGTATATATACGCCCTTCTGCCTGTCCGTGCCATTTTGTGGACGTAAATAGTCGTGCGGTGGGCGTTAAGGGGTTAAATTCCTTCATCTATATCACCTCCGGCATTCTGGTTTCTGTTCTCTCATTCACTTCCTGGTTTGCATCGTTCGTTCATGTAAGAACTACATTTCCCACTATGAATTGCGGCACGCCCAGTAATTCACACCTCCTTGAGGTCTCTAACACATAGAGAACGTCCTGCCGCACAGATGTAGTTCCCAGGAGGGGGTGAGCACGTTACTGACCACCGCAGTAAAGCCTCCCTTCACGGTGGTCAGTAAAATCAGACAAGCAGGAAGTGAACAGAACATTGAAGAAATAGAGCAACTTCTGAGCAAAAACGAACAATGAGGAAGTGAAAACAGTAATGTCTGCAGGTAAAGGATGCTTATTATGAAAAAAAAAGAGGCCGGACTGCGAGTCGGCTCTATACAGCGCCTGCGCACCGACGTTCGGCTTCTTTCGGCAACTAGTAACGCGCTGTATGTGCCGGTCGGAAGGATGTCAATCACTTAGGAACGCCCAGTCCCGCACATTACATACCCGGAAGCGGCGGTGAAAATAAGGTATGTGCTGCACTGAAAAAAACAAAAAAAAGTCGGCTGAATGTCATGTTAAAAAAAATTTTTTTGGGTGAACCCCTGATTTAATAAAAACTTTGAAACCAAAAAAAAAATCTCCACCATCAGCAAAGGTTGTAGTGTGACTAATTAACCACTTGACAACAGGCCAATTCTGGCACTTCGCTCCTACATGTAAAAATCATATTTTTTTTGCTAGAAAATTACATAGAACCCTCAAACATGATATATGTTTTTTTAGCGGAGACCGTAGAGAATACAATGGCGGTCATTGCAACGTTTGTATCTCTCACGATATTTGCGCAGCAATTTTTCTAAATTTTTGGGGGGAAAAAAACTGTTTCATGCTTTAAGAAAAAAGAAAACAGTAAAATTAGCCCAATTTTGCATAATGTGAACGATGAAGTTACGCTGAGTGAATAGATACCTAACATGTCACGCTTCAAAATTGCACACGCTCGTGGAATAGCGCCAAACTTCGGTACTTAAAAATCCCCATAGGCGATGCTTTAAATGTTTTTACTGGTTACATGTTTTGAATTACAGAAGAGGTCTAGGGCTAGAATTAATACCCTCGCTCTAACGTTCGCAACGACACCTCACATGTGTGGTTTGAACACCGTTTTCATATGTGGGCGGGACTTACGTATGCGTTCGCTTCTGCGTGCGAGCACACAGGGACAGAGGCACTTTAAAAAAAAAAAATGTATTGTTAATTTTACTTAAAAAAAATTATTTTGACACTTTAAAAAATAAAATAAAATTTGATCATTTTTATTCCTATTACAAGGAATGTAAACATCCCTTGTAATAGGAATATGACATGACAGGTCTTCTTTACAGTGAGATATGGGGGAGGGGGGTCAATAAGACCCCACATCTCATCTCTAGGCTGGGAAGCCTAAACAAAAAAAAAAAAAAGATCATCACTTCCAAGCCCGAAGCGGCGCCGTTTTTTTGAATGCAGAAGCCGGGCGTGACGTTGTAACATCGTGCCTGGCCTCCGACGATCATAGAGACTCCGGCGACCATCTGGTCCGCCGGAAATCATTATGGTGAAGAACCGGGGCCGGCGGATCCTGCCACCGACTCAGGTTCTGTGGCTGATTAAGGTGATAATTAAACTCACTTGGTGCCTTATCTGCCTTAGAACCTGTGTAATTCATATGTGTTTGGGTTTAAAGGGATGAGGTGGCAACCCTACCGATCGCACAGGTGAATAGTGGAAACCTCAAAAGATGGACAGCCGCACTCCAAAAAACCCTTGAGTTGTCTTTATTGTCTTTATTGTAAAATAAATGATAAAATGCACTACAAACAGCAGCAAAAAATGAGGAAAACAGTTTCACACTGGATCATTGCTTAGTCATGGCTCATCGCACAGGTGAGTCCGTAGAAGCACCGGAGGGCGGCGGGAGGGGGGGTGTCCCCTTTTGCTGCCCATAAGAACGATCAAACGGCGGATCAGCCGCTATGATCATTCCTATGGTGTGCAGAATCGCAGGCAGAAACCGGCAATATCTGACTGATGCCTGTAGCTGCACCCGTCATTCCGATATCACCGCACAAAGCCCATGCCGTTAATTTACGGTGTGTGGTTGTTAAGTGGTTAAAGAGAAGTCATATGCACTTTCATTAGGGCACCCAGGTATGGATAGTGTAATGAGCAACTCCTCCAGCTCCCCCACTGGCACATGGTAATGACTGGTATTCAGATGGCCATCACTGCATATATATAATCCATGTGAGTATGAAAAGGAAAAAAATGCTCCCATAGAGTAAAACCTTATGAACAGTTGGAAAATGACTTGTCCTTTCCACATGGGACTAGTGATGTCTCTGGTGGCTGTTCCATGTGTTCATGCCTTGATCTATTAGAGGGACGGCCTTGTCCCTCTGGCAAAGCATAACCTGTGTGTGTGTGTATATGTGTGTGTGTGTGTGTATCTATGTACCTGATACACACGGGTTGCAGGAAAGAAATTTGTACATTTCCCCCATGAACACAGACTGTTCTTCTGACTCAAGTGTGCAGGGAACATGCAGTGTGCCTGACTGTAGGATAGGGAATCGCTTTACACTTACAGCTCCTTATGGGGTGCACTACACATAATTATGAGTCCCTGATTTACACAGATGATCCAAGGTTAACCCTATCACTGCCAGGTTCATTTTTGCCCCCCCCCCCCACTTTTTTGTATATACTGGATATTAAAATGCACATTAAGGCCTGAAGATTGGTTAAAACAGTATATATCTTCTGAAAGAAGAGTTCCCAGAGAAAAAAATGATGGTAGTTGCAATTTTATATGTCACAATATTATGATATTACGACACGATATTAGCGCAACTGTTTATCAAACCCATATTTTTCATAAAAAATACACTAGTGAATTTTTGTCCATTCAAACACAATATATTACGCAATTTGGGGCACATATTTAAAAGATTAAACTGTATTGAGTAAAAAGATATGAAATTTGTCAAGCCTTAAAAAAAGAATAAAAAAATCAAAATTCTAGGAAATATAAAAGTCCTCCCTTGCTGAGGGACTGCACCGCACTTTAACTGCTCTTTTCTGTCTATGGGATGGGAAAAACACTTTTAGTTACCTGATCCTTCACTTCTCTTGGCAAATGGCGCTCCCCTGTGCAGTGGACTGTCCCTAGGTGTCCTCCTGTCCAATGCAAAGGCTACAGTCCCTGCATCAGTCTTGATGAGTGCATGGAAGAATTGGCAGCGTGGAGGAGAGGGATCAGGTAAGTAAAACTGCTTTACCTTGTCCCCTAGACAGAAACTAGTTGTAATGCAGTAGACCATCATAAAGATTTTTACTTCCCTTGAAGAATGCTTACGGTTGTGGAGGGACCCTCGACACAGTTGTCATTCATGAGCTCTTTGTGATCTGTCTTTAGAAGGTCAATTTTAGTTGGCAAGCCTGCAACTTTACCATTGAGGTAAGGGTTTTCCATGCACTGATTAAAGAATGAAGATTATATTGGTGATTGAAATTCACTTTAATGTTATTATTCTGATATGAGCACTTAAAGGATAAGTTCACCTTTTTGGACAGTATTTCACTTTTCATAATAAATAGAAGGATTTTCCAATGCCATTTCTTACCCAGCTATCTCAATGTGCCTTTCTCTCACTTATCTACAGGAGGTTTAAAATCTTGTCAAGGGATGTGACCTAGGCATGGCAGCGGGAGGACGCTTCTTCAGAAGGCTCCCGGCCAGCGGCCCTTCTGCAGCCATACAGCGATCTATTACTGCACATTACCCGCACCTGCTTGTACTCCCAGATGTCTGTGAAGTCCAACCGCCATGCCACTACTCCTGCAAACAGCATGGATCGCTACTTGTGGCAATATCAGCCAGCGGTTTCAACTCCAGCAGCCTCCAAGATGGAGCTGGCCTGCCATGCAGCTACAGACACAGTGGAGGTAATCAGTATGCCTGATCCTTCTCCACGGACAGCGTATAACTACACAAGGCCGCCCTTCTCACCCCCCCAGTGACCTCTCCCTGTTTCCCACAATCGCTGGCAGCCTCCACAGACATAGAGGATGTACTGCTCAGCCCAGAGCACAAAGCTTCTTCTTCGGCTCCCATGTCACCCAGCGCTCTATGCTTCAGCCCAGAAGCCTTGGACATCAGACCACAATGAGTACACTCTATAATCCTCCCCAACCACAGGGTCTTCCTCTAAATGCCTTCTCTGAACAAAAGCTGTGGGCTTTCTTGCAGCAGCTGCTCACAAGAGCTGATTTTGAAAACCCTGTGCAGAGAATGGAAACAGCTATGAAGGGTAAAATATAAACTCTAAGGCAAAGTGTATCTGTGCTAGATGTGATAGAACAAGAACAGGATGTAGTGTCCCAATCTGTGAAAACCCTGTAGACCTCTCACTCTGAAATTACTGACCAAATCATACAACTGCACCTGCTTCAGGATGACTTGGAGAATCGCAGCCGCCGACAGAAAATTCAATTGAGGGGGTGCCCAAATCTGTCCCACATTCAAAATTGCGTTTAACAGTGACCAACGTCTTCAACCGTTACCTAGACCACCAGTCAGACTCTGAGATCATCGTAGACTGAGTTCATACTCTGGGCCCGTGATCTGACCCATCTGACGCAGAGATGTCCTCTGCTGTTTACACTTTTAACCTTAAGGAGGAAATTCTGTGGCTTGCCTGGAGGGTGGGAGTCTTGGAATTTGATGGGGCAGCTGTCCACCTCCTACTAGATGTTTCCAGAAAGACACGCTTATTGTGATGGACACTCAAACCTCTCCTCGATGACCTTGGCGAGAAAGGTCTTATCTACAAGCAGGGTCACCCATTTCAGCTCATAGTCTGCAAAGGACCAGATACCTTCTCTCTGCGTCATCCCTCTGAGCTTCCAGGCTAGTACCCGACTGGCTTGTGACAGTTGTCTCCAAAGATCCCCAGCGTCAAGCACCCCAGGGTAGACCACAAAGGGCTTGCTATAATCGTCGTGGTCTTGGGGGCCCTTCACAAGCAAGACTGGCGAGTAACCCCTGTTTTCAACCCCTGAATGAAAAAGTGTCCGGCTGATCCTACCAGCATACATTCGGCTCAATGTTTCCTTTTTTTTTTTTTGTCATGATTGAATATTTAGAGTCAAATTAACTTCATTGTTAGTTCTGAGTGTTGTCCCAGGAACACTGTGTGTTGGGCCTGCGAGCTTGGGGCCCTTCTGGCTTAACCTTCAGTTTACCCTAGTTCGCTGATGAGTGACGGCCCCTTTTCTGCTTCCAATATTTGACATGATTCATAACTTGTCTCCCACATTGTCTGTTAGACTTTGTACAGTATTATGTCTGTTATTTTCTACCTTTTGATTACCACCTCCTCATTGGTATACTCTGAGGGTCCCGTTTGAGCCATGGTTTCCCAGATTACGCTCAGGAGCAGTGGCTCTCCCTTGGAATGGGCTTGGCTGTCTTATAGCCCCGTAGTTGTGGCATGGTGCTAACAATCTCTCCAGAGCTCGGAGTGCTAAACCAATGGGAAGGAGGCGGTCGATTGTACGTACAACTGCAGACTACCAGCATACTCTCTGCAACAAATACTTGTTTATAATGTTGTTCGCCAGATTGCATATTATGTTTATTATTACTATTTATCTTTAACTAATACCTTTATTGACTTGGTTTAGGTGCCTTGGGTTGATCGCAGTTTTTCAGGTCACACCTGGTTGCTGTGGTACTACCTCGAGACGGGCCCGGCTGCCTTGCAGCACATTGATTCTGGGGCCGTGTTGTCGGCCTGTCTCAGGCCTGGAACACTGGACCAGGGCTGTTTCCTATTATTCTCCTGGGGGTTCTCAGTTCATTGCTATCGCAGTAACTTTGTGGTCATGCTTTACCAGACAGTCTTTACCACTTTACTCTCTCGGGTAACAATGGTGCCTTAAAAGCATGATTAAGATGGCTGCAGAGGCCCCAATCCCAGAGCTTAGCTGTGCCTTACTACTCCCAGCACTAGAAATACTCTGCCTTGGTGGCAGTAGTATCTCTCAGCAGAGTCTCTTTCCTTAACCACTTGCTTACTGGGCACATATACCCCCCTCCTGCCCAAGTGAAATTTCAGCTTCCGGCACTGCGTCGCTTTAACTGACAATTGCGCGGTCGTGCGACGTGGCCCCCAAACAAAATCGACGTCCTTTTTTTTCCCACAAGTAGAGCATTCTTTTGGTGGTATTTGATTGGTATTTTTTGCGCTATAAACAAAAAAGAACGACAATTTGGAAAAAAAATACAATATTTTTTACTTGTTGCTATAATAAATATCCCAATTTAAAAAAAAAAAAAAAAATTTTTCAGTCTAGGCCGATACGTATTCTTCTACATATTTTTGAAAGCTGTACTTACCGTTGTAGAGAGCGATCTTCTCCGCCGCTTCCGGGTATGGTCTTCGGGAGTGGGCGTTCCTATTTTGATTGACAGTCTTCCGACACGCTTCTGACGGTCGCATCTATCGCGTCACGAGTAGCCAAAAGAAGCCGAACGTCGGCGCGGCTCTATACGGCGCCTGCGCACCGACGTTCGGCTACTTTCGGAAAATCGTAACGCGATAGATGCGACCGTCAGAAGCCTGTCGGAAGACTGTCAATCAAGAAGGAACGCCCAGACCCGAAAACCATACCCGGAAGCGGCGGAGAAGATCGCTCTCTACAACGGTAAGTACAGCTTCGATTTTAAAACAACTAGACGATTCCCCTAGACAAAATGAGCATCAATCTAAGGGTAACATTTTTTTTGAGGGGGAACTACCGCTTTAAATGTGTATCCTGCATAGTGTTCTAACTGTGTGGGAAGGGGGGGTGACTGGGGGAGGTGACCGATCTGTGTCCCTATGTACAAGAGACACAGATCGGTCTCCTCTCTCCCTGACAGGACGCTGTCTCTGTGAAAGCCGGCAATAAGAAATGATCTCATATGTTTACATCTCTCATTGGCCGCACAGATTGGCTACCGAACGGCCACTCCGATTGGCCGTTCACGGCGATCTGTGATTGGCTGTGTCCAATGGACATGGGCAGCACAAAGTTTCCCCGCTGCACGCTCGGGAGCGCGAGCGGGGAACGAGGAAAGGGGCGGACGTCAGTTGACGTCCTGTTGGATTTTCAGGTCCGCGCTGTAGCCGTCATTCGGCTATAGCACGGGCCTCAAGTGGTTAACTAGGTGTCTGTCTGTCTCTCTCTCGTAAATTTTTTATAGGAATGCTTTTTTGGCTGTAGGCGGGGCATATTATAATTAGGGGGCGGGGCATTAATTTTAAGGCGTTAATTAAGGGGCATGGCTTGGGGGGTGGTCCGAAGCTGAGATGAAAGAGGGATGGAGGGAGAAAGAAAGAGGAATAGGGAGGGAAGGAGAGAGAAGGTAGGGAAAAAAAGGGATGAAGGGACAGCAGGCCCAGATACTACACCACAATAGCAATATGTGTATTCCAGATAGTTTAACTGCTTTCCAATCAGCCGCCGCAGTTATAGGGCGGCAGGTCGGCTCTGCTTGGCGAGATCACGTAGCTATACGTTATCTCGCCGAGCAGCTCCCGGTCCAGCCAATAAACACACAGCTCCCGGTCCTGTCAGGGGGAGAAATGCCTGACCGTCTGTTCATACAATGTATGAACAGACTCCAGATCAGTCATTTCCCCTAGTCAATCCACCCCCCCCCCTTCAGTTAGAACACACCCAGGGAACATACTTAACCCCTTCCTCGCCCCCTAGTGTTAACCCCTTCCCTGTCAGTGACATTTTTATAGTAATCAATGCATTTTTATAGCACTGATCGCTATAAAAATGCCAATGGTTCTGAAAATGTGTCACAAGTGTCCGAAGTGTCCGCCATAATGTCGCAGTACCGATAAAAATCGCTGATCGCCGCCATTACTAGTAAAAAAAATAATATTAATAAAAATGCCATAAAACTACCCCCTATTTTGTAAACGCTATAACTTTTGCGCAAATCAATCAATAAACGCTTATTGGGATTTTTTTTACGAAAAATATGTAGAAGAATACGTATCAGCCTAAACTTATTTTTGGGGGATATTTATTATAGCAAAAAGTAAAAAATATTATTTTTTTTCAAAATTGTCGCTCTATTTTTGTTTATAGCGCAAAAACTAAAAACTGCAGAGGTGATCAAATACCACCAAAAGAAAGCTCTATTTGTGGGGGAAAAAAATAATTTTGTTTCGGAGCCACGTCGCACGACCGCGCAATTGTCAGTTAAAGCGACGCAGTGCCGAATCGCAAAAAGTGGCCTGGTCTTTGACCAGCAATATGGTCCGGGGCTGAAGTGGTTAACAATCAGCAGAAAAAGATACTCCAAACACCTGGTGTTTGTGCTTCAATCATCCCAGCACCATGGTTGTTATGGTGTTAGGATGATTGAAGCGCATTATTTCTATTATTACATTGTAATATAGAATTAAATAGTTCAACTGACCATAATGCAGAATCAGTGGGAGCCCCGAGTGTGTCACTTGTCACCAGATGCCATCGGGCGTCACCAGCGGAGTTCCTCCTTACATCTATGACATCTATGACTAAGCGCTGACATCCCAGTGCGAAACACATCAGCTATCCACGCCACTGTCTGCTGTGACTTGTAGAGTGAGGCCCGGAGCAACTGGAAGTCAGTGTAGGGCCGGCCATGACAGGGTTAACAGAAACCCTAGTAGCTGTGGGGGGAGGAGCAGAGGAGGGGAGGAGAGATCACAGATATCTCTTACCCTCAGTTTCCCAGGCAGTGGCAGCGTGGGGGAGCGAAGTTGTGAGGTCTGAACAGCCTGCAGCTAAGAATTTCTTTTTTACTACTTGGCCCAGGTAGGAGCGGCGTGATGGCGGCGATTGAGGCCCTATTTGAGCAGCTGAGAGCGGAGGCGGCCATTCGTGGGGAAGAGTGGTTGCAGCAGCAGCAGCGGAATCGGGGCCTACTCACACAGGCCGGGGGACCACGCGGACGCGCTCGTCCCGCCCCCCCCGCCGTTATTCCCCTAACCAATCTCCCGGGCGGCAGAGGACTGAGGGCGATCGCGGCAGGGCCCCATCGGGCCCCCAGCAAAACGCGCGGCGGCGGCGTCCGTTACGGAGGGGCCGGCGGGGGGCACCAGAAGCAGTAGGGGGTCAAGGGGGGGACGGCCAGGGGGCTCAGATACGGCGGCCTTGCCCGCCCGGCGTGTGGAGCAGGAGGAAGCGGGCGCGGCAATGGGGTCACGGCAGGAGGGATCGCAGGCAACGGTGGCTAGCCGCCCTGTGGATACGGCTGGCCACTTACCGAGGACCCCGGTGGTGAGGGGGAGAGGTCGGGAGGAAGAACGCGCCGGCAGCAGCAGTGATCCGCCTGGCAGAAAAGGATCAGAGAAATCCACGCACGGGTCCGGGGCCCGCAGGGGGAGTTTGTCCGGCCCTGGGCCTTCGGCCTCCGGGACCGAGCCGCCCGGTGGGTCATCATCGGGGGATGAGGTCCTGTTCGGGGACCGGTCGGAAGGGGAGCTGTCGGGCTCCGAGGACGAAGTCTTGCCCAGGAGGGCGCCTGCAGCGAGGGATGCCAGACGATCGGCTGATGGGATTGCTTCCACGCAGCCCGGTAAGTCCGTTTATGCTACTATTTCTTCTATGCAGTGTGCTGATGTGGTTGAGAGGGGTCAGGGGGTGGGCCCCGGGATAGGTCGGTGGTGCCCGCAGGGGCTGGGGGCAGTGCAGCATCTTCCCTGGTTACGGATGCACAGGTGGGTAGTGTCGGGGCGGATGCGGGATTGCAGAGATTTCTGTCGGGTTTGGAGGCTCTGGTCAGTCAGCTTAAGGGGGGTGACAGACCCCCCGCGAGCCCGGCGGCAGCATGGGGGCCGGTCGGGGGTCGGGGGGGCGCCGGGTGTGACCGCTGCGGCCGCGGCGTCCGCCCCGGTGGCGGTAGTGGCGGCCGAAAAGGAGACAGGTGTGGGTGGCGCAGGGGCCGGGGCGGCCCCGCAGCCGGGGGTTAATGCCGAGGCGGCGGGAACCCCTGCTAAGAAGCGGGATTTGGTGCGTTTGGCGGACGAGGCGAAGGGGCAGGTTTACACTTGCTACGATGCGCCATTGGGTGCGCATTTGAAGCAAGAGGTCCGCGAAAAAATTTGGAAGAGCGAATATGTGGAGATATTTGCGCTGTTACCGTTGGAAAAGTTTAACTTGGATAGGGTTAAGCCGGAGGATTCCAAAAAGGAGGATGAGGAGAAAAGGAGGTACAGGCTCATACCTCGAACCTTTGCGAATTGGTCGCAGGCGTATTCAATCTTGGCTAGTGTGATTGGCGAGAAGAACCCCGAGCACTGCTCGGCGCTCTTTAGCTACCAGGAAGCGATCAGTGAGGCTTACAGGTGTTATGGGGGCACAGGTTGGCTTCGTTATGACGAACAATTTAGACAGCGGCGGGCGATAAGGCCGGAGATTCGGTGGGATGCAAAAGACATCAGCCTTTGGATGCGGCTGATGACGGCTCCGAGGACGTCTGCGCCATTTTTTCAGGGGGGGGCGGCGGGGCCTCTTCCCTGGGACAGTCGGCCGGAAAGAAAAAGGGGGTTTGTTGGCAATTTAATGAGGGCAGCTGCAAGTTCGGAGGGTCATGCCGGTACAAGCATGAGTGCTCCGGGTGTGGGGGTAATCACCCCTCTGCCCGCTGCTTCAAGCAAGGCAAGGGCCGTTCCGGGGATTCTTCAGGTAAGAGGGAGCACCCCGGTGATGGTGAAAAGGATGCTGCCGTTTCTCGGTAGGTATCCTGACAGGGCGGCGGCTCGTCTCCTGGAGGAGGGTTTTACAGTTGGCTTTCATATCCCTTGCAATTTGCCGGTGGTTCCGCCCATGTCCAAAAACTTGCGTTCTGCGCTCCAGCACCCGGAAGTGGTTTCTGAGAAACTGCGGAGGGAGGTGGGGCTGGGCCGTATGGGGGGCCCGTTTGATTCCCCCCCGTTGGAGGGGTTGGTAGTGTCTCCGTTGGGGGTGGTATCGAAGAAGGAACCGAATAAGTTCAGGCTCATTCACCACCTCTCTTTTCCGAAAGGGGGGTCGGTGAACGATGCGATTAATGCAGAGGATTGTTCGGTGAGTTACACATCGTTTGACGCGGCAGTGGGTTGGGTCAGGAGGTACGGCCGGGGGGCGTTGATGGCCAAGTCGGACATCGAGGCGGCCTTCCGGCTGTTGCCGGTACACCCGGACAGCTTCAGGCTGTTGGGGTGTCACTGGGAAGGGGAGTTCTATGTGGACAAGTGCCTGCCCATGGGTTGCTCGGTGTCCTGTGCTTTATTCGAACAATTCAGTTCCTTTTTGGAATGGGTCGTGCGTGACGTGGCGGGAGTAAGTTCTGTTATCCATTATCTGGACGACTTTCTCTGCATTGGACCGGCGGGGTCACGGATCTGTGCGGTTTTGTTGTCCACGCTGGAACACATAGCGGAACGTTTTGGGGTGCCATTGGCGCCCGACAAAACGGAAGGGCCTAGGTCTGTCATTCAATTTTTGGGCATAGTCATCGATTCCGATGCGATGGAATGCAGGTTGCCGGAGGATAAGTTGGAAGGCCTCAAGGCAGAGGTTAAGGGTATGATTGGCGTGCGCAAAGTGCAACTGCGAACTCTGCAGTCGCTTTTGGGTAAGCTAAATTTTGCCTGCAGGATCCTCCCGATGAAGAGAATTTTTTGTCGATGGCTGTCGGCAAGCACGGCGGGGTGAAGGTGCCCAATCATTACGTGCGGTTGGTGAGGGAGCATAGGGAGGACCTGCAGGTGTGGCACTCTTTCCTAGAGGCTTTTAATGGCAGGGCCTTGTGGATGTCCGGCCCGGTCAGTAATTTCGATCTCGAGCTGTATACGGATGCGGCCGGGGGATCGGGATTTGGGGCCTTCTTTCAGGGGCAGTGGAGTGCTGGCCCTTGGCCGCAGTCTTGGTTGTCAGCGGGTTTCACAAAAAATTTGGTGCTGTTGGAGCTGTTTCCAGTGGTGCTGGCGGTCGAGTTGTGGGGCGCGTCTTTCCGGGATCGGAAGGTGCGCTTCCATGGGGATAACCTGGGGGTGGTACAAGTGATCAATCGCGTGACGGCGTCTTCTCCCCCAGTCATTCGTCTCCTGAGACACTTGGTACTACGTTGTCTGCAGTTGAATGTGTTTCTGCACGCAGTGCATTTACCGGGGGTGGACAATGTCGTGGCTGACGCTCTGTCTCGGTTTCAGTGGGACAGGTTTCGGGAGTTGGTGCCGGAGGCGGAGGAACACGGGGTCCCTTGTCCGGAGTGGCTGTGGCAAATTCCGTTGGAATCATCTCCAATTGGATTAGGAGCTCGGTGAGTGAGGGCACTTGGGCGGCCTATGAGAAGGTGTGGTTGGAGTGGGAGAATCTGGTGAAGGAGTCGGGGGCTCGCCTTTCGGGATCGGAGGTGAGGACACTGGTATTGTATTTTTTGTCCAGGAACATGGAAGCGGGAGTGTCTCAGTCGGTGCTAGACAAGAAAATGGCTGGGCTGGCTTTTTTGTTCAAGTGGCAGGGGTGGCCGGATTTCACAAAGGATTTCTGGGTGCGCCAGGCTCTCAAGGGATACAGAAAGCGGGGGCGGCGGCCGGACGCACGCCGCCCGGTGTCTTTCGACATTTTGAGAGGCCTTATGGAAAAAGTGTGTACAGTATGTTCTTCCAAGTTTGAGGTTTCGTTGTTCCGCGCGGCATTCGCATTGGCGTTTTTTGGGGCCTTTAGGGTGGGCGAGCTGGTTAGCCCGTCGAAATTGGTACACGGGGGCATGAGGGCCTCGGACGTTAGTTGGGCCCCGGAGGGGGTCACGCTGTGGCTCAGGAGGTCTAAGACGGACCAGGGGGGCAGGGGCAAGGCGGTACAGGTGTTCCCGATTGAAGGATCAGACGTGTGTCCAGTTGGGTTGGTTCGGGATTATTTGGAGGTCCGCCCTGGGGCAGGGGTCACCTTCTTGGTACACGAGAATGGGTCCCCGCTGTCATGATATCAATTCGTGGCTGTTTTTAGGAGGTGTCTGGGGGCATTGGGCCTAGTGGCAAAGGAATTCTCGGGGCACTCGTTCAGGATCGGGGCGGCTACGGAGGCAGCAAGGAATGGACTGAGTGAGGAAGCAATAAAGCGGATAGGACGGTGGGAATCTAGGAGGTTTCGTTTATACGTCAGGCCACAGCTGGTGGCGAGTTTGCGCTGAGAGACTGGGGAGCCGGTTTTTTGGTTAGGGGTAACTAGGGGGCAGTGATTGGGCGCAAAAGGTTGATTATCCTGTTTTGGGGGTATGTTAGTGATATATATTTTGTTTACTGTTTTTCAGGTAATGGACCGCTTTTGGTCTGGATATTGGGCCATTCTTATGTGTCCTGGGGGGCCAAACGAGCGGATGCGCGACCGACCGGTCGCCAGCTGGGGATATCGAGACAGGAGGCGAGTGTGCGTTGGTTGGGGGTCCCCGGGATGTTATGGAGCAGGGTGGTGCCGGAGGTGCACAAATTTGCGCGTTTGGACAGGCCACCGGAGGTGCTGGTTATTCATGCCGGGGGGAATGATCTCGGAGTACGGGCAATGTTGGATGTCGCCCGTGACATCAAATTTGATTTCCAGCGGATCCGGATGGCTTTCCCGGATACGGTTGTGGTGTGGTCGGACATGGTGGCTAGGACATCGTGGAGGATGGCTAGGTCAGTGGAGGGGGTGAATCGGGCGCGCAGGAAGATCAACAGGAATGTGGGGCGGTTTGTGCTCAGGAACGGGGGGCTTGTGATTCGGCACCCAGATTTGGAAGTGGACATTGGGCGTTACCTCAGGAGTGATGGTGTTCACCTCACGGACGTGGGGATTGATATGTGGGTGTTAGGATTGCAGGATGGAGTTGAGCGAGCGATGAGGGTGTGGAGGTGCGCCCAAAGGTAAGGGGTTACCTTTGGGTGCTGGTGGCGGGTGTTTTTGGACTTTGCAGGAGAAGATATTACCCCAAAGATGGACGCCAGTACCCAGCGGTGGGACGGGTTCTGAAGGGGTTTCTAGTTGCCAGTCTACTAATGTAGCTGGAAGGTTGGTGAATGGGGGTACTGCGGTCAATTGTCGTCTTTGAGCCAGCGCATCGGCTTGAGGCCTATGACCAGAGGTTAGGACACCACAGTGCCAATAAGTGTTACAAGGTTACAAAGTTAAAATGTTAACAAGTTTAGTGGTTTAATGGGTCCTGCAAAGTCCAGCACCATTTTAGGAGAGGTTATTATCTCAGGAAGAGTATGTGTTTTTCATGTGTTATTTGTTATTTATTATTAAAAGAGTATTTAAAATAAAGGAGGCTGCTACGGCCAGTTTTTACTCCAAAATTAAGTAGTGGTCTCATTATTTATTAAAGGTTAAGTGGGGGGTATTAACTGTAAAGGGGCTTTAGCGGTCAGGGTAAATTCTGGTATACCATAGTCATGCTTTTTCCATTTTTTACCATCAAAGGCAACATTTTAAGAATTTTGTGGAAGTGCGGCTGTCCAATCTTTTTCTCCAGTCTTTCCTCCTTACATCAGGCATCCCCAGCGGAGTGCCTCCTTACATCAGGCGTCCCCAGCAGAGTGCCTCCTTACATCAGGTGTCCCCAGCTTAGTCCCTCCATACATCAGGCGTCCCCAGTGGAGTCCCTCCTTACATCATGCATCCCCAACTGAGTCCCTCCTTACATCAGGTGTCCCCAGCGGAGTCCCTCCTTACATCAGGTGTCCCCAGTGTAGTCCCTTCTTAAATCAGGTGTCCCCAGCAAAGTCCCTCCTTACATCAGGTGTCCCCAGCGGAGTTCCTTCTTACATCAGGTGTCCCCAGCGGAGTCCCTCCTTACATCAGGTGTCCCCAGGGGAGTCCCTCCTTACATAAGGTGCCCCCAGGGCGTAGAATCTAAGGGCTAGCTGGTATTCTGCCAGGGACCCCCTCACGGGTGTTCGGACTTAGCTGCGTTCTGGCCTCAGGTCACGACCCCCAGGTACACCCTGCTTGTGAGTAGAGTACCCAAAGACACAGTGCAGGCACAAATGGATGGATGGATGAAGCAAAAAGAAGAGCCATATAATGAGCCAAGGTCAGGGCGGGCAGCAGACAAACATAATCAGGAGAACTAGCTGAGTCAGTACACAAGAGATCAGTAAATGTGAAGTCAGGTTAGGAAAGGTTGCATGGAAGAGGCTCAGGAACAAGTGTTGCTCATGCAACCAGAAAAACTGGTCTGAGTGGAATTTAAATTGGGAGAAACATGGGAGGCTGGACAGGAAGTAGCAGGAAGGAAGGTATATTAGCCTCAGGTGAACCTGGCGACACCCATAGCTGCAAGTCAGTGCAGCAGGAGCAGAGCACAATCTTGTGGAACCACAGGTTCCAGCAGACCTACAGCAGCAAAAGGTAAAAAACAAGTGACAAGTATAATGTAGGTCACAATAACAGTGACAGTAATAACTTATATAGTGCACCTCATTTGGCTAGAGCATTCACCTTACATGATGCATGTGTCTGGCTGCAGGTCTGCTTAATGGCACACAGAGACCATAGGAACACTTCTCATAAAGAGACCATAAATCTACACCAAAAACCCAGATAAGCATCAGGAGGAACGTTGGAGCTGAAATTCCCTCCTTACATCAGGCGTCCCCAGCGGAGTCCCTCCATACATCAGGCATCCCCGGCGGAGTCCCTCCTTACATCAGGCATCCCTCTTTACATCAGGTGTCCCCAGCGGAGTCCCTCCTTACATCGGGTGTCCCCAGTGTAGTCCCTCCTTAAATCAGGTGTCCCCAGCAAAGTCCCTCCTTACATCAGGTGTCCCCAGCGAAGTCCCTCCTTACATCAGGTGTCCCCAGCGGAGTCCCTCCTTACATCAGGTGTCCCCAGCGGGTTCCCTACCTACATCAGGTGTCCCCAGAGGAGTCCCTCCTTACATCAGGTGTCCCCAGTGGAATGCCTCCTTATATCAGGTATCCCTACTGGAGTGCCTCCTTACATCAGGTGTCCCCAGTGCAGTACAGACCCTTGGCTCTGCCTCTGAGACCAGTGTTGTGCCAACATCGGTTTCCCCCAGAAAACCTGTTTCCCCTGGCTCTCGGCTGAGATCAGAACTCCACCCCTCTGCACTCCAGCTCCTTCTAATCTCCGCCCCTCCAGCCCTCTGCACTGCAGCTCCTCCCACTCTCAGGCCCCGTACACACGTCCGAGAAACTCGACGTGCCAAACACATCGAGTTCCTCGGCGAGTTCAGTGTGGAAGCCGCCGAGGAGCTCGGCGGGCCGACTTTCCTCATTGAACAACGAGGAAATAGAGAACATGTTCTCTTTTCGGCCCGACGAGTTCCTCGACGGGTTGATCGCTGAAAAGTGTACACACGACCGAGTTTCTCGGCAGAATCCAGCTCCGACCGAGTTTCTGGCTGAATTCTGCCGAGAAACTCGGTCGTGTGTACGGGGCCTCACTCACAATGTTATTCAGCCATCTACGACAACCCACCCCCACCCCCATGCGAGCCCCCGGTTTTCATGGTCTCAGTACAACACCATGCAAACAGGGGGCACAGACGGTGTGGGGACAGTAGATGGCCGAATAACATTGTAAGGGAGAGTGGGAGAAGCTGCAGTGCAAAGGGCTGGAGGGGTGGAGTTTGGATCTGAGCTGTCTCTGATCGGGACGAGGGTCCCAAAATCGGGATTGTTATGAGAAAATTGGGACTGTTGGCAAGTATGAAAAAGTGATGGGCACAGAAGCATATATGTGTAGCGCTACCCCCGAAGAAGCCGCTTATTTGTTGTTGGGATCGGCATATTAAGTTACCTTGATATGGTCTAGGGGTGTAGTTGGAGAACAAAGTAGTGAGCGAAGGTCGAGACAGTCAATAAAGATTTTTCCAATGCTTTATTTCCAGGCCAACACGGCCAACATCAACATCAAATAGGAAGAAAAGGTTGATGAAGAAAAAGGGAGAACTTTGCGGTATCAGGCCTGGATATAAACCAGGCAGTCCTGCTCTCAGTAATGTCAATTTGTGATTCGTCGCCAATCCAGCCAGAGTGGGTGAAGTGCCCCCGGACAGACCCCTCTCACTAGTCTGGCAGCCGAGGTGTCACTTTGTATTTGCTGGGAGGAACAGGTCTCTCTCACAGACCTGGCTCTAGGGCCTCTGCCACAGGCCTATTACTTTAAGCGAGCTAAATAGATGAATGAAGCGAATCCTCCCGGTAGGTTTTAGCATAGGTCACCGGATTACAGCAAGCATACCTGTCAGTATTCCAGTCACCAGATCCCCAATTGGTTCGTTCAAGCCCTGTTGGACAACCTGCCTCCGGGTTCTCCTCAAGCCGACCCCTTAATCGAACGGCACCCAGCCTGGGATCCTCTCAATAGAACCGGGGACTCAGTAAGCCACTGAGGTCCCCTTTCGCCTCTGGATGAGGCTCTGTGCAGTCTGCAATTTTGGCCAGGTGGGCCACGCCGGCGGGGTCCATGGATGCGCGCACCCTGAAGGTGGATGCCACACCTGGAACCGGGACCTTGCGAAGATTTTTGAGCGCATTACACCTGTCACAGATATACTCTCCCCCAGCATGCCCTGCAAGGGAAAAACTCCTCTGATTGGCTGATGGGGAAAACTTGCTCTGCCAGAACCCCTCTGGTGCCAACTGCTGGCCAGGGATGGCACCGCATCCCTGGAGTACAGACTGACCCAGTGGACATTTTCTGGACTGACAGAAAGTCCCAATTTAGTAAATTGTGAATGGGAGAAAACTAACTCTCCCATTCCCCACTAACTTTAGCGTAGTGCCCATACTGAAAGTAAGGGGGCGCTACATATGTACCCTGTATTAGACTTCAGTTGGTGGTGTGAACTCATATGCAATTGTTTTGTATGGTTGTGCTTATTGCATTCGTTATTTCTATGCAATGCAAAGTTGTCTCTCTATTTGTATCTGTGTCACATCTTTAAATAAAAAAAATATTGTCAAATTATTTGTATTTTTCAAAAGGATTTCGGATTCCATCACTTCCTCAGCTTTCACTTCCTGAAGGTCATCTCCCAGAAGCCTTCACTTCCTTGTTGCATTACAGAAAAGGATGTGATAGGACCACACCTCCCTCATTACAATACCACCTTCCACCCATTTCCTATAAAAACTGATTGTAAAATCTAATCTAGATCTCTCATCAGCTATATAGTACAAGAGCCTGTCTGATTTGATGCAAATTGAGTGGATTGTTCAGCTGGGTCCTCCTATGCCATAGTTCCGGGAAATCTAAAAGAAATAATACAAAGATCATACAATCAGACTGAACAGTATATGGTCATCTTTATACAAGTATAAAGGAGGGAGTGGACGGAGACGCTCAGTTATCTGGTCTCATTCACATCTCCAAGTAGTGAAAACTCATATTTCCTCATGCGTTTGTTTTGGATGTTTTGGAGCGTTTCCACTCTTCGCGCATAGAATGGTCTTCCCTTCACGCAACAAGAAAGCTTTTGTCTATTATGATATTATGAAAATCTCCATATTGTTGTAGCGCCCCCTTACTTTCAGTATGGGCACTACGCTAAAGTTAGTGGGGAATGGGAGAGTTACTTTGCTCCCATTCAAAATCCAGTTAAATTAGGACTCCTGTCATTTCAGAAATGTCCACTGTGTCAGTCTGTACTTCAGGGATGCAATATCATCCCTGGCCAGCAGTTGGCGCTAGTGGGGTTCTGACGGAGCAAGTTTTTCCCCAGCAGCCAATTATAGGAGTTTTTCCCTCGCGGGGCATGCTGGGGAGGAGTATATCTGGGACAGGTGTCATGTGTTCTAAAAATCTTCGCGGGGTCCCCGTTCCAGGTGCGGCATCCACCTTCAGGGTGCGCGCATCCATGGACCCCGCCGGCGTGGCCCACCTGGCCAAAATTGCAGACTACTTGGAACCTCATCCGGAGGTACAAGGGGAACCCAGTGACTTGCTGGGTTCCCGGTTCTATTGAAAGGATCCCAGGCTGGGTACCATTCGATTGGGGAGTCGGTTTGAGGAGGACCCGGAGGCAGGTTGTCCAACAGAGCCTGAACAAACCAATTGGGGATCCAGTGAGTACTGACAGGTAGGCTTGCTGTCATCTGGTGACCGATGCAGAAATCTACTGGGAGGATTCGCTCCATCTATCTATCTAGCTCAGTTATTGTAATTGGCCTGTGGCAGAGGCCCTAGAGCCAGGCCTGTGAGAGAAGCCTGTTCCTCCCAAAAATCCTAAGTGACATCTCGGCTGCCAGGCCTGCTAGAGGGGCCTGTCCGGGAGCACTTTACCCACTCTAGAGGAGTGGCGACGAGTTGCAAATTGGTACTTCATAGAGCAGGACTGACTGCTTCATTAATATCCAGGCCTGATACTGCAAGGTTTTCTCTCTCTCTTTCTTCATCAACCTTGTCCTTCCCAATTGATGTTGATGTTGGCCGTGTTGGCCTGGAAAATAAAGCATTGGAAAAACTTTTATTCACTGTCTGGACCTTCGCTCACGCTTTTGTTTCTACAACTGCACCCCTGGGCCATATCAAGGTAACTCAATATGCCAATCCCAAAAACAAACCAGCGGCTCCTGCGGGGGTAGCGCTACATAGTTATGGTATGATATACCCACTGTATCCAAAAAACTGATCACCAGGGCTTAAAATTATACGATTCCATGATTACTTTATCCACTGCTTACAGGACCAACACTACATGGTCAAACAACTTAATAAATGGAAATTACCTATATAGGAATATATAAACATAACTATAAAACTCCGTATAAACCATGTGGATACAGATCACGAATTCCACTCAAGCCACTTACATATCTATCTCACCTCAGTGCAAATTGACCCAGGGCCAACAGCAGGAGTGAGGGACTTCCTAATTCAACAATTGAATTGAGTTTCCTCCAAACAAGCCTCACAGGGATCAGACAAACTGAATTACAAACACCAACGGTGTCACAATCAAAGACTAGGGCAATCCCCTGGAATGAACAAGTATATCACCATGTGAGGATATAGCTCGAGATGTTTCATATCAAATGCTTTCTGTCATCTCAAACAAGAAATCACCTACCCAGATAATTCATAAATCACCACTTCCAGGTGTCCACCAGGGAAAATGGTAGTAGCAAATGAACCACCACCATACGGGTCCTTATATACTCCTTCCATCCTGGCAGCAGCGTTTTTTTTTTTTATGACTACAGGAGGGGGGGGGGCAGCGCCCGGGCGCCCCCTATGGACGGGCTTCTTGCAAGCCCATCGGGTGGGGCTCGTTCCCTCTGGGGAGGTGGACAGTTACGCGCCCCTCCGGATCACTCCACAACTTTTTAATAGTTCTGGTCATGCAATCACCTACTCCACTCTCAAGCGGTAAATATATTACCATGCCATATTTGTATTGTGATTTAAAGTGGAGTTCCACCCATAAATATAACATTACATCAGTAGTTTTAAAAAAAATTCATTAGTCCTTTATGGAAATTTTTTTTTTTTTAGATGCCTTCAAAGTGTTGTTGCTAGGCAGAATAGTTAATCTTCCCACTTCCTGCACCTAGGTGCTTAATGCTTCCTAACCTACACCGCACAGACTCCTGGGAATGTAGTGGGTGTAACTTTCCAGGAGTCTGTGCACTCCCCAGTCTCAAAGAATCATGTGACTTGGACAGCACAGGTGCTGAAACCTGATCTGACACTGCTTGTGCAGCACTGAGCATGTGCGAGATCTGCAAGGCTGAAATCCAGGAAGTCATACAGTCTGGCTTCATGATGCCCACACTTAAGATGGCCCCAGTCAATTTCTATTTTATAAAGCATCTAAATGCTGTAACAACCTAACAAAACGGACCTTAGTTTACAGACTAACTTTACGAGAATACATTAAGCTTGTGTATTACAGGGGTATTTATATTTAAAAAGTGAAATTGTGGCCGGAACTCCGCTTTAAGATGATATGCTTTGAAATTCTGAAGATAATTTATATGCTTTATAGAGTCAATGAACCCCCTGAAGATGACCACTTTATGGTCGAAACGCATTGGGAATTTGACACCCCTTAGCATCTGCTATGTAACTATGTTTAACAATTTTGTTTACCTCGCTTGTATGTGACAGGGTGGAATATGTAGTATATTATCTGGCCAGATTTTCATATATTGTATTTTAATTACATTGTGACCTCTGATAACCTCTGAATAAAATACCTTCTCATTAACAACTTTATATACCTTGATCATGTTCACATTTCTGTCTAAAGCCCCATTGGGGAAACTGTCCTATATTAATGAAGCCATGACAAGCCTTAGGGTCACCAGAAAAACAAGGTGGTGGTGGCAGACGCAGGCAGGGATTGCCAGGTGTAGCAGGCAACACGGGAACCAATGAGGCAGAAGCAGAGACTGAAGAAGTTGAGGTTACAGCAGCCTGCAGACTATCCCGCGGGAGGTAAGATCCATTAGAAACAGCATTATTTGCTCTTGATTTGCTTGAGAGTTAAGTCTCTGAGATAGGTGTTGCGTTTGGTCTTTGGCCGGTGGTGGACACTCCGAGGAGCTCATGGCTTGAGCAAACTGTCATGATGCCACTGGTGTGAGCCCACAGGTGAGCAGATGATACGGGATCCCCCAGGGCGTAGAATCTAAGGGCTAGCTGGTATTCTGCCAGGGACCCCCTCACGGGTGTTCGGACTTAGCTGCGTTCTGGCCTCAGGTCACGACCCCCAGGTACACCCTGCTTGTGAGTAGAGTACCCAAAGACACAGTGCAGGCACAAATGGATGGATGGATGAAGCAAAAAGAAGAGCCATATAATGAGCCAAGGTCAGGGCGGGCAGCAGACAAACATAATCAGGAGAACTAGCTGAGTCAGTACACAAGAGATCAGTAAATGTGAAGTCAGGTTAGGAAAGGTTGCATGGAAGAGGCTCAGGAACAAGTGTTGCTCATGCAACCAGAAAAACTGGTCTGAGTGGAATTTAAATTGGGAGAAACATGGGAGGCTGGACAGGAAGTAGCAGGAAGGAAGGTATATTAGCCTCAGGTGAACCTGGCGACACCCATAGCTGCAAGTCAGTGCAGCAGGAGCAGAGCACAATCTTGTGGAACCACAGGTTCCAGCAGACCTACAGCAGCAAAAGGTAAAAAACAAGTGACAAGTATAATGTAGGTCACAATAACAGTGACAGTAATAACTTATATAGTGCACCTCATTTGGCTAGAGCATTCACCTTACATGATGCATGTGTCTGGCTGCAGGTCTGCTTAATGGCACACAGAGACCATAGGAACACTTCTCATAAAGAGACCATAAATCTACACCAAAAACCCAGATAAGCATCAGGAGGAACGTTGGAGCTGAAATTCCCTCCTTACATCAGGCGTCCCCAGCGGAGTCCCTCCATACATCAGGCATCCCCGGCGGAGTCCCTCCTTACATCAGGCATCCCTCTTTACATCAGGTGTCCCCAGCGGAGTCCCTCCTTACATCGGGTGTCCCCAGTGTAGTCCCTCCTTAAATCAGGTGTCCCCAGCAAAGTCCCTCCTTACATCAGGTGTCCCCAGCGAAGTCCCTCCTTACATCAGGTGTCCCCAGCGGAGTCCCTCCTTACATCAGGTGTCCCCAGCGGGTTCCCTACCTACATCAGGTGTCCCCAGAGGAGTCCCTCCTTACATCAGGTGTCCCCAGTGGAATGCCTCCTTATATCAGGTATCCCTACTGGAGTGCCTCCTTACATCAGGTGTCCCCAGTGCAGTACAGACCCTTGGCTCTGCCTCTGAGACCAGTGTTGTGCCAACATCGGTTTCCCCCAGAAAACCTGTTTCCCCTGGCTCTCGGCTGAGATCAGAACTCCACCCCTCTGCACTCCAGCTCCTTCTAATCTCCGCCCCTCCAGCCCTCTGCACTGCAACTCCTCCCACTCTCCCTCACAATGTTATTCAGCCGTCTACGAAAACCCACCCCCACCCCCATTCGAGCCCCCGGTTTTCATGGTCTCAGTACAACACCATAGCTCCCAACTGTCCCTGATTTCGAGGGACTGTCCCTCATTTGGAGCAATGTCCCTCTGTCCCTCATTCCTCCTCATTTGTCCCTCATTTTGGTCTGATCTATAAAGATGTATACAAAATGCACTTTTTATCTTAAAAAGTGTTTCCCAGTGCTAAACCTTTCATCTGATTTCTAAGTTGCTGCATTTGTAAATTCCAAAAGCCAATATAAAGGAATAGTAGTGTAAAAAAGCGCTTGTTTTTTTGTACAATTCTCCTTTAAGGGAGAGTGGCAGGGGGTGTGTCCTATGCCTTCATACGTTTGCTGATAGGTGTCCCTGATTCCCATCTCAAAAAGTTGGGCGGTATGCAACACCATGAAAACAGGGGGCACAGACAGTGTGGGGACGGTAGATGGCAGAATAACATGGCAAGGGAGAGTGGGAGAAGCTGCAATGCAAAGGGCTGAAGGGTTGGAGTTTGGATCTGAGCTGCCTCTGATCGGGACGAGGGTCCCAAAATCGGGATTGTTATGGGAAAATTGGGACTGTTTGCAAGTATGAAAAAGTGATGGGCACAGAAGCATATATGTACCCTGTATTAGACTTCAGTTGGTGGTATGAACTCATATGCAATTGTTTTGTATGGTTGTGCTTATTGCACTTGTTATTTCTATGCAATGCAAATTTGTCTCTCTATTTGTATCTGTGTCACATCTTTAAATAAAAAAAATATTGTCAAATTATTTGTATTTTTCAAAAGGATTTCAGATTCCATCACTTCCTCAGCTTTCACTTCCTGAAGGTCATCTTCCGGGAAGCCTTCACTTCCTTGTTGCATTACAGAAAAGGATGTGATAGGACCACACCTCCCTCATTACAATACCACCTTCCACCCATTTCCATTAAAATATGATTGAAAAATCTAATCTAGATCTCTCATCAGCTATATAGTACAAGGGCCTGTCTGATTTGATGCAAATTGAGTGGATTGTTTAGCTGGGTCCTCCTATGCCATAGTTCTGGGAAATCTAAAAGAAATAATACAAAGATCATACAATCAGACTGAACAGTATATGGTCATCTTTATACAAGTGTAGCGCCCCCTTACTTTCAGTATGGGCACTACGCTAAAGTTAATGGGGAATGGGAGAGTTACTTTGCTCCCATTCATAATTTGTTTAAATTTTGGGACTTCTGTCATTCCAGAAATGTCCACTGGGTCAGTCTGTGGTCCAGGGATGCACCGTCATCCCTGGCCAGCAGTTGGCGCCAGAGGGGTTCTGGCAGAGTAAGTTTCTCCAGCAGCCAATCAGAGGAGCTTTTTTTTCCCTCATGGGGCGTGCTGGAGAGGAGTGTATCTGTGACAGGTGTCATGTGTTCTAAAATCTTCGCGGGGTCCCCATTCCAGGTGCGGCATCCACCTTCAGGGTGCGCGCATCCATGGACCCCACCGGCGTGGCCCACCTGGCCAAGGTTGCAGATTACTTGGAACCTCATCCGGAGGTACAAGGGGACCCCAGTGCCTTGCTGAGTTCCCGGTTCTATTGAAAGGATCCCAGGCTGGGTGCCGTACGATTGGGGAGTCGGTTTGAGGAGGACCCGGAGGCAGGTCGTCCAACAGAGCCTGAACAAACCAATTGGGGATCTGGTGACCAGAGTACTGACAGGTATGTTTGCTGTCATCTGGTGACCAATGCAGAAATCTACTGGGAGGATTCGCTCCATTTATCCACCTAGCTCAGTTATTGTAATTGGCCTGTGGCAGAGGCCCTAGAGCCAGGTCTGTGAGACAGGCCTGTTCCTCCCAGAAATCCTAAGTGACATCTCGGCTGCGTAGGCTTATAAAAAAGGGTCTGTCCGGGGGCACTTTACCCACTTAGTTGGAGTGGCGACGAGTTACAAATTGGTACTATACAGAGCAGTACTGACTGCTCCATTTAATATCCAGGCCTGATACTGCAAGGTTATTTCTCTCTCTCTTCATCAACCTCATCCTTCCCAATGTGTGTTGATGTTGGCCTGGAAAATAAAGCATTGGAAAAAACCTTTATTCACTGTCTGGACCTTCGCTCACTGTTTGTCTTTGCCACTGAACCCCTGGGCCATATCAACAGGGCCGATCCTAGGGTCACCAACGCCTGGGTGCAGAAATGTTTCTGGCACCCCCACATGGGCGTGGTCATCTTACTAACTCTTCCCCATTACAAACGTTTCTATGGCAACAACTCAAACACAGAGATGCTCCCCTAAGGAGTCTTCATTACCCTGGGATCCTTCCATGATCTCTTAACAATAAACAAATTACAGGAAGAGAGTACACTAATGGAGCCTGGAGGGGGGTCTCTAATGGACACAGAGAGGGTTTCTGTTAGAGAGTCTGCTAGAAAGAGCCCCCAGACATACTACAGACATACCACCTAGACTCAGAAGCGACGCTATTGTTAGGCGGTGCAGTCCGCCAGCGAACACATGCCGACGAGCCGTAATGTACGATTTTTTTTCTGAGCACATATAACAAGAAGAGGAGCTTCACTCTAACACCTCGGCGCCCCCCCCCCCCCCCCCCGGGCGCCTGGGTGCGGAGCAGCCCCCGCACCCGCCTAGGATCGGCCCTGCATATCAAGGTAACTCAATATGCCGATCCCAAAAACAAACCAGTGGCTCTTGCAGGGGTAGCGCTCAACAAGTATAAAGGAGGGAGTGGACGGAGACACTCAGTTATCTGGTCTCATTCACATCTGCCCTTCACGCAACAAGGAAGCTCCAGAACTTTTGTCTATTATGATATTATGAAAATCTCCATATTGTTACCCACTGTATCCAAAAAAACTGATCACCAGGGCTTAAAATGATAAGATTCCATGATTACTTTATCCACTGCTTACAGGACCAACACTACATGGTCAAACAACTTAATAGATGGAAATTACCTATATAGGATTATATAAACATAACTATAAAACTCTGTATAAACCATGTGGATACAGATCACAAATTCCACTCAAGCCACTTACATATCTATCTGACCTCAGTGCAAATTGACCCAGAGCCAACAGCAGGAGTGAGGGACTTCCTAATTCAACAATTGAATTGAGTTTCCTCCAAACAAGCCTCACAGGGATCAGACAATCTGAATTACAAACACCAACGGTGTCACAATCAAAGACTAGGGCAATCCCCTGGAATGAACAAGTATATCACCATGTGAGGATATAGCACGAGATGTTTCATATCAAATGCTTTCTGTCATCTCAAACAAGAAATCACCTACCCAGATAATTCATAAATCACCACTTCCAGGTGTTCACCAGGGCAAATGGTAGTAGCAAATGAACCACCACCATACGGGTCCTTATATACTCCTTCCATCCTGGCAGCATCTGATGTCCCTGCCAGGATGCAGATGCCCATTCCAAACCCCTTGCAGCCCCAATTGGTCTGCTTCAGGGATAAGGTTCCACGCATGCGTAATCCCGTACATCCAAAGACGCTGTTCCACGCATGCGCAAGTTTCCCGCGTCCATCTTCGAAAATTCTTAATGAAGATAAAAAACAAGCAGTAAGTGTGGCTTCTTGCAAGCCCATCGGGTGGGGCTCGTTCCCTCTGGGGAGGTGGACAGCCACGCACCCCTCCGGATCACTCCACGACTTTTTAATAGTTCTGGTCATGCAATCACCTACTCCACTCTCAAGCGGTAAATACATTACCATGCCATATTTGTATTGTGATTTAAGATGATATGCTTTGAAATTCTGAAGATAATTTATATGCTTTATAGAGTCAACGAACCCCCTGAAGATGACCACTTTATGGTCGAAACGCATTGGGAATTTGACACCCCTTAGCATCTGCTATGTAACTATGTTTAACAATTTTGTTTACCTCGCTTGTATGTGACACGGTGGAATATGTAGTATATTATCTGGCCAGATTTTCATATATTGTATTTTAATTACATCGTGACCTCTGATAACCTCTGAATAAAATACCTTCTCATTGACAACTTTATATACCTTGATCATGTTCACATTGCTGTCTAAAGCCCCATTGGGGAAACTGTCCTATATTAATGAAGCCACGACAAGCCTTAGGGTCACCAGAAAAACAAGGTGGTAGTGGCAGACGCAGGCAGGGATTGCCAGGTGTAGCAGGCAACACGGGAACCAATGAGGCAGAAGCAGAGACTGAAGAAGTTGAGGTTACAGCAGCCTGCAGACGATCCCGCGGGAGGTAAGATCCATTAGAAACAGCATTATTTGCTCTTGATTTGCTTGGGAGTTAAAGGAGTTGTAAAGGGAAAAACATGTTTTGCTGAATTGACTGTTTACAGGGTATAGAGACATAATAGTTAACTGATTCCTTTTAAATTTGATTAAAAATAGATAAAAATCAATCATATAATGTACCTGTAGTTTCGTTTTTGCATTTAGTTTCGTTTTTGCATGTTATCCTGCCTGTGTGCATGTACAGAGCCATAGAGCAGTGATGGTTTGGAAAATGAAACTAGAATCTCCCAGTACTGTGGTCATCGGGAAACAGACAACCAGGAAGTGTCCAGAACAGAGAAGAATTACAGCAACATCAGAGCAAAAATGAACAATGAGGACATGAAACCAGGACTGCAGTAAGGTAAAGGAAGCTATTTAGCTAAAAAAAAAAATCCTTTAGTGACCCTTTAAGTCTCTGAGATAGGTGTTGCGTTTAGTCTTCGGATGGTGGTGGACACTCCGAGGAGCTCATGGCTTGAGCAAACTGTCATGATGCCACTGGTGTGAGCCCACAGGTGAGCAGATGACACGCGATCCCCCAGGGCGTAGTATCTAAGGGCTAGCTGGTATTCTTCCAGGGACCCCCCTCACAGGTGTTTGGACTTAGCTGCCTGCTGGCCTCAGGTCACGACCCCCAGGTACACCCTGCTCGTGAGTAGAGTGCCCAAAGACACAGTGCAGGCACGGATGGATGATGAAGCAAAAAGAAGAGCCATATAATGAGCCAAGGTCAGGGCGGGCAGCAGACAAACATAATCAGGAGAACTAGCTGAGTCGGTACACAAGAGATCAGTAAATGTGAAGTCAGGTTAGGAAAGGTTGCATGAAAGAGGCTCAGGAACAAGTGTTGCTCAAGCAACCAGAAACTGGTCTGAGTGGAATTTAAATTGGGAGACACATGGGAGGCTGGACAGGAAGTAGCAGGAAGGAAGGTATATTAGTAGGGTTGCCACCTGTACAGGATTCCCCCGGACAGTACGGGTCTGGAATCATGTGCCCGGGTTTTGTACTGCCTGTGACCCGGGCACATGATTCAGCCCAGAACAGGGGCAGACCATCCAGACAGGGGGGACCATCAGCACACCTTTCACTGTGAAACCGCAGCAGCGGCGGCGGCATTGTAAAGAATACACTGTGTGCCTGCGGTGTGTGTTTGGGATTCAAAGCTCCTTTCTGTCTCCCCCTCCCCTCCCTCCAGTCTCGTGCTGTGCGGGTCCTTGTTATCTCTGACTCAGCCTCCCCCTCCAATCAGCAGCGCGATGTGCTGTGAGACCTGGGAGGCGGAGCTCACTGTAGCTCCTGTCGGCTGGCCAGAGGAAGGGAGGAGGTGAGTGAGCTGAACTTTTCTGGGAGAAGTTTCCTAGGGTGGATAGTAGTAGTTACAAACTTTCAAGGAGATTTTTTCTTAGGAGAAGAATCGGAGGAGATAGTGAGTTTGAGTGTGGGGGAGGGGAGGGGGGGCGGGGTGAGGTCTGCAGCCCAAACACATTTTGACCGATCACTTCTAAGCATGAACACTCTGTGCAAACATCATCCAATATCAATTGCTTAGACTAGATAATGTGGGGTCATTTATAGCCATTTGTGTAACCTGTGTGTGTATGTGGTGAGTTCACACTTCTGATTGCACAGATTCAGAACCTGTATACATGTACAATCAGAAGTGTGAACTCACCACATATATATACAGGTTACATGAATGGCTATAAATGACTCCACATTATCTAGTCTGAGCAATTGGATTGGATACAGAGTGCTATAAACTGGATTACATAGATCTGTACTTACATCTAGTACTGTTGTATGATTCATTGTTTTAAATGTTTTTAGTGGATGAGTTTTTTTTTTTATTATATACATCACTATCTGACCACTTCTCAGCCCCCAACTCCCCCCAGCTTGCATCATCCCCAGATCACGTCATACAGACATCACTCCGAGCTTCCTACCCCCCCCCCCCAGCTGAGGGACATCATTCCATGGTCACTTTCCTTCCCTTATCTTCCCAACATCACTTCCTGATTACCCCATAGACACCGCAAGAAATCCCTCCCCATACTGCCACCGCCATACCCTCCAACCTCCTCTCCTGTACTAACTGTGCCCATCATACCCTCCGCACTCCTCTCCCGTGCTAACTGCGCCCATCATACCTTCCGCACTCCTCTCCTGTACTAACTGCGCCCATCATACCTTCCGCACTTCTCTCCCATACTAACTGCGCCCATCATACCCTCTGCACTTCTCTCCTGTACATACTGCCCCCATCATACCCTCTGCACTCCTCTCCTGTACATACTGCCCCAGCATACCCTCTGCACTCCTCTCCTGTACATACTGCCCCCATCATACCCTCTGCACTCCTCCTCTCCTGTACATACTGCCCCAGCATACCCTCTGCACTCCTCCTCTCCCGTACATACTGCCCCATCATACCCTCTGCACTCCTCTTCTCCTGTACATACTGCCCCATCATACCCTCTGTACTCCTCCTCTCCTGTACATACTGTCCCATCATACCCTCTGCACTCTTCCTCTCCTGTACATACTGCCCCATCATACCCTCTGCACTCCTCCTCTCCTGTACATACTGCCCCATCATACCCTCTGCACTCCTCCTCTCCTGTACATACTGCCCCATCATACCCTCTGCACTCCTCCTCTCCTGTACATACTGCCCCATCATACCCTCTGCACTCCTCCTCTCCTGTACATACTGCCCCATCATACCCTCTTCACTTCTCTTCTGCAGAACCCTGTGCATTCAAATGTAATTGGGAACTCTGTGGATTCAGATCTAAAGGAGAACACGGTTGACTCTGATATAAAGGGGGACTTTTGTGATTAACTCCTTATGATTAGAAATGTTATTTAATCACAAAAATATATACTACATAAAAAAATAAAAATTAGCTGTGCATTGCTTTGTACAGAGGTAATGAATTTAATGTACTACACAAATAATTATATATATATATATATATTGGCGTGCGCTGCTAATGTGTTTGGGTTTGGCTTGACGAAAAGGTGGCAACCTTACATATTAGCCTCAAGTGAACCTGGCGACACCCATAGCTGCAAGTCAGTGCAGCAAGAGCAGAGCACAAGCTTGTGGAACCACAGGTGCCAGCAGACCTACAGCAGCAAAAGGTAAAAAAAAAGTGACAAGTATAATGTAGTTCACAATAACAGTGACAGTAATAACTTACATAGTGCACCTCATTTGGCTAGAGCATTCACCTTACATGATGCATGTGTCTGGCTGCAGGTCTGCTTAATGGCACACAGAGACCATAGGAACACTTCTCATAAAGAGACCATAAATCTACACTAAAAACTCAGATAAGCATCAGGAGGAACGTTGGAGCTGAAATTGAATATGTATAAGTATACTGTTTCATATATGGAAAAGATCCCCCCTCCCCCACATATGCCTATCCAAAAAGCAACAAAGTAGGGAGTGCATCAACAAGTTGTACTTACAAAATTGTCAATAGCCTGCTTCCCCAACAAAAGAAGTAAAGTAGATTTGCATAAAGGTGCAGCAACATAAGTGAAACCGCTAGGAGTTACTGGAAATCATGGGAGCTGGAAATAAATACCGTATTTATCGGCGTATACCGCACACTATTTTGCCCTGAAAATCAGGGCAAAATCGTGGGTGCGCGATATACGCCGATACCCGCTTTCCCGCCATGATTTTGAATACTGCGCCCGCATATAGCGAGCGCAGTACACTCGTGAATCTTCGGCCAGTCTCTGCGCCTCTCGTACTGACGTCCTGACGTCCTGAGCGTACAGGACGTCAGTGCGAGAGGCGCCCGAGCCTGCCCGAAGATTCACGAGTGTACTGCGCTCGCTATATGCGGGCGCAGTATTCAAAGTCGTGGCGGGAAACGAGCGGGAGGACGCCGCCGAAGGACGCCGGACCCGCCGAAGATGAACACCGGACCCGCCGAAGATGGACACCGGACCCGCCGAAGATGGACACCGGACCCGCGGAAGATGGACACCCGACCCGCCGAAGATGGACGCCGGACCCGCCGAAGACGGACGCCGGACCCGCCGAAGAGGACAACCGAAGCCGCAGAAGGACGCCGGACCCGACGAGGCCGCAGATGGACGCCGCGCAAGACATCAAAACTGTAAGTACAAAAAAACAAAAAATATTTTTTTCCCACAGGATTGGGGGCCACTTTGGGGGTGCGCGGTATACGCCAGAGCGCGTTATACCGCGATAAATACGGTATACTATTGTCTATACTGTTCCATATTTTTAGGGGAACCCCCCCCCCCCCAGTATGACAGTCATATCTGCTCTAGCATAGGATGACCAGACATCCCCAGTTTCAGGGGACAGTCCCCTGATTGAGGACACTGTCCCCGGACCAAGTCTGTCCCTGGTTTTGTCCCCAGATTGGATTTAATAGGGGCAGGGGCACTTTCAAAGACAATCAGTGCAGAATTAAAATAAAAAAATTAGAATTACACCCCCCCGCTCTGCCGTGCCTGCTAGCATAGGGGGGTTGTATTTTTCCCATTATCTGTGCCCCTTTCTGATGATCATGTGCTGATCGGAGCAGAGGGAATATTTCTTCCGTTTCAGGCGCATGCCTATTCAGCTTCGCTCGTATGTTGTTCTGCCTTGGCTCAAATCCTGGCCAGCCACCTGCCTATCTCCTTGCCTTCCCTGGCGGGGTGATCTTCCTCCGCTCCCCATCCAGTAGTAGCCGTGGCCCGAAGAGTAAGACTTGAGAGACTGTGAGGCAGGCGGCGACGGGCAGAGAGTCGCTGATTGTTGCCATTACTAGAAAAGAAAAAATATGTCCCCGGATTTCATTTTAAAAATCTAGTCACCTTACTCTAGCAGACAATATTACCCCAAATACTTACTCTGTCACCAATGCTAACTTGCTTCCCAGAGGGGGGATAGAGCTCTTGTATACCGCCCATTCTAGCCATTGGTGCGAGGCACAATTGCATCACCGCCGTCACTGGACTGCTTCTCACGACCCATCGCGCATGCGAGACATGGCTGCATCATCACCGTCCCTGAGTCACCCCACTCTGCAGTGGGAGTGGTCGCCTGCCAGTGCATGCTGGGGAGGGGTACTTAAAGTGGAGGTTCACCCTAAAAACGATTTTTTTTACATTAAAGGGTCACTAAAGGAATTTTTTTTTTTAGCTAAATAGCTTCCTTTACCTTACTGCAGTACTGGTTTCATGTCCTCATTGCTCGTTTTTGCTTTGAAGTAGCTGTAATTCTGCTGTGATCTCCACACTTCCTGGTTGCCTGTTTCCTTATAACCATCGTACTGGGAGATTTTCACGGTGGTCTAAGCTGTCATTACTGTGTGTCCAAAACTCCTCAGAACCAATCAGATTCATTTTAAAAACAAAACACTGCCCTGGATTTGTTGTTTTTGTTCTGTGAGTCTTCCCGAGTCTTCACCGACTCCGGAAATTCATGTATTTACCTTTAAAACCGAACGTGAAACTAGAGGCACATTATATGATAGATTAAATTCAATTTTTAATCATTTTTAAAAGGAATCAGTTAACTTTTATGTCTCTATACCCTGTAAACAGTCATTTCAGCAAAAAAATGTTTTTCCTTTAGTGACCCTTTAAAAGTACAATAGTAACGACATTTCATTTCGGCATGTTTTTTTTTTTTTTGCTCTGTACTTACGTTTATATCCAGATTTTGTCCAGGGCTTCCGCGTTCTGACGACTCCGGGACTGGGCGTTCCTATCCCAGCCTCAGGGTTCTGATGACTGCGGGACTGGGCGTTCCTATCCTTGCGTTCGATGATTGACGTCTTGTGAAACAGGTGACCTGTCGCACCACTCGCGTCACCAGATTTCCGGAAATACCCGAGCTAAGAGTCGGCACTATACGGCGCCTGTGCCCGCTGTGTAGAGCTGACTGCGCAGGCGCCGTATAGTGCCAACTCGCAGCTCGGCTATTTCCCGACGTCTGGTGACACGCGTTGTGCGACAGGTCACCTGTTTCACAAGACGTCAATCATCGAAACGGAAGGATAGGAATGCCCAGTCACGCAGTCATCGGAACCCGGAAGCCCTGGACAACATCAAGATATAAGGGTATGTACCAAGAAAAAAAAAAAAAAAAACTGCCGAAATGTAATGTCATTAGTATGCTGGCTCTGCTAGATGCAATTTACATTTTTTTTTTTGGTGAACCCCCGCTTTAAGGGACAGACGCCATTGGCAGGGGTCCGTCGTTCGCGTCTCATGGTCCGCCTGGCCTGGAGTGCGTGTTGTTGAATCCTGACTCCGGGACCACGTTGGTCCGGTGTCGCGGCTTTGCCTGGTAGGCCCAGTAGTCAGACTGGGTCTGCATTTGCAAGGTGATCCTGTGCTGTCCGTCCTGCGGGAGGAAGCCACTTGATGAGGGAGACCAGGGGAGGACCTATCCTGGAGAGGACCATGCAAGAGGCTGGTATCTTAGGAGAAGGCCTGGAAACCTAATTGAAGGATGCACCATACAATGAGAGGCTTGACGGTGGTCACCTGTCGGATACATAGTTCTATAAGGCCTAGTACACACGAGAGGATTATCCGCTGAAAACGGTCCTCTGGACCGTTCCCGCTGATAAATCCTCTGGCGGATTTTGATCTGATGGTTGTACTAACCATCAGATCGAAATCCGCGCGGAATCCATCCGCGGTGACGTGTCGCGCCGTCGCCGCGATGATGACGTGGTGACGTGCACGACGCTGGAAGGTAAAGACTTCCCATGCATGCGGCGAATCATTACGACGCATGCGAGGGAGGGGATCGAACGGATTGATCCGGTGAGTCTGTACAGACCACCAGATCAATCTGCTGGACAGGATTCCAGCGGATAGATTTCTTAGCATGCTAAGAAATTTTTATCCGCTGGAAATCCATCGGCCCGAAAAATATCCGCGGGTAAATATCCGAAAAATAAGTGCATTGTGTGGACATTGAAATTCTTCAGACTCTCACTTCACCCTGGACAGCGAGAAGATAGAGGTAACGTGCCACCCAAAATTACTCAGCAGCTCCTTCGGGGGTAGTGATACATAAATAAAATCTTTTAACAAGGAAATAAGAAAAATGTTATGCTGTCATAATTAAAGGGGTTGTAAAGGTTCGTCTTTATGACATTTGATGTTTACAAGTTAAAATCCGTATTTTTTGCTAGAAAATTACTTAGAACCCCCAAACATTATATATATTTTTAGCAGAGAATCTAGAGAATAAAATGGCGATTGTTGCAATATTTCACACAGTATTTGTGCGGCGGTGTTTCAAACGCAACTTTTTGGGAAAATGTACTTTCATGAATTTAAAAAAAAATGAAAAAGTAAAGTTAGCCCAATTTTTTTGCATAATGTGAAAGATGATGTTACGCTGAGTAAATAGATACCAAGCATGTCACGCTTTATAATTGCACGCACTCGTGGAATAGCGACAAACTACGGTACCTAAAAATCTCCATAGGCAACGCTTTTTTTTTACATTTTGATCACTTTTATTGCTGTCACAAGGAATATAAACATCCCCTGTGACAGTAATAGGTGGTGACAGGTACTCTTTGTGGGGGGATCGCGGGTCTAAAAGACCCACGATCCCTACTTTGCACTTCAAAGTATTGAGATCGCCGAAAACGGCGATTCTGAATACTGTGTATTTTTTTAAATCCGGCGCCATTGGCAGCCGAGAAACCCGGAAGTGACGTCATGACGTCGCTTCCGTGTTTACATTGCGGAGACTGAATCAAAGCCATTTTCAGCTTAGTTTCAGTCTGCGCCTGGACACTGGAGGCGCCGTATTGAGGATCGGGAGGCCCGGTCAGAGCGGCGAGAGGTGGCGGGAGGGGGGGATGTCCCCTCCTGCTCCTCCGGCATAACAACCGAGGCAGAACAGACACTAGGGAATAGAACACTATGTAGTGAAGAAGAGAGACTAATGGGGGAGCTGCAGTGGCTCAACGCGATTGGCACTGCGCTGACAAGCCATTCACCTCTGCAGCTAGGATCGGATCCCGGTCTCGACTACATGTGAATTGAGTTCGGTGGTCTCAGCCCGGCTTCCGGTGGGTGTGCTATGCGAGGTAAGCCTGCGCTTAGTACGCCCACCCCCCTCCCACAAAAAAAAAAAACACCACACTTACACGCACTCGAAATTGGGTTAACATGCATGCACTTTTACCACGCGGTCTCTAAAAAAAGAGAGGCAAAGGACTAACAGGGCTGGTTGAGCGGGCAAATCCTCTCACTCCCTTATAGGGAGTCCCTCTGCCCCGTTGGGCTTTAAAGTGGAGCAGGTAGGGCGGGCTGTGTGGGAGGACCCCCTCACACACGCGCCATTGCCACCCGGGGCATGGAGAAAGGTGGGGAAAAAAAAGAAGAGGGACTAACCGTCATCAATCTTTCATCTAATGAACACACTGAAGATGAAAGACAAGTACTTCTATTGGGACTATCTTTCTGTCCAGGTAAAACTATAGACAAATTTGAGACATATAAAGATATAAATATGTTTGGCAGAAAATTGGCATGTACAAGTATGTACACAAAACAGGAATCCAAAAATGCAAATCTTGAAACCTAACCTCACAGCGGCTGAGTTTAGAGCAATACAGAACCTAAACTTGGTACTGCAAGAGAGTGTAAATAATGGGGGTTATTTACGAAAGGCAAATCCACTTTGCACTACAAGTACAAACTACAAGTGAAAAGTGCACTTGAAATTGCACTGAAAGTGCACTTGGAAGTGCAGTCGCTGTAAATCTGAGGGGTAGATATGAAATGAGGGGAAGCTCTGCTGATTTTATCATCCAATCCTGTGCACGCTAAAATGCTGTTTTTTATTTTCCTTCCATGTCCCCCTCAGATCTACAGCGACTGCACTTCCAAGTGTACTTGCAATGGAATTTCAAGTGCACTTTGCACTTGTAGTTTGCACTTGTAGTGTAAAATGGATTTGCCTTTAGTAAATAACCCCCATTGACTCCATTCACCCATGAGACACAATGGGGGTTATCTATGAAATGCAAATCCACTTTGCACTACAAGTGCACTGCAAGTGCACTTGAAAGTGCACTTGTAAGTGCAGTCACTTGAGATCGCTGTAGATCTGAGGGCAAGCTCTGAAATTAGGGGATGCTCTGCTGATTTTTTTATCATCCAATCATGTACAAGCTAAAATGCTGTTTTTTATATTCCTTGCATGTCCCCCTCAGATCTACAGCGACTGCACTTCGAAATGCACTTTCAGTGCACTTGTAGTGCAAAGTGGATTTGCCTTTAGTAAATCAACCCCAATAAGTGAGGATGAGGACAGTGAAGAAGAGGAACTACAACAAACATGGAGAACAAATTCCATAGAAAATCACATACATTTTTTCCATAGGAATGAATGATAAGACATTTAAAAACGGATCAATTTGCATTGCAGGAAAAATGCAGAGGAGTAAATGTAGCTTTGAAGTGACCCTTTCATCACATTTTCAATTAAGGAGTGTTGACAGCCCATTCATTATAAATAGGCTGCCCTAATGCAATGCATGTTCATGCAATTTGAATTAATATCTATGCAGTAATGCAACACAATGGTTGTTATTTACGAAAGGCAAAGCTACTTTGCACTACAAGTGCAAACTACTGGGTAGATTCACATAGGTTGGCCTAAAATTAGGACGGCCTAGCCTAGTCTTTTTAGGCTACACCGCCGAAAATTATTTAGGCTATTAGTGATTCTCAAACCACTTACCTTCAAATTTTCGGCGGCGTAGCCTAAAACGAGCGGGCGTAAGCGCGCCTAATTCAAATGACTGGGAGGGGGGCGTGTAGTATGGAAATGAGGCTTGACCTCACGTTTTTTGACGTTTTTTACACTGCGCATGCGCCGGGCGACTACATTTCCCAGTGCGCATTGCGGCTAAGTAGGCCGTACGGGCCTATTGATTTTGACGCGTACGTAAACGACGTAAATCCCGATTCACGGACGACTTGCGCAAACGACGTAAAAAATTCGAACCTCGCGGCGGGAACGGCGGCCATACTTAACATTGTTATTCCACCTCATAGGTGGAATAACTTTAGGCGGCCTATCGCGTACGGAAACGACGTAATGCGACGGTGTAGGCCCGGCGTACGCTCGTGAATCGTCGTGAATCGGCGTATCCCCTCATTTCCATAATCTAGGCCGGCCGCAATGTAAGCGCCACCTAGCGGTAAGCCAATACATTGCAATCTAAGATAGGACGGCGCAAGCCGTCCTATCTTAGATATGTTTAAGTGTATCTCTGTTAGAGAATACACTTAAACAGAGGTCGGCTTAGATTCAGAGTTAGGTCGGCTTATCTGTAGATAAGCCAGCCTAACTCTTTGTGAATCTACCTATACAAGTGCAAAGTGCACTTGAAATTGCACTGAAAGTGCACTTGGAAGTGCAGTCGCTGTAGATCCGAGGGGGACACGCAAGGAAAAAAAAAAGGAATTTTAGCTTGCACATAATTGGATGATAAAATCAGCAGAGCTTCCCCTCATTTCAGATCTACCCCTCAGATTTACAGCGACTGCACTTCCAAGTGTACTTTCAGTGAAATTTCAAGTGTTCTTTGCACTTGTAGTTTGCACTAGTAGTGCAAAGTGGATTTGCCTTTCGTAAAAAAAAAAACAATGGCCTCTGTGTTGAAAAGGCACCAATGCAATTATTCAATACTTTGGGGGCTAAATCCACTTTGCACTGCAAGTGCACTGCAAATACACTGAAAGTGCAATTGGAAGTGCAGTGGCTGTAGATCACTGTAAATCTGAGGGGAAGCTTTGAAATTAGTGAAAGCTCTGCTGATTTTATCATCCAATCATGTGCAAGCAAAAAATGCTGTTTTTTATTTTCCTTGCATGTCCCCCTGAGATCTACAGTGACTGCACTTTCAGTGCACTTGTAGTGCAAAATGGATTTGCCTTTTGTAAATAACTCCCTTTGTGTGTGTTGCACATCCTGTAGTGATGTATGAGTCGGTAGGAGAAATCACAGTACGCGGGGAAAGAGGTATTCTACAAAGCCAGAGGGGTGGCATACATGCAGTCACTGGAAAGCAGTGAAGATACCAGAAAGGTAAGTATATTCATTCTTTATTGATAGACTACCTTCTCTGTAGGGACAGGGTCACTTTAAAGTGAAGCTCCATCCAAAGAGGAAGCTCTGCTTGTTTGCTTCCTCCCCTCTCCGCCTGCCATATCTGGCACCTTTTAGGGGGAGCGGGTACCTGTTTTTGACAGGTACCTGTCCCCACTTCTGGGAGACCTTGCCACGGCGAGATCGCCCGCAAGTGCGGTCCCCCTCCTCCTTCCAATGCTGCTGGGCTATTCATAATTCGCAGTGCGCTTCACACATGTGCAGTAGGGAACTGGCCGTGAAGTCACAAGGCTTCACAGCCAGTTTCCCTTACATGGAATGATGGCGGCAGCACCCGAGAGACGATCGAAAAATCTGCTAGGGTGCCAACATCGTGGGATTCCTGAACAGGTAAGTGTTTTAATATTCAAAGTCAGCAGCTATAGTATTTGTATAGCTGCTGACTTTTAATTTATGAAGTGGGGGGTTTGGAGCTCCGCTTTAAAGTGGAACCAGAGGCGGCTCTAGGCTTTGTGAGGCCTTAGGCAAAACTTGACATGGGGCTCCACTCACGCCCATGATGGGAAAAATAATTTGAGAACAAGAGCTTTTTCTCCACAACCCTGGCCAGTGGTCTGCAGGCAGGGGGCTTATCAGAATCTGGAAGCCGCCTTTAACAAGACGGCCCCCTGATCCTACTTTTTAATAACTAAGGGGCAGGGGGGATATCACCTGTGAACCCACCCCCTTGTGACGTCATTGACTGAGGGCATGCTGGGTCATTGACATCACAAGAGGTGGTGTCACCGATATTCAGTGGGTGTTAGGGACTCTGGCGGCCCCTCTCCTGAGTCAGGGCTCTTAACACTGCCCGAGCACAGCAGCGTTAAGGTCCCCTGTCCCTCAAAACTGGGGTAATGCATTGGGTAAGTTAGGCGGACGAGGGGCCCCTGTGAGTGCAAGGCCTTAGTTTGCCTAATTAAAGAGCCGCCTCTGAGTGGAACCCCAAGCAAGCAGGCTAAATAGCCTGTTAAATTACATATAGATTTACTGTCCTCCTGTGGGGCAGCTTTTTTCAATATTTGCTTAGGCTTGCTCTATATTTGGAGTTTTAAATAATTTTCCACAATCTATTATGGAAATAATTATAGAGGCTCCAATGGACTCCAATAAATAGTTGGCACTGGGGGATTCTGAAGTCTGGTAAGGATATTTACTTAGCTATTCAATATGGATGAACATATTGTGCAATAACAGGTGCACACATTGATTACATTGATTATTAAATGACTTATTTTCTGTATGTATAAACTTGATAAATATAATGGGCCAGATTCACAGAAGAAATACGCCGGAGTATCGGTATTTTCAAATTTGACGCGTCGTATCTTAATTTGTGATTCACAAACAAGATACAACGGCATTTGGCTAAAATCCGACTGGCTTACGGCTTCGTACGCCTTCGGATGTTAGGCTGCAATACTTCGGCCGCCGTTGGGTGGAGTTTGCATCGTTTTCCAGCGTCGGGTATGCAAATGAGCTTTTACGGCGATCCATGAAGGTACTCGCGTGCGTTACGTCGTCGCAAGTCGTTTTTTCCATCGCAAAGTTAAGGCTGCTTTTTCATGCCTTAACTTTAGACCAGCCATGTTAAAGTATGGCCGTCTTTCCCGCGTCGAATTAAAAAAAAAAAAAATTGGCGTAAGTACGTTACGCACGTCGCCATTCACAAACACGTCGGGGCGCCATAATTTCGCGCAAAGCACGGCTGGAAATTTCCAAACGGAGCATGCGCAGAACATTTGGCGCTGGAGCGCGCCTAATTTAAATGGTACACGCCCCATTTGAATTAGGCGGGCTTGCGCCGGACGTCTTTACAATACACTGCCGTAAGTTTACACGCAAGTGCTTGGTGAATCAGGCACTTGCGCTGAAAACTTGCGGCGGTGTAACGTAAAGACGATACGTTACGCCACCGCAGTTTTTGCTGAATCTGGCCCAATGTTTTTGAAATATTCAGTACTAAACCTCTGCCATGTGTTCATAAAATGTGGATATCATCTATGTGCACTTTAGTCACTTTTACATTTAATTATTACCGAATACCGATCCACCAATAAGTAACTGAGTTTTCTCCTTGCTGCACATGCCAAGAATAAAACATGTTTGTGAAAATTCTAAAGGGATGCATAGTGAAATAAGATTCTTACCGTATGCATTATTTCATTTTCTAAAATTGTAACTTTGTCAGATATCTTAGAATTTAAATGGTTAAGAGTTATCTGCGGAGCTCATAATGAATGGAGGAAATAATAAGATGTTAATCCACCTAAGTTACACGCCCTCAGACATTTACCGTAGCAATTTCTTTCATCCTTGCAACGTGTTACTTATTTCAACATTTAGGTAGAATGGTAATCAGTAACCTAATGCCTGAAGTATGTAAATCCTAGTGGGTGTAATCATTGCTCACCACACTTTATATATAGTCGTAAGTCTTGAAAAGCTAGCTTTCAGAAAGAATCTAAAGGAACACAACTACATTTTTCATACAGCTGGTGCATCCTCAATTGGAAGAATGTCACCGTGTGACTTCAGGAGGCTTCGGTGCTTTTCTCTTCAGAAGCTTCCAATCTTCATTCTACTAGCTTTGTCATCTGGCTTTCTCATTAAATACACATTCTACAATCCATGCACCTTGAAAGACATTCAGACTGACAGAGAGAGTGTCAAGAGTCAGATCTGTAGGGATGAACTCTATGAACTTGTAAGTCTAAAACTACAGGAACACACTGAGCTAAATTGTTCCAAGATTGTTAAGGGAGACTCTGGAGCTATACAAAAGGCATTAGACGTTAATACTGCTTTGAAAAAGAAGAATGTATATTTGTCTGAACAAATGTATTTAAACCTGACTACAGATTGCCAAAAATTCAAACAATTAAGAAAATATATTACTATTCCTATGAGCAAGGAAGAAGAGGATTTTCCCATTGCATATTCAATGGTCATTCATGAGAACATTGAGATGTTTGAGAGGCTATTGAGAGCAATTTATTTTCCTCAGAACATCTATTGTATCCATGTGGATGAAAAGTCTCCAGCAAAGTTCAAGGAGGCAGTGAGAGCTATCACCTCATGCTTTGATAATGTTTTTGTGGCATCTAAACTGGAGAAAGTGGTCTATGCTTCTTGGTCAAGAGTCCAGGCTGATCTCAACTGCATGGAGGAGCTACTTAAAAGTAGCATTCAATGGAAATACCTTCTAAACACTTGTGGCTCAGACTTCCCACTTAAAACAAATGCTGAAATTGTGCGTGTTTTGACAACATTAAATGGAAGAAACACAATGGAATCTGAAAAGCCTTCACAATACAAACAAACACGCTGGAAATTTCACTATGAAGTAGGTGATCAAATTTCTAAAACTGAGACTATAAAAGTGCCACCACCGATTACAAGCCCGATGTTCACAGGAAATGCTTACTTTGTGGTGTCCAGAGATTTTGTGAAGTATATATTTGAAGAACCAGAAGTTCAAAAGTTTATAGATTGGGCCAAAGACACTTACAGTCCAGATGAACACCTTTGGGCTACTTTGAACAGAATGCCTGTTGTTCCAGGTTCCACTCCATTCAATGGAAAGTATGAACAATCAGACATGAATGCAATGGCTCGAATGGTTAGGTGGTCATACGATGAGGGTGACATAACCAAAGGGGCTGCTTATCCTCTTTGTACTGGAACTCACAGAAGAGCAGTATGTGTCAACGGTGTTGGAGATCTCAGCTGGTTAATTAAACAACATCACCTGATTGCCAACAAATTTGACCCAAAGCTAGATGATACTGCTATACATTGCTTGGAGGAATATTTACGATATAAAACCGTATACCAAAAAAATTTATAGTCATCAGGTATCCTTTTTTTTATATATATTTAGTGAGGCATAGCACAAATTTATCTATGTGCAACATGAAAACACATAGATGTATGCAGCATATATTATACTGGTGAAATAATTCACTTATTAGAAAAAACAGTCAAGGAGCAAAGAGCACCTAGACTGATGAGTTTCTTATTTTTCAAAGTATGAACTTTAACTTATATGTGCAGTCCAAATCTGACCATTAAACAAACATTCTGATTGTTTGCTAGGTGGAACAAGTATAAGTATATTGGAAGTGTAAAACTGATTCAGATTGGTTGCTAAATGTAATGCACTTCGTAATTTGTGCTTTAGATTGTATTAGTGACTATGCTTAATTGATACAGACCCTAATCTGTGGAAATTGCTGTATTTGCCTCTGACCTCACAACATTTTTAATGTTGTTGTTGAAATACTGTAGATTATCTTAATCTAATTGTTATGTCTGCTCTTTGAGGTGTATGGATTTTAATTTTCAATTTTTTCTATATATTTTCTATACAGAATCTTGGCATTTCTCTCTCTCTCTCTCTCTCTCTCTCTCTCTCTCTCTCTCTCTCTCTCTCTCTCTCTGTCTCTTTCTCTCTCTCTCTCTCTCTCTCTCTCTCTCTCTCTCTCTCTCCGTATTATTATTCTGGTTATCACACAGTGAGTCATTGTGAGCTCATTCATTTTCTATGATCGTATTGCTGAATGTGTTGCACAATTTCTATCATTTATGGAAACTCCAGTCATAAAATGTTGATTCCATTTGCAGACATTATAAAAAAAATTAGAATCACTTTAAAGTCAATATCATAAATGGACAACTTTTAAACCTTACACAAGTATATATTTTTTCTACACCTTATCCTGTGAGTCAGACAGATATCTACTACATAGTTACATAGTTCCAAAGTTACATAGTTGGTAAGGTTGAATAAAGACACCAGTCCATCCAGGTCAATCCGTGTGCGTGAGTTTAGGTCAATAATAATTCCCATTTCCCTGTATATTGACCTTGTTAAGATGCCCATCTAATACTTTTTTGAAACTATCGAAACTACAGGTTAGAAACTGGCAATGAATAAGTACATCTTCACTCTTTGCCACCCGTCAGTCTGGTGCAGATTACAACTTGCAATCAGAGAGTTAAACTAAGGAGACGTGATAATGTCTACTGTGTAGGCAAGAGGAATTCAGTAGAAATTCCTGTTTACTTAGCTACTTACATATAGCAACCAGATATAATACCCAAGTTAAAACTTTCCAGTGTATGCTTTTGGGTAAAAAGATGAAGTTGCCAAAGGTTACTGTGGTCATTAGCCTTTTTACCACCTTACTGTTTAAGCTCGACAACCTATAAGCCTACTGTGGACTTCCAAGTCAGCATATCTACTGTAGTGCACATTTTTTACACAAGACCATAGAGGGACTTATGCCTCGTACACACAACTGGTTTTCCTGATGGGAAAACTGCCATGTTTGTTTTTTGTCTGGAAAACCGTCTGTGTGTATTCTCCATAGCAGTTTTCCCGACGAGAAAACTTCCCGTGAAAAAAATTAGAACCAGCTCTCTTTTTTCTCATTGTGATTCCCGCTGGTCTTTTTCCCGTCGCTTGTGTGTATGCTTTTCCAAGAGGAAAAAAACGTGTATGCTCAGAATCAAGTATGAGACGGGAGCGCTCGTTCTGGTAATGGAGATAGCACATTCGTCACGCTGTAAATAATTGCATCATTTCATGCAGCGCATGAAAAGCACGAATCGTCTCTCACCAAACTTTTACTAACACAAGGATCAACAAAAGCCGCCCAAAGGCTGGCGCCATTTGAATGGAACTTCCCCTTTATAGTCCCGTTGTACGTGTTGTACATCACCGCGCTTTGGTCGGGCAGGATTTGGCATGAATGTGTGTATGCAAGACAGGCTGGAGAGGAATCACATCGGGAAAAACTACTGTTTTTTTTCCTGAAAGGAAAACCGGACGTGTGTACGAGGCATTAGTGTGTTTGTATATAATTATTTTATTTATTTATAGGGCTAAAATATTTGTTTTATTGTTGTGCAAACCTAAAATATAGAACATTAATATATTATATTTACCACTCCTCCTTCCTGGTTATGTACAGAGTTTCAAAAGACACCATGAAAGCAAAAAAGATGCTGCTGTGCTTTGTCTTCAGGAAATCCCTAATGCTCTGCAAAGCCAGTGTTACCTTAACGCATATAAACATATTAATGCTAGTATGGTAATGCAACCCGAAATTTGAAGGGGGCATGAAGACTTCCCTTTAATGTAACCTTAAAGTTAATATAAAGAAGCAAAGCAGAACAAATACGGTTACACTGCACTATGCTAGAGTAGGTTAATGAATAGCATTTAGCTTAAACCCAAAATGCTTAATACTGATCAAAGGAAACTCCACTGTACTGTGCATAAATGATCAATATGCAAATGATGCACTGAAATTTCACATTGTTCTATCTTTATGTTGAAATTGTTTAAAATGTATTGTGCCCTAACAACTGAATGTTTATTATACATTTTTAATAAACTAAATAAAAAAATGGAATGCATTTCTATATAGTCTTTTCAAGAAGATAATAAGGTAACGTCACTAAGATGGATGTGTTGCTTTAAAACCATTACCATCACTTATATTATCTCATGATATTTCATTCAGCTTTAATGTTATAGCAACATAATAATACATGCAGTATATATAAAAAAATAAAGGTTATATGGATGTGCTTTTTAAATAACCAAAGATCTCAGATGTCACTTACTTTAGCATTAAAACTGGCCATACACATATACTGTACAGTAGATGTTGCCTGCAGGCTGAACAAGAGAAGTCTTAAAGGGGTGGTTCACCCTAAAAACTACTTTTTTTTATTACAATGGCCCCCCACATTACAATACGATTAAGGCTCTTATTATTTTTTTGAAGCTGTACATACCTTTGTACAGCATATTCACCCGTTGCGAGTCCCGCGGGAGTGGGCGTTCCTCACATGTATGTGATTGACATTTTGACCAAAAACGAGCCCCCCCCCCGTCGCGTAAGCTGCGTCACGATTGGCGAAAGGAGCCGAACGGCGATGCGCATGCGCAGTATAGCGCCGACTCGCCGTTCGGCTCCTTTCGTCAACCGTGACGCAGGTTACGCGAAGGGGGGAGCTCGCAACGGGTGAATATGCTGTACAAAGGTATGTACAGCTTCAAAAAAATAATAAGAGCCTTAATCGTATTGTAATGTGGGGGGCCATTGTAATAAAAAAAAGTCGTTTTTAGGGTGAACCACCCCTTTAAGCCCCGTACACACGATCAGAATTTCAAATGAAAAAAGTCTGACTGACTTTTTGCATCGGAAATTCCAACCGTGTGTATGCCCCATCAGACTTTTTTCCAAGGAATTCCATCGGAGTTTAGATAGAGAACATGTTCTCTTTTACTCCGATGGAATTCCGTTGGATGTTAGTTTGGCCGGGCAAAAACCTGATTGTGTATACGGGGGCATAATAGATTTCTTAATCCACACTAACAGTGCAGATGGATTAATTTCCTGCTTTTCAGCCAGATCCTTCAACAAGAATCAGATGAAAGATCAATTTTTGACAATCTGGGTGTTGTCAACAGGTCCACCTATAAAGGTATTTTTTCCTGATTCTGCATGAATTGCCCAAAATTTGATATGTTCATGGTCAAATAAAGGGTAGATTTACACTATTGTTATTCAGTAACATCACATTACCGAAGTATACAAGAAAGCATGGCTCTTTGTGCATTGCGTTGAAGTGCCATTCATTTTGAACATTAAAATATGCAAATCCTTTAAATCAGAGGTCCCTGGGTCATGGTCCTGTACCCTGGGTCATGGTCCTGTCTGTGGCCTTTTAAAAACCAAGCCACACAGCAGGAAGAGAGTGGCGACTGCAGTCTGAACCTGGACCGAGTGACAGTCTTGTCCGGACTGCAGTCATGCCCCTTAGCAGCCTGTGTGTCCTTTCCTGGGTCTCCTGCCCAGCCACCAATGTCATCCTAACAGCAGAGCAGGAGGAGAAGCAGATCTGGCAAGAGAGCGGGGGTCATATTAACAAGCAAGGAATCACCCTTTTGTTACCACGATAAGTTGGGCAGCCCTCGCCCTGCGTTCAGATCTGCAGCTCCTCCTGTTCCCTGCCCTGCTATAGGATGACATTGGCGGCCAGGCGGTAGACTTGGGAAAAGACACACAGGCTGATAAATGCCTCTGCCCTGCCAAAGGTAGGACTGTGCAGGGGAGCAGAGATTGAAAGGGGGGCAGTGATGTAAGAGAGAAAAAGAGAGGGTCATGACTACAGGGAACACTGTTATGGGGGGGGGGAGTGTGATTGTCAGGGGAAATGTAATGTAAAGGGGACTGCAATGAAAAGGAGCACTGTGATATAAAAGGGACTGCACTGTAAAGGGGCACTGTGATGTATAGGGGAGTGCACTTTTAAAGGGGAACTGAAATGTAAAGGGGGTAATTACAGTATCTCACAAAAGTTAGTACACCCCTCACATTTTTGTAAATATTTTATTATATCTTTTCACGTGACAACATGAAATTACATGAAACATGAAACATGAAAAACATGAAAAACATGAAATTACACTTTGCTACAAAGTAAAGTAGTGAGTGTACAGCTTGTATAACAGTGTACATTTTCTGTCCCCTCAAAATAACTCAACACATTTAATGTCTAAACCGCTGGCAACAACGTACACCCCTAAGTGCAAATATCCAAATTGGGCCCAATTAGCCATTTTCCCTCCCTGATGTCACATGACTCATTAGTGTTACAAGGTCTCAGGTGTGAAAGGGGGAGCAGGTGTGTTGAATTTGGTGTTATTGCTCTCATACTGGTCACTGGAAGTACAACATGGCACCTCACGGCAAAGAACTCTCTTAGGATCTGGAAAAAAGAATTGTTGCTCTACATATCTTTATGTAGAGCAACAATCTTTGGCCTAGGCTATGAGAAGACTGCCAAAACCCTGAAACTGAGCTGCAGCATGGTAGCAAAGACCATACAGCAGTTTAACAGGACATGTTCCACTCAAAACAGGCCTCGCCATGGTCAACTAAAGAAGTTGAGTGCATGTGCTCAGCATCATATCCAGAGATTGTATTTGGGAAATAGACGTATGAGTGCTGCCAGCATTGCTGCAGAGGTAGAAGGGGTGGGGGTCAGCGTGTCAGTGCTCAGACCATACACTGCAAACTGCATATTGGTCTGCATGGCTGTCGACCCAGAAGGAAGCCTCTTCTAAAGATGGTGCACAAGAAAACCCGCAAACAGTTTGCTGAAGACAAGCAGACTAAGGACATGGATTACTGGAACCATGTCCTGTGGTCTGATGAGACCAAGGTAAACTTATTGGTTCAGATGGTGTCAAGCATGTGTGGTGGCAACCAGATGAGGAGTACAAAGACAAGTGTGTCTTGCCTACAGTTAAGCATGGTGGTGGGAGTGTCATGGTCTGGGGCTGCATGAGTGCTGCCGTCACTGGGGAGCTACAGGTCATTGAGGGAACCATAAATGCCAACATGTACTGTGACATGCTGAAGCAGAGCATGATCCCCTCCCTTCAGAGACTTGGCCGCAGGGCAGTATTCCAACATGATAACAACCCCAAACACACCTTCAAGATTACCACTGCCTTGCTAAGAAGCTGAGGGTAAAGGTGGTGGACCGGTCAAGCATGTTTCCAGACCTAAACCCAATTGAGCACCTGTGGGGCATTCTCAAACAGAAGGTGGAGGAGCGCAAGATCTCTAACATGCACCAGCTCTGTAATGTCGTCATGTACGCACTTGTGTGAGCTATTGTATATGGTTGTTTGTCATCTATCAACACTGCTAAAGGACTACTAAAGGAGGCTGCCAGCTGAATCTATGGATGCATTAAAAATAACATCTACTGTTGGTTACACATACCTGTGGTATTTTTTGCTAAATCTGTTTCTGCAAAATACAGGCTCCGGCACTGTTCAAACATAAGTAATTCAGTTCATGTCACTTTTGTTTTTATTCATTTTTTTTTATTTTGGGGGAGTTTTGTGTACTTTGTGTTACACTTACCCTCATGGCATCTTTTACTAGACATGCTGCTGAAAAATACAGGTTCTCTTTTCAACTTCTGAACAGCGAGGAGAGGTGAGATTGTGAAGCAGCACATGACACCACAGAGGCAAGTGTAATTTAAAAATGACACTGATCTTTCTGAAAGCTGATCTTTTCTGGAGTTCTTATTGAACAAAATTGTGTTCTTTAGGATCCTCAGACTAGTTGACTTTGTAGGCCACCATATGCCATTCTATTTGTTCTGAGTTATAAAGTTAACCACTTAAGCCCCGGACCAATATGCTGCCTAAAGACCCAAGGGGTTTTTACAGTTCGGGACTGCGTCGCTTTAACAGACAATTGCGCGGTCGTGCGACGTGGCTCCCAAACAAAATTGGTGTTCTTTTTTTCCCACAAATAGAGCTTTCTTTTAGTGGTATTTGATCACCTCTGCGGTTTTTATTTTTTGCGCTATAAACAAAAATAGAGCGACAATTTTGAAAAAAATGCAATATTTTTTACTTTTTGCTATAATAAATATCCCCCAAAAACATATATACAAATGATTTTTTCCTCAGTTTAGGCCGATATGTATTCTTCTACCTATTTTTGGTAAAAAAAATTGCAATAATCGTTTATCGGTTGGTTTGCGCAAAATTTATAGCGTTTACAAAATAGGGGATAGTTTTATTGCATTTTTATTTTTTTTACTACTAATGGCGGCGATCAGCGATTTTTTTCGTGACTGTGACATTATGGCGGACACTTCGGACAATTTTGACACATTTTTGGGACCATTGTCATTTTCACAGCAAAAACTGCATTTAAATTGCATTCTTTATTGTGAAAATGACAGTTGCAGTTTGGGAGTTAAACACAGGGGGCGCTGTAACATTTAGGGTTCACTTTGTGTGTGTTTACAACTGTAGGGTGTGTGGCTGTAGGACTGACATCATCGATCGAGTCTCCCTAATAAAAGGGATCACTCAATCAATGCGCCGCCATAGTGAAGCACGGGGAAGCCGTGTTTACATACGGCTCTCCCCGTTCTTCAGCTCCGGGGAGCGATCGCGACGGGGCGTCTATAAACGAATAGCTGCGCCGTCGCTCCCCGAGGCTTACGGACCGCCGCATGTACCGGGGGGGGTCCCGATCGGACCCCCAACCCACGTCAAGCAGAGGACGTATAGGTACGTGCATGTGCCTGTCCGTGCCATTCTGCTGACGTATATTTACATGAGGCGGTCCTTAAGTGGTTAAAGTGTTACTAAACCCACAACAGTAAAATCAGTCTGTATATTCAGTAAAGCATGCTTGCTGTGGAACCTAGGGGGTTAATCCTCTACATGTGTAAAAAGGCTGTTTATGCACAGATCCTCCTCTTCTTTCACTGACTCCATAACAGATCCGGATAAGACACTTGAGTTACTTAAAGCGGGGGTTCACCCTAAAAACAATTTTCTAACATTACATCCAGCTCACTCTCTACATTGACAGTATGCCGTTTGTTTTTTGTTTTTTTTGCTGTACATATCTCATACAGCTATTTTCTTCCCCGGCTTCCGGGTAGGGCCTCCCACAGGAGTAAGCGTTCCTATCCAGCAGGTGATTGACGTGATGACAAAAAGGACCTCCCCCCGTCGCATAAGGAGCGTCACTAGTTGCAGAAAGAAGCCGAACGTCGGTGCGCAGGCGCCGTATAGCGCCGACTCGCCGTTCGGCTTCTTTCGACAACTCGTGACGCTCCTTATGCGACAGGGGGAAGGTCGTTTTTGTCATCACGTCAATTACCTGCTGGATAGGAACACCCACTCCCGGGGGAGGCCCTACCCGGAAGCTGGGTAAGAAAATAGCTGTATGAGGTATGTACAGCAAAAACAAAAAAACAAAAGGCATACTGTCAATGTAGAGAGTGAGCTGGATGTAATGTTAGAAAATCGTTTTTAGGGTGAACCCCCGCTTTAAGTCAGGCTGCACATGCTCAGTTTTGTGTCTTGCTAGATAGTTTTTATTTATTTTTTCTTGGGAGAATGCATGTGATCAGCACAGGGCAATCAGTACTGTCCAGACAGTGGGTCAGGTGTCATGCATCCTGATAGGACAGTTAGTGCAGTCTCAGATGGAATTGTTCTGCCGGCATTGCTGGGGACCCTAATAGTAGTGCACAGTTGGTAAACTTGGTTGCTTCCATCTGTATACAGTTTCAAAGAACAATTATTGCAAGTGGTTTAGGTGGAGTTAGCTGGTAAAAAAGTTCAACATTAGCAGAAAGTGAAAATAAGGGATAATCCTGGATGGATGCTGTTATCGAATACTAGGTTAGGTTGATAAGCAGGGCAACACCCAGGGAGTAGGAGGATGAAGCTCTGTTAGAGGACAAAAAGGGTCTCAGTTCCTGCTGTATAGTATGTGCAATGGGTTCCAGTTGTGATTACTGATGGCAGAGGGGCCCCTCGTGAATCAATGGCTTGAGCTCCGATGAACCCGCTTGGGAATGCTGGGGATGTAGCAGATGTCCGGCAGACCTGCACTGGTCAGCTCAAGGCATAAGCCTGGATGTCTTCTCTCCTCCCTGTCCTGGAGCTAAGTGCCCTGAAACTCTCTGAGCGGGTTACTATGCATATCTCTACCCCCCCCCCCCCAAATCCGCACAGCTCCCTTGGAACTGTAGATTCCTTGCAGCTCTGGAACAATGCTGCCTGTACACCATGAAATTACACCTACCACACATTTTTAATAACAGCATCTTCTCCTCCATAGCCTAATGTGGTCCAATCAATGGAGAGCATTAACATAGTGGATAGGCCTGCCTGGACCTGTTGTTCCACAATAATGAGTCCCACAATAGTAAATCTAAGGAGTTCACCTACTTTCCTAAAGAGGTCCATTTGTCAGCACCTGGCTACACTACATTTCCCAACAATTAAAATATGTAGAAGGGAGATTTCCATTACACTTGTCCCTAGGATTCTGACAGCAGTTGTCTCAATAAACAAGTTCCACAAGTTTTACAAATTGAATAACCTTTTCCTGCTGATATAATCTATAACATAGTATAAACAAGACAAGAGAGTAGTAAAACTAGAATCCGAACAAGGAAACTAACTGAACCCCTGAGCTGAACATGGAAATAAACTGAATTCCAGCTCTTAATATGGAAGAAAATGTATATTATCTATATTGGGTTGCTAGCAGGATTAACCACGTAAGACCCGGACCATTATGCAGGTAAAGGACCTAGCCAGTTTTTGCAATTCGGCACTGCGTTGCTTTAACTGACAATTGTGCGGTCGTGCGATGTGGCTCCCAAATAAAATTGGCGTCCTTTTTTTCCCACAAATATAGCTTTCTTTTGGTGGTATTTGATCACCTCTGCAGTTTTTATTTTTTGCGCTATAAACAAAAATAGAGCGACAATTTTGAAAGAAAATCAATATTTTTTACTTTTTGTTATAATAAATACCCCCAAAAAAGATGTAAAAAAACATTTTTTTTTCTCAGTTTAGGCAGATACGTATTCTTCTACCTAGTTTTGGTAAAAAAATCGCAATAAGCGTTTAACGATTGGTTTTCGCAAAATATATAGCGTTTACAAAATATGGGATAGTTTTATGGCACTTTTATTAATATTTTTTTTTTTTACTACTAATGGCGGTGATCAGCGTTTTTTTTTCGTGACTGCCACATTATGGCGGACACATCGGACAATTTTGACACATTTTTTGGGACCATTGTCATTTTCACAGCAAAAAGTGCTATAAAAATGCATTGTTTACTGTGAAAATGACAATTGCAGTTTAGGAGTTAACCACTAGGGGGCGCTGTAGGGGTTATATGTGACCTCATATGTGTTTCTAACTGTAGGGGGTGGGGCTGGATGTGTGACGTCACTGATAGCCTTTCCCTATATCAGGGAACAGATGATCAGTGACATTGCCACTGTGAAGAACGGGGAAGGTGTGTTTACCAGCAGGTGATTGACGTGATGACAAAAACGACCTCCCCCCGTTGCATAAGGAGCGTCACAAGTTGCAGAAAGAAGCCGAACGTCGGTGCGCAGGCGCCGTATAGCGCCGACTCGCCGTTCGGCTTCTTTCGACAACTCGTGACGCTCCTTATGCGATGGGGGAGGTCGTTTTTGTCATCACGTCAATTACCTGCTGGATAGGAACACCCACTCCCGCGGGAGTCCCGACCCGGAAGACGGGGAACAAAATAGCTGTATGAGGTATGTACAGCAAAAACAAAAAAACAAAAGGCATACTGTCAATGTAGAGAGTGAGCTGGATGTAATGTTAGAAAATCGTTTTTAGGGTGAACCCCCGCTTTAAGTCAGGCTGCACATGCTCAGTTTTGTGTCTTGCTAGATAGTTTTTATTTATTTTTTCTTGGGAGAATGCATGTGATCAGCACAGGGCAATCAGTACTGTCCAGACAGGGGGTCAGGTGTCATGCATCCTGATAGGACAGTTAGTGCAGTCTCAGATGGAATTGTTCTGCCGGCATTGCTGGGGACCCTAATAGTAGTGCACAGTTGGTAAACTTGGTTGCTTCCATCTGTATACAGTTTCAAAGAACAATTATTGCAAGTGGTTTAGGTGGAGTTAGCTGGTAGAAAAGTTCAACAGTAGCAGAAAGTGAAAATAAGGGATAATCCTGGATGGATGCTGTTATCGAATACTAGGTTAGGTTGATAAGCAGGGCAACATCCAGGGAGTAGGAGGATGAAGCTCTGTTAGAGGACAAAAAGGGTCTCAGTTCCTGCTGTATAGTATGTGCAATGGGTTGAAAACCCTCTTAACAATCCTGCGCTCCAGTTGTGATTACTGATGGCAGAGGGGCCCCTCGTGAATCAATGGCTTGAGCTCCGATGAACCCGCTGGGGAATGCTGGGGATGTAGCAGATGTCCGGCAGACCTGCACTGGTCAGCTCAAGGCATAAGCCTGGATGTCTTCTCTCCTCCCTGTCCTGGAGCTAAGTGCCCTGAAACTCTCTGAGCGGGTTACTATGAATATCTCTACTCTCCCCCCCCCTCCCCAAATCCGCACAGCTCCCTTGGAACTGTAGATTCCTTGCAGCTCTGGAACAATGCTGCCTGTACACCATGAAATTACACCTACCACACATTTTTAATAACAGCATCTTCTCCTCCATAGCCTAACGTGGTCCAATCAATGGAGAGCATTAACATAGTGGATAGGCCTGCTGGACCTGTTGTTCCACAATAATGAGTCCCACAATCAGGGGTCAAGTCCTGGGGCAAAAAGTGTGGGAACTCCCACCCAAGATCCACTCCCCCACCAAAAAAAAAAAAAATGATACCCTCATATGCATAATTACTAAACCGCATTTTTTTTTCCGATCCACTGTACCTTAGTAATCCTTTATGTTACTGGCCGCCTCCTGTATATGGATTCATCAGGTAGTGTGCGGGTATTCCGTCACTTCCTCGATGCCGCAATGTCTCCTGGGAGCTTTTGTCATTGTTCCCAGGAGACATTGCGGAGGTCTGCCGCGAGTTATCACGGGAACTTTAAGCAAGTTCTTTCTAAATCCCGCGATAACTCGCGGCAGACCTCCGCAATGTCTCCTGGGAACAATGACAAAAGCTCCCAGGAGACATTGCGGCATCGAGGAAGTGGCGGAATACCCGGACACTACCTGATGAATCCATATACAGGAAGCAGTCAGTAACATAAAGGATTACTAAGGTTCGCCTGCCCCTGACAGTGACTCGAGCTGGGCATCGCCACTTAGTGAAGGATTGGCTCGGGCGGCTCGGCTGCTCTAGTCCTGCAAAGGGAACTGCGTTCCTGCTGTGAAAAAAGTGCAGGAACTCCGTTCCCACGCGTTCCCGCAGGACTTGAGCCCTGCCCACAATAGTAAATCTAAGGAGTTCACCTACTTTCCTAAAGAGGTCCATTTGTCAGCACCTGGCTACACTACATTTCCCAACAATTAAAATATGTAGAAGGGAGATTTCCATTACACTTGTCCCTAGGATTCTGACAGCAGTTGTCTCAATAAACAAGTTCCACAAGTTTTACAAATTGAATTACCTTTTCCTGCTGATATAATCTATAACATAGTATAAACAAGACAAGAGAGTAGTAAAACTAGAATCGGAACAAGGAAACTAACTGAACCCCTGAGCTGAACATGGAAATAAACTGAATTCCAGCTCTTAATATGGAAGAAAATGTATATTATCTATATTGGGTTGCTAGCAGGATTAACCACGTAAGACCCGGACCATTATGCATGTAAAGGACCTGGCCAGTTTTTGCGTTTCGGCACTGCGTCGCTTTAACTGACAATTGTGCGGTCGTGCGATGTGGCTCCCAAATAAAATTGGCGTCCTTTTTTTCCCACAAATATAGCTTTCTTTTGGTGGTATTTGATCACCTCTGCAGTTTTTATTTTTTGCTCTATAAACAAAAATAGAGTGACAATTTTGAAAAAAAATCAATATTTTTTACTTTTTGCTATAATAAATACCCCCAAAAAAGATGTAAAAAAACATTTTTTTTCTCAGTTTAGGCAGATACGTATTCTTCTACCTATTTTTGGTAAAAAAAATCGCAATAAGCGTTTAACGATTGGTTTTCGCAAAATATATAGCGTTTACAAAATAGGGGATAGTTTTATGGCATTGTTATTAATATTTTTTTTTTTTACTACTAATGGCGGCGATCAGCGATTTTTTTGGTGACTGCGACATTATATAACTGCGACCTCGTTATATGCCCAGCAGCATATTGCCAACATCTTCCAATCATCATACGACCATCGGTTTGAGTGGAAGGATTTGAGGAGAGGCGTTTAAAGTGTTTATGGGCCTCACCATAAACATGGGGCTTACAAAAAAAAATTAAGGACATGCCTATTGGTCCACGAACCCCATCCACCACATGCCCATTTATTCTTCCATAATGTCCAGGTCCCAATATGAGATGATTATGCGCTTCCTTAATTTCAGCGACAACACCCAGTGCCCTTCCTGCAATCATCCACATTACGATAAGTTATATAAAATTCACCCATTCATTAATTTCTTTCCCCAACGATTTGCAGAACTCTATGTCCCCGATCAGCATGTATGTGTAGATAAGTCCCTTGTACCCTTTTCAGTCCCGCTAGGAATAAAGCAATACATTCCTAGCAAAAGGGCCAAATACGAAGTGAAATTTTATAAGCTTTGCAAGAGTAACGGGATATCTGTATGCGCAGGGCCATCTTTAATTTTGATTGGGCCATGAGCAAACATTTTCTTGGGGCCCCCCCTCCATTCTAAGACATACAAAGAAATAGCAGATAGATGCAAAATCAGTTTACTGCAGCAGATCACGTAGTGATTGCAATTGTTTTCCAGAGGTTACAGCCTATCCTTACCACTCGCTGGCTGGTTGCTAGAGGTTACAACACATAATTTATGCTTGCCGATTGGTTGCTAGAGGTTACTGCAAATTATTAGTGCTCACCAGGGCTCAAGTCCTGCGGGAACGCGTGGGAACGGAGTTCCTGCACTTTTTTCACAGCAGGAACGCAGTTCCCTTTGTAGGACTAGAGCAACCGAGAGCAGCCGAGCCGCCCGAGCCAATCCTTCACTAAGCGGCGATGCCCAGCTCGAGTCACTGTCAGGGGCAGGCGAACCTTAGTAATCCTTTATGTTACTGGCCGCTTCCTGTACCTCCCACACTTTTTCCCCCAGGACTTGACCCCTGGTGCTCACTGATTGGTTGCTATAGGTTAATGCACATCATTACCACTCACTGAACAGAGTGGCTGTAGTTAGAGCCAGTGATCGGAGTGGGCACGTCAGTGGGGCTCCCGGCCCCGCCCCTCTGTATTCCCCAGCCAGTATAGAGGGGGCTGGGCCGGGAGCTCCACTGACGCGCCCACTCCGATCACTGCTCTAACTACAGCCACTCTGTTCTGAGCATACAGGCTACATGGGGCGGGGTCAGCGCGTCTGTGGAGCTCCCGGTCCCACCCCCTCACTGCTGGCTAAATCGGGAATACAGCCTCCCGTGTCCTCTGTGCACTCTGCAAAGTCGGCGTCTGGGCCCCAATTCACGGGTAGCGCAGGGCCCCCTACAAAGATTGGGCCCAGGGCATGTTCCCCATTTGCCCTGCGCTAAAGACGGCTCTGTGTATGCATTCTGCATATACAAAGGAATAGTGCCTGGCATACATGAGCACAACTGGTAAAATTGTATGGGACCTGGCATACCCACTGTTGAAGAAAGGTTACCACCTATACCTGGATAACTTCTGTACCAGCCAGCCCCTTTTCAAACACCTATACCTCACAGAAACCCTGGCCTGTGGAACCTCCAGAAAGACTAGGAAGGGCTTCCCACAAGCCATAGTGAAGAAAAAACTGCACAGGGGAGAAAGAGCAACTTTGAGATACAACAAAGTGCTGGCTTTGAGGTGGAAGGATACCAGGAATGTGTACATGATGTCCACCATCCATGATGACACTACTATTGAAGTTCAGAGAAGACGAGGTCCCATTGAAAATCCATCATGTGTACAAAATTACAATCTTTACATGGTGGGGGGGATTTCAACGACCAAATGCTTCAGCCCTATTTGTCAATAAGGAGGTCCCGTTTCTGGTACAAGAAAATAACAATCTATTTAATTAATTTAGCCATTTATAATGCCTACATAATTCACATCAAATCCACGGAAAGCCCTGCCTACTTCCTACAATTTATCGAAGAAGTTGTTACGTCCCTCATTCAACCCACAAAGACCACCCCAAAAAACCTTTGCTCTGATGCTGTTAGTCGACTTTATGAGCACCACTTTCCAGACAACATTGCAGCAAAAGAGGAGCGATACCAGCTACCATTGTCCCCAGTGTCCAAACCTGGCCTTTGCATTGGTAAATGCTTTCCGACTGTATCACACATTCTTAAAATATAAGCCCACATTCTTAACTAATTCCCCATTTTCATCATCTGTGCTGACCATTTCCCATGCTTCTTCAAATAACCATGCCACTGCCTTCCATGTGAACTGACCCTGGCCTGTTATTTGACTATGCCCCTGCCTACTGTTTCGACTGCTGCCACGTAAACTGACCCTGACCTCTTTTATCAACTACACTTCTGGCTACCACTTGGAATGCTTGCACATGAACTGACACTGACCCTGACCTGTTTTATGGACTATGCTTTTGCCTACTGCTTGGACTGATTTGTTGCCCTGCTACTGTAGTACACAGGGGTCTCATATGTGAGGGGCTCCAGAAATGTTTTTCCGGATAGAGAAAACTATTTTTATTTGTTGTCTCCGGGTTTCGTGGAATCCGGATTAGGGTCTGGAGTCCGGAGGCTTTATAGAAATTTGGGTGGGTGAAGCCTCTACCCCTTTGCCCCTGTGCACAGGTCTTACCTGATTGCGGGCCTCGGCCTGATTCTGACTTACTGCCATCATGCCTCTGCCTGCCGCATAAACTGACCACACCTCAGCCTGCTACCTGGACTATGTAAATAATTAGCTGTAGCAAGAGGCAGTATGTTTATGAAGGGCTGGAGAGAGGTACAATAATGAGTACAGGCAGGTAACGGTGTACCAGGACCAATATAATGACTGTGCTGGCTGTCTCTGCCTGGACAATTTCTATGGACAAATGCTTTGGCTGTGCTGACAATATCCTTGTGCTGACTATAGACAATGGGCCAGATCCTCAAAAGGGATACGCCGGCGTATCTACTGATACGCCGTCGTATCCCTGTTTCTATCTTTGGAACTGATCCACAGAATCAGTTTCCAAGAGATAGACAGAAGATCCGACATGTGTAAGGGACTTACACTGCCGGATCTTAGGATGCAGTACCGCATCCGCCGCTGGGGGCATTTCGCGTCGAAATGCCGCCTCGGGTATGGAAATTAGCACTTACGGAGATCCACAAAGCTTTTCAGCTTAGTTTTTTCTCCGTAAGTTTTAGTTTGCAATCGTAAAATTAGGGCTGCTTTTACAAAGTGTAAACTGTTTACACCTTGTAAAAGCAGACCCTTCTGTCCAGCGACGCGTTTTTTTTTTTGTTTACATTTTTTTTTTCCCGCCGTATCTTTTTTTTCCCCGACGCAACTTTATTGACCCGGCGCGATCCACAAAGCTCGGCGTAACGTAATTTCGCGCTATGCACGTCGGGAAAATGACATCACGAGCATGCGCAGTACGGCCGGCGCGGGAGCGCGCCTAATTTAAATGGGAATCGTCCCCATTTGAAGAGGAACGCCTTGCGCCGGTGGAATTTAAGTTACACAGCCGAAAATTTCTAGGTAAGTGCTTTGTGGATCGGGCACTTAGGTAGAAATTTTAAGGCAGTGTAACTTAAATGGGAATTTTTACGTTACGCCGGCTCTTTGTGGATCTGGCCCAATATTCCTACCTGCTGCCTGGATAATTACTATTGTTGTCGCTAAGCACATTCCTGCCTGCTGTTGGTATAGTATAAGGATTGCGCTACCCTGGTAGGGGACCTATATCTACCTAATCATGTGCCATAAACTAAAATTAGCACCTGTAAATATCACCTTGTGCTATTCCACCACAAGTTTACTAATAAGTGACAATCCACCAAAAATGATACAATTCTTCTTCTAAGAGAACTATGGGCCAGATTCATAAAGAATCGCGGCGGCGTAATGTATCGTCTTTACGTTACACCGCCGCAAGTTTTCAGCGCAAGTGCCTGATTCACCAAGCACTTGTGTGTAAACTTACGGCGGTGTAACGTAAAGCCGTCCGGCGCAAGCCCGCCTAATTCAAATGGGGCATGTACCATTTAAATTAGGCGCGCTCCCGCGCCGAACGTTCTGCGCATGCTCCATTTGGAAATTTCCCGCCGTGCTTTGCGCAAAATTATGGCGCCCGACGTGTTTTTTGAACGGCGACGTGCGTAACGTATTCCCGGATGTCATAGGAAAAAAAAAAATTGAAATTCGATGCGGGAACGAAGGCAATACTTTAACATGGCTGGTCTAAAGTTAAGCCATGAAAAAGCAGGCTTAACTTTGTGACGGGAAAAAACGACTTGCGACGACGTAACGCACGCGAGTACCTTCATGGATCGCCGTAAAAGCTAATTTGCATACCCAACGCTGGAAAACGACTCAAACTCCACCCAGCGGCGGCCGAAGTATTGCAGCTTAAGATCCAAAGGGGTACGAAGCCGTAAGCCTGTCGGATCTTAGCCAAATGCTGTCGTATCTTGTTTGTGAATCACAAATTAAGATACGACGTGGCAAATTTGAAAATACGCCGGAGTATCAGTAGATACTCCTGCCTATTTCTTCTGTGAATCTGGCCCTGAGTATGTATATATGAAAAAGACACAAAAAAATTGTGCTTTTTAAATCTTTAAGCACGTGCACTACCCTATTCCGTTTTCACAAAAAATAAATACTGTATTTATTGGCGTATAACACTCACTTTTTTACCCTGAAAATAGAGGGTAAACTGTGCCTGCGTGTTATACGCAGGGGGCTGTGGAAAGTTTTTTTCCTGAAACTTCCCTCTTAAAGTTAGGGTGCGTGTTATACGCCGATAAATACGGTAAATATTGTGTTACTAGACCACAAATATTACCACTTCCGTGATCGAAATTGCATTGCATTTGAACACTTCACAGGAAGAATATCCATTGTTTAGGAGCACCTGGTTATCACATTGGGACTTTCCTATTAAAGAGAAGAGGATTCATTTAGGAATTCTCCTTTATATATATTTTGTATCAATATTTGTTATTATTTTCACCATAATATTTGTGGTCTAGTAACACAATATTTATTTATTTTTTGTGAACACGGAATAGGGTAGTGCACGTGCTTAAAGATTTAAAAAGCACTAATTGTTTGTGTCTTTTTCATATATACATACATAGTTCTCTTAGAAGAATAATTGTATAATTTTTGGATTGTCACTTATTAGTAAACTTGTGGTGGAATAGCACAAGGTGATATTTACAGGTGCTAATTTTAGTTTATGGCACATGATTAGGTAGATATAGGTCCCCTACCAGGGTAGCGCAATCCTTATACTATACCAACTACATTTTGGGCAAGCCACCATAGAGCAACTTGCACCCTTTTGATTGCAGCAAACCATTGAATATAGAACAATTTTTTTTCCATTTGCGCCAGTAACACCCGTCCCATATAACATTCCTGCCTGCTGCCTGCTGCCTGGACCAATTCTCTCCTCTGTGGAAACTACTAAAACCACAGGTGATACTTTTGCTTTACCCTTTTCTCAATAGAATTTATTTTGGAGTGTAATTTTTGGTATGTAAATGCTATGTGTTAGAAATATGAAGGGCCTTCAAAAATGATAGGTTGTCAGGAAATTAGATGTGTAATTTATGCTTGTAGAAGCTTGTAGAAACAAAGAAAAGGGCATTTTTTTTCACCAAATTTTCCATCTTTTTTTATTTATAGCACAAAAAAATTAAAACCCACTAGTGATTAAATACCACCAAATGAAAGCTCTATCTGTGTGAAAAAAGGGACGCAAATGTCATTTGGGTACAGTGTTGCATGAGTAATTGTCATTCAAAATGTGAGAGTGCTGAACGCTGAAAATTGGTCTGGGCAGGAAGGGGGTGAAAGTGCTAGTGGTTAAGCTACATCTGGGCAACACAGAATGATGAGTTAGGGTTCTGTGAACATGTTTGATGTGACTGTAATATTTGCACTACAAGAGTTGCAGTAAAGCATTTAAACCTGTCTTGTGCCTGATCTTCTGAAGTTATTCAAAAAGGGTGCATGGTGGTAAATGGTGTATCAGAAGAACGGGGCCTGTTAAGCACACACATGGTACAGAAGGAAGGCTACCACAAAGGGTTAACTCGGCAGGAGAATCAGAGGAGGAGAATAGTTGTTACTTGTAACCAATAACCGGTGAGAGTAAACTCCAGCCAGACAGCAATGAGTAACAATGGAAGGAATACCGCTCTAAACCCTGAACACCTGTGGTTCGCTCCCGCCCTGTTGCACTGACAGGTGCTGGCACTGCACTAATCCAAGGAAAGAAAGAGATGTCCTGGACTGCCGCACACTGATAGGCAAATTTTATTTTTAAAAAATGGCTATGAGTAAGCATCTAACCTTGATGTGAAACGCATTAGCCATTTTGCATGACCTTTGCATTATTTTGTAATTTTTTTGGATTTTATTATTTTCCATTTTTTTAAAATAAAATTTGCCTATCAGTGTCCAGGACGTCTCTTTCTTTCCTCAGACAGCAAGGAGTGGTACTAAGCTTGAATGACAGGTCCTGACAGGTAGCAAGGAGGTCGGTATTCAGGCTCACTCCCTGTAGTCGGTTCCCCAGAAGCTATCAGGACTGAACTTGCAGTACAGAGACCCCATGATGTACCTAGCCGCAGGCGAGCTGCAGGAGTTAACTAAGTGCACGCATGAGGTCTAAGTGCACCCAATTCTGTCACTGGGGGTGAGGTGGCAGAGTTATGCTGTACTGGTGGAGAGGGCATGGGCTCAGCAGTGTGCCTTCCAAATGCAACATTGATCGAGTAATGATATCAAAGAAAATGATTAAGCTATTGCATTTATTCAACCAATGATGATTTAATAAAGGGGTGCTCCTGTTTGCCCTAAAACATGTAGCCACACACCCTCCACTTCCTGTCACCATCTCCCAGCCGAGAGAGGTACAGTATACGGTATATATACTGTACTGTGCAAAAGTTTTAGGCAGGTGTGAAAAAATGCTGTAAATAAACAATGCTTTTGGAAATAGAAGTGGTAATAGTTAATTTTTTTATTAATTAACAAAATGGAAAATAAATGAACAGAAGAGAAATTCAAAACAACATTTAGTGTAACCACCCTTTTACTTCAAAAAATATTTTTTTCTAGGTACACTAGCACCTAGATCTTCTGTGGATGTAGGCTGCATCATGTTTTCTCTTCATAATCCCAGACAGACTCAATAATGTTGAGATCAGGGCTCTGCGGGGGCTAGTTTTTCTTTATGCTGAAGATAGTTCCTAATGGCATTGTCTGTGTGTTTTGGGGCCATTGTCCTGCTGCTTGTATGGTATGGCATGGTGGATAAGTATCTGCCTGTATTTTTCAGCATTGATCCTGACCAAATCTGCAGAAATGCAGCCCCAAACTGGCAAGTAACCTCCACTTTGCATCACGGTTGCCTGCAGACACTTATTATTGTACCGCCCTCCAGCCCTTCGGTGAACAAACTGCCTCCAGCTACAGCTAAAAAGAAACATTTCAAATCATCAGTCCAGAGTTTCCGCACCCCAGTTCCTATGTTTTAATGCATAGTTGAGTCACTTAGCCTTGTTTCCACGTTAGGAGGTATGGCTTTTTGGCTTCCTCGAAGACCACTTCTGGCAAGACTTCTCCGAATAGTGGATGGGTGTACTTGGGTTTCACTGTTATCACCCAGTTCTGTGCTGATGGCATTGCTAGACATCTTCAGATGTCAAACAGAAGTAAGCATGATGTGTCTTTCATCTGCTATAAGTTTTCTTGGCCGACTACTTCCTCTACAGTCCTCAATGTTGCCCAACCAATGGTGTCCCTAACGCTAAGAATCACAAAAAAATAATTCATCCTCCATATTTCTACAATTGTTATTTTTAAAGGCCAATATAAAGCAAAAATAAAGGTCAAAACAGCACATTTGTGCTTTAGCTAATTCATTTCTGTGGTCTTTGTTACCAGGGTGGTGGCAGCGATGTGGCATTTGCCAATGTGTCCCTTTTTATCATTTCAGAAAGTTAGGAGGTATGGCAAAATGCTAAAGGCTGGCATATATGGGCTGAATATCGGTCGGTATCAGCAGTTTCAAAAGAAACTGGCCAAGCAACATTCAGCTCATATGTACAGCAGCCTGTCCAACAGAAGCCAGTCTAATGAACAGCTTTATCAAACGGGGATGCTGGAAAACCAGTATCTGATCAGTGCTTGCAGCCAATGGCTGCGAACGCTGATCAGCATGTTTTCTCAGGGGCAGTACCCCTGTCAGAACACAATAGCTCACTGGGGGGAGGTTGATGTACTAACATTGATTGTGTTAGTACCGTGATCTGTACATTTTTTTTTTTGTTCAGCCCGCTCAAAAACTCACTGTGATTATCAGGCTACAGGAAATGTCAAGAGGACAAATTATTGTCATTCTTTATAAATTTGTTTTACAAGCTAGTCTAAATTATGATATTGTCTTATGTTTTGTCAGCTGTTATTTATCAAAGAAAAGATATTTGCACAGCTGCTTTAAAATGTAAAATATCCGGACATAATGGATATAGGCTTTAAATTTAACAAATGGTTACAGATTACTCTCTCCTCCACTTAGATTAGATATCTAGACAGGCGACACGGATGTGCAGTTTATATTTGCTTTTGTGACTTTTTAACATTTATAGATGTGACGCATGCACTGATGAAAAGATCCAACCTGTAGCCAATTATTTACACTTCTGTATTTAACTAAGACAAACAGCAATATAAAACATGTCGTTTACATCCTTATTCCAATTTACTGCACTAATGAAATTACAGCAATAGTTTAAAAAGGTCTGGCCAGAACAGCAAAGTGTTTTTCATAAATAATTGCTGATTGCACTCATTTATTATATTTTTAAAGAAACAAGGGAATGGTAAAAATGCACAACACTATTTTAACCACTTCCTTACTGGGCACTTAAACCCCCTTCCTGCCCAGAGGACTTTTTGCGATTCGGCACTGCCTCGCTTTAACTGACAATTGCGCGGTCGTGCGACGTGGCTCCCAAACAAAATTGACGTCCTTTTTTTCCCACAAATAGAGCTTTCTTTTGGTGGTATTTGATCACCTCTGTGTTTTTTTTTTTTTTGCGCTATAAACAAAAATAGAGCGACAATTTTGAAAAAAATAATATTGTTTACTTGTTGCTATAATAAATAGCTCAATTTTTTTTTTCATTTTTTTTTTATCCTCAGTCTAGGCCGATACGTATTCTACATATTTTTAGTAAAAAAAAAAAAAAAATCGCAATAAGCGACTGGTTTGCGCAAAAGTTATAGCGCCTACAAAATAAGGGACAGAATTATTATTTTTTATTATTTTATTTAACTAGTAATGGCGGCGATCTGAGATTTTTATTGCGACTGCGACATTATGGCGGACACATCGGACACTTTTGACACATTTTTGGCACCATTCACATTTATACTGCGATCAGTGCTATAAATATGCACTAATTACTGTATAAATGTGACTGGCAGGGAAGGGGTTAACACTAGGGGGTGAGGAAGGGGTTAAATGTATTCCCTATATAGTGTTCTAACTGTGGGGGAAGGGGGGTTACTGGGGGAGGTGACCGATCTGTGTCAGACCCAGGCGTATAGGTACACCATATATAAATCTAAACTATGCAGTGGTCTAGGAGTACCCAATATACTTTGTTATTAAAAAATAACTGTCCAGATCATGCCCCTAGTCCATCACCATTATAGACTCTCTTGGACATACAGTACTAGATGTCCATCCAGTTCCCCTTTCCTCACTTATCTGGGCCCCTCCATCTTTATGCCCCAAATCACTCAACACAATTCTGGCATATACCCTATTCATATGGAACTCCATAAAATATTCATCTAGACAGTATATCACTTTGCCTTTCACTTCAACATCTATTTTGCCCCCTAAGCTCCCCCCCTCCGGCATGAATGACCAGTGTGAGATTCAAAGGTGGCGGAACCCCAGATTCATACTGTTTATTCATTGTAAACTGTTTATGGGATTCATACTTTCCCACAACTTCAAGAAAATCACCAAGCCCCCAATAGTGAATTATTCCGCTACTTGCAACCGCTGCATTTTGTGGAGTCTCTGCTCCAGAACTGAGGCTTGCCCATCTTTCTAACTGTTTTTGAATCCATCTGCAGATCTAATCCCACAACTAGAGAAGTGATATCACTTTTATATTACATTGTCTTAGGTGATTTCTTACTGCTTACATAGCTTTGCTGTCTGCAGGTGTACAGATAGAGATACCCTTCCTTCTGTACATGCTGTTTCAGTTAAGCTCACTGGTTACTAATACACATTTTATAAATATGGGAAGACTGTAATGCTTATTGTAGAACACTCTATCTTAGGTGGGTTGCTAGAGTAGTATTTTTGTTAGTACAGCCAGTGCAGGTAAATTTAGACAGGCCAGCTGTGAGCTAGGCCTGTTTGTTTTTGATCTGGGGCCTGGGGAGTGGTTTAGTATAGCAGCAGGTGACTGTCATGTACTTTATCTCTCTGGCACCTCCTTTCTTTCCAGAGGGTTCTGGAAAAGAGGCAGGACAGAGGGTGAGTGGCATGGAGTATATCTGGGAGTCCTGACCAATCCCCAACTAGGATTGGCAGGGGACAGGCCTCCTATATATACTTATGATCAGCCTGCTGAGGGAGAAGTTGTTGGGTGGAAAATCTGAATGATGGACTAGACTGTCGTGGCCCTTGAGGGAACACCCTTTCTGGGGGGGGGGGTGAACTTGAGTCTGGAGCTCAGGAGCTGGGAGGGAGCCACTTTCTACATGGTCATTGAGAGGTGCCCTGGAACAGGAGCAGGAGGAGAACAGTGGGGAGCACAGTGAGAAGCTCTGGGAGAGACATGCCAGGGTTGGATGTGGAGCCAGAGGGAGAGACTGTGGTGTCGTTGGAGTCAAGTTGCTGCAGCCAAGAGGGTTGGTAGGATTTGCAATGGACTTTCTGGGATCAGTAGTCCACCAAGGTTCAGTTAGCACATTGTCCTTTTTTCATCAATAATGGTTGCTACCACAGAGGGGACTGGAGACCCCTGCCTGCAAATGGCTATTAGTAAGATGTTGGGACTTATTCAGAATGAGGCCTATTTATGTGCTAATGGTGACCGGAGGTTCGCGCGAACATTTAGAACCCCATTGACGTCAATGGGACTCGAACGTTTGAATTCAAAAGTGCTCATTTTAAAGCCTAATATGCAAGTTATTGTCGGAAAACGGGTTTGAGAATCCGGGTCTTGCCCCAGGGAACATGTATCAATGGAAAACATTTTTTTTTTAAAAATGATTGTTTTTTCTGGAGCTAAAAAATGAAAAATTATTTTAACCACTTAAGGACCGCCTCCTGCACATTTACGTCAGCAGAATGGCACGGCTGGGCACATGCACGTACAGGTACGTCCTGTGCTAGTACCCAGCCGTGGGTCGCGGGCAGTACCGGGACCTGCGGACCCGATCGCCGCTGGAGTCCTGCGATCGGTCCCGGAGCTGAAGAACGGGAAGAGCTGTGTGTAAACACAGCTTCCCCGTTCTTCACTGTGGCGGCGGGATCGATCGTGTGATCCCTTTTATAGGGATACACAATCGATGATGTCACACTTACAGCCACACCCCCCTACAGTTGTAAACACACATGAGGTCACACATAACCCCATCAGCGCCCCCTTGTGGTTAACTCCAAAACTGCAATTGTCATTTTCACAGTAAACAATGCATTTTAAATGCATTTTTTGCTGTGAAAATGACAATGGTCCCAAAAATGTGTCAAAACGGTCTGAAGTGTCCGCCATAATGTCGCAGTCATAAAAAAAAATCGCTGATCGCCGCCATTAGTAGTAAAACATTTTTTTTTATAAAAATGCAATAAAACTATTCCCTATTTTGTAAACGCTATAAATTTTGCGCAAACCAAACGATAAACGCTTATTGCGATTTTTTTTTTACCAAAAATAGGTAGAAGAATACGTATCAGCCTAAACTGAGGAAAAAAAATGTTTTTTATATATTTTTGGGGGATATTTATTATAGCAAAAAGTAAAAAATATAGAATTTTTTTCAAAATTGTCGCTCTATTTTTGTTTATAGCGCAAAAAATAAAAACCGCAAAGGTGATCAAATACCACCAAAAGAAAGCTCTATTTGTGGGGAAAAAAGGACGCCAATTTTGTTTGGGAGCCACGTCGCACGACCGCGCACTTGTCTGTTAAAGCGACACAGTGCCGAATCGCAAAACCTGGCCGGGTCCTTTAGCTGCATTTTGGTCCGGGTCTTAAGTGGTTAAATATCGTACCTGCTGGGTGTCTATAGTATGTCTGTGAGGTGGCACATGTTTAGAACTGTCCCTGCACAAAATGAGATTACTATAAGAAAAAAGTAATTTAAAACTGCTTGCGGCTTTAATGTAATGTCTGGTCCCTGCAATATGGATGAAAATCATTAAGAAAAATAGCATGGGTTTCCCCGCCACCACTCCCCCCAGGTCATTACAAGCCCCTTTGGCCCTATATACTTGGAACAGCATTATACAGGCGGTGACAAGACAGGCACTGTAGGTTTGTTGTTAAGTAGAATCTGTTCGTAATTTTGAACTGGTACTTTTTTAAAGTGTAGCTCCAGCCATAAAACCTATTTTTAATATGTAAACATTTGTTTTGCTGTCTGTGTGCATCTGTTCAGAAGATTGCAATTCACGTTCTGTCCCAATGACAAATGATGGTTTGAACAAAAAAAAAAAAATTGTGAACAAGGATTGGTGATAAAGCATCAGTGGACAGGAGACACCTCTTAGGCCTTGTACAGACGACCAAACATGTCCGCTTGAAACTGTCCGACGGGCAGTTTCCGGCGTACAAGGCAGATTTGTCTTTTGGTCCGCTGGCTTGTACACACCAGCGGACCAAATTCCCGTCGGACCAGAACGCGTGCACGTAAACCACGTACGACGTCACTATAAAGGGAAAGCCCAAAGTCAATGGCGCCGCCCTCTGTTCCGCTTTTGCTAGTTACGGGTTTGCTCGTGTTAGTGAAGGTTTGGTTAGAGCCGATTCGCGCTTTTCGGTCTCCGCGCTTTACCAGGTAGTATTCTCAGGTTCAGTGCGTGTGCTTGCGGGATCGTAGTTGGCAATCGGGTACAGGCTTTCAGGTCGTTCTGCTTTGCAGTTGCGTCCTGTCCGCTCGTATCCGTTTGTCGCACGTTCTTTGCAGGTAGTGCTGGATTTGCGAGTGCTTTCTGTTTGAGTGTGTTCTTGACTGACCAGCCGGCCGGTTTGAAGCCATGATGGAGCAGCAGCGTAAATTTTTGCGAGTTGGTGCTGGTTATGGGATGGCTACTGGATATGCTCATCATTCCAGTAGTTTGGCCAGGAACAGGGGGAGGAGGCGTTTCTGGGCCAAGAATTGGTTGCGCCAGCGTGACCAGTTCTCTCATATGCCTCTGCTTAGGGAACTCCAGGAGAATAATCCTAATGACTATAGGAACTTTCTCTGCATGACGGACCCCGTATTCAACCGTCTGCTGGATCTTCTGTCCCCCTATATCACGAGGCAGGACACTGTGATGCGCCAAGCCATCACGGCCGAGCAGAGGCTTATTGCCACGTTGCGGTACCTGGCGACTGGGAGGAGCCTGCAGGACCTCAAGTTCTCGACAGGCATCTCTCCGCAGGCGCTTGGGATCATCATACCGGACACGTGTCCTGCCATCATCAAAGTTCTGCAGGAGGAGTATATTAACCACTTGACAACTGGGCACTTAAACACCCTTAATAACCAGACCAATTTTCAGCTTTCGGTGCTCTCACGTTTTGAATGACAATAACTCAGTCATACAACACTGTAACCAAATGAAATTTTTGTCCTTTTTTTCCCACAAATAGAGCTTTCTTTTGGTGGTATTTGATCACCTCTGCGTTTTTTTTTTTCCCGCTATTAATGAAAAAAGAACGAAAATTTTGTAAAAAAAATAATTTTTCTTCATTTCTATCATATCATTTTGTAAAAAAGTAATTTTCCTCATACATTTGGCCTAAAATGCATACTGCTACATATTTTTGGTAAAAAAAAAAAAAATTTGGATATTATTTAGTCTGGGTGAAAGTTATAGGGTCTACAAGCTTTGGTACCAATTTCTGAAAATTGAACAATTTGATCACACCTGAAGTACTGACAGCTTCTCTCATTTCTTGAGACCCTAACAAGCCAATAAAGTACAAATACCCCCCAAATGACCCCTTTTTGGAAAGTAGACATTCCAAGGTAGTTAGTAAGAGTCATAGTTAGTTTTTTGAAGTTGTCATTTGTTCCCACAATTCTTTGCAAAATTAAGATTTTTTTTTTTTTTTTTTTCATACCAATATTGTCATTATAACAGGTTATTTCTCTCACATGGCATGTATATTCCACAAATGACACCCCAAAATATATTCTGCTGCTCCTCCTGAGTATGGCGATACCACATGTGTGAGACTTTTACACAGCGTGGCCACATACAGAGGCCCAACACCGAAGTAGCAACTTCAAGCATTCTAGGAGCATAAATTACACATCTAATCTCTCAACCACCTATTACACTTTTGAAGGCCCTGGAGCACCAGGACAATGGAAACGCCCACAAAGTGACCCCATTTTGGAAAGCTAACACCCCAATGTATAATCTATGAGGCATAATGAGTCTTTTGAACAGTTCATTTTTTTGCAGATGTTTTTGGAAAATGTGGAAAAAAAATGAAAACGCATTTTTTTTACAAAAAGTTGTCCATTTATAGGATATTTCCAACACATAGCATATACATAGCAAAAATTACACCCCAAAATATATTCTGCTGCTCCTCCTGAGTATAGCGATACCACATGTGTGAGACTTTTACACAGCGTGGCCACATACAGAGGCCCAACACCGAAGTAGCAACTTCAAGCATTCTAGGAGCATAAATTACACATCTAATCTCTCAACCACCTATTACACTTTTGAAGGCCCTGGAGCACCAGGACAATGGAAACGCCCACAAAGTGACCCCATTTTGGAAAGCTAACACCCCAACGTATAATCTATGAGGCATAATGAGTCTTTTGAACAGTTCATTTTTTTGCAGATGTTTTTGGAAAATGTGGAAAAAAAATGAAAACGCATTTTTTTTACACAAAGTTGTCCATTTATAGGATATTTCCAACACATAGCATATACATAGCAAAAATTACACCCCAAAATATATTCTTCTGCTCCTCCTGAGTATAGCGATACCACATGTGTGAGACTTTTACACAGCGTGGCCACATACAGAGGCCCAACACCGAAGTAGCAACTTCAAGCATTCTAGGAGCATAAATTACACATCTAATCTCTCAACCACCTATTACACTTTTGAAGGCCCTGGAGCACCAGGACAATGGAAACGCCCACAAAGTGACCCCATTTTGGAAAGCTAACACCCCAATGTATAATCTATGAGGCATAATGAATCTTTTGAACAGTTCATTTTTTTGCAGATGTTTTTGGAAAATGTGGAAAAAAAATGAAAACGCATTTTTTTTACACAAAGTTGTCCATTTATAGGATATTTCCAACACATAGCATATACATAGCAAAAATTACACCCCAAAATATATTCTGCTGCTCCTCCTGAGTATAGCGATACCACATGTGTGAGACTTTTACACAGCGTGGCCACATACAGAGGCCCAACACCGAAGTAGCAACTTCAAGCATTCTAGGAGCATAAATTACACATCTAATCTCTCAACCACCTATTACACTTTTGAAGGCCCTGGAGCACCAGGACAATGGAAACGCCCACAAAGTGACCCCATTTTGGAAAGCTAACACCCCAACGTATAATCTATGAGGCATAATGAGTCTTTTGAACAGTTCATTTTTTTGCAGATGTTTTTGGAAAATGTGGAAAAAAAATGAAAACGCATTTTTTTTACACAAAGTTGTCCATTTATAGGATATTTCCAACACATAGCATGTACATAGCAAAAATTACACCCCAAAATATATTCTGCTGCTCCTCCTGAGTATGGCGATACCACATGTGTGAGACTTTTACACAGCCTGGCCACATAGAGACCCAACATCCAAGAAGCACCATCAGGTGTTGTAGGGACACAAATTACACATCCAATTTCCTTACAATCTATCACATTTTTGAAGGCCCTTCATATTTCTAACACAGCATGTACATACCAAGAGTTACACCCTAAAATACATTCTGCTGAGTAATGGGTACAAAAAAAAAGGATTACCTGTGTTTTTAGTAGTGCAATTGTCCACAGGAGGAGAGCCCTGATCCAGGCAGCAGGCAGGGACGTGGTCAGCGACAATGAATGGAATTGTCCAGGCAGCAGGCAGGAATATTGTTCATAGTCGGTACATAGCCAGCAGTGCCAAAATATTGGTCCTGGTAGTAAGGCCAGCAAAGAATGGGGACAGGGGTAGAGGCTTCTCCCACCCAAATCTCTTTTAAGCCTCCGGGCAACCAGACCCTAATCTGGGAATGAGAAAACTAAAAAATTAGTTTTTTCATCCAGAAAAACAATTCTGGAGCCCCTCACATGTGTGAGACCCCTGTGTTCCCACTAGCATAGCAGGGTAAAAGATCAATCCAAGGGGCAGGCAAAAAACGTGGTCAAACAGTCCAGGGTCAATTCCAGAGCAGGCAGAGGTAGGTACAGTTAAGCGTTAGGCAGAAGCGTGGTCGTATAACAAGCCAGGGTCAGTTCCAGAGAAAGCAGAGGTATTTTTAGCATTAGGCAAAATCGTGGTCGTATAACAGTCCAGGGTTGGTTCCGGAGAAGGCAGAGGTATGTAGAGTGCAGTGGCATAAGGGGTGTGGAGGAAAATGACAGGGAATTTGAATTTTGTTTACCTAATAATTTTCAATAGTGTGGTAACGGCGGAAACATGCACCTAAACAGAGGCCTGGTTGGGAGGGACAATCGGGACAATAAACTGTTGTGTCTCTTCTGACTCCTCCTCTGGCGCACACCCGGCATTTCTTCTGACGGGCTGCACCTGTTCGACGGGGGGGGATTTTGTCAGGAAAGTGCCGTTCGTGAAGTCTGCTCACGCAATCAGTGCGAAGAATGTCTGGTGGCATTTCAGGGAACAAAAGGGCGGTGATAACGTCTTCTTGGTAGAGTAGATATGGAACGGGATTCTGTGTTGCTTTTTTGTAGATAACATAAGAGTTATAGAAGGCCAAACTGAAAAAGTAAATGGACACTTTTTTATACCAGTGACGGGATTTTCGGGAGGGAAGATAGGGTTCAATCATCTGGTCATTGAAGTCTACGCCACCCATAAATAAATTGTAATCGTAGACACAAGATGGTTTCTGCACTGGGCCGCTTCTTTTGGGGACTTCCACGTAGGTGTCATTGTGGATGGTGGTGAGCATGTGGACATCTCGTCTGTCCCTCCACTTGACAGCCAATAGCTCCTGGTTCCGTAAAGACGTCGTCTCTCCTCGTCTCAGCTTCTGATTCAACAATTTTTGGGGGAAGCCCTTTCTGTTTATTCTCACTGTGCCACATGCTGGGGTGTCTCTCCGGTAAAGATTTCTAAACAGGGGCAAGCTGGTATAAAAATTGTCCACGTAAAGGTGGTATCCTTTTCCAAGTAGTGGATAGATGAGCTCCCAGACGACTTTTCCACTTGTTCCGATGTATTCGGGGCATTCGGGGGGATGTAGTTGGGAGTCCTTCCCTTCGTATACAATGAAGGAGTAGATGTACCCCGTGTCTCGGTCACACAGTTTGTACATCTTCACCCCATATCGGGCCCTTTTGCTGGGGATGAATTGTTTGATGCCCAGCCTGCCGTGGAATTTCACAAGGGACTCATCTATTGATATATTTTGTTGAGGGGTATATAACTGGGGGAATTTTTCAGATTTTTTTTTTAGAAGTGGCCGAATTTTAAATAATTTCTCAAAAGCAGGGTCATTTCGGGGAGGGCACTGGGTGTTGTCATTGAAGTGGAGGAATCGTAGAATAATAAAGTATCGGGATCTGGGCATACGGGATGAGAAGACGGGCATGTGGTGGATGGCTTTGGTAGACCAATAGGAGTACCCTTTGTTTTTTTTTGAGAGACCCATATTGAAGGTCAGGCCTAAGAATATTTTAAACTCTTCTACGGTCAGGTCTCTCCAATGAAAGGGGCGGGCATAGCTGGAATCGGGGTTGCTTACAATAAATTGCTGAGCATAGAGGTTGCACTGGGCCACAATAGATGACAATAATTCTTCTGTAAAAACTAAATGAAAAAAATCAATCATGTCAAAATTATCGGTGTTCACCTGTACACCTGGTTGGGCGGTGAAAGGGGGGATACTTGATGCTCCAGAATTCAAAGGCAGCCACAGGGGGTTTTGAAGGCCATAGGGAAGGCTGGCATGGCCCCTATCCCTTTGGGGCAGAGAGGACACCCTACTGGTGCCTGACCTTTGTTGCACTGCTTGCGGGGTGGACGGCACTGCTTGCGGGGTGGACGGCACTGCTTGCGGGGTGGACGGCACTGCTTGCGGGGTGGACGGCACTGCTTGCGAGGTGGACGGCACTGCTTGCGAGGTGGACGGCACTGCTCGCGAGGTGGACGGCACTGCACTAGTAGTAGGCTGCTCCACGCCAGAACGCCTTCTTTTAACGGGCACAGGTTCCTCCTCTGAATCCGTATCAGACCCACTTCCTGTTACGGGCTCATAGGCCGAATCGGAATCGGACAGAGACTCCTCGCAGCTGTCATCAGACGCCCATAGTTTCTGGAAGGCCTGCTCGGTGGTAAAAAAAATGTTTGCCATACTGGTGGCTAGTGAGGCTGGACTGCAGAACACTGGTGGGCACTAGTGGCACTGCAGTGGCGCAGGTGTAACTGATGGGCAAATGTGGCACTGGTGTGGCTCTGGTTGCACTGCTGTGGCTCTGGGGTCACTGATTAGCAGGCGGCACTGGTGGGCACAGGCGTCACTGCAGTGGTGCAGGTGGAACTGGTGTGGCACTGGTGGGCACAGATGGCACTGGTGGGGCACAGATGGCACTGGTGGGGCACAGATGGCACTGGTGGGGCACAGGCAGCACTGGTGGGGTGCAGATGAGCACTGGTGGGGTGCAGATGAGCACTGATGGGCACAGGTGGCACTGATGGGCACAGGTGGCACTGATGGGCACAGGCGGCACTGATGGGCACAGGTGGCACTGATGGGCACAGGCAGCACTGATGTGGCTCAGATGACACTGGTGTGGCACTGGTGTGGCTCAGATGACACTGGTGCGGCACTGGTTTGGTACAGGCGGCACTGGTTTGGTACAGGCGGCACTGGTGTGGCACAGGTGGCACTGATGGGCACAGGCGGCACTGATGGGCACAGGTGGCACTGATGGGAACAGGCGGCACTGATGTGGCAAAGATGACACTGGTGTGGCACTGGTGTGGCTCAGATGACACTGGTGCGGCACTGGTTTGGTACAGGCGGCACTGGTTTGGTACAGGCGGCACTGGTGTGGCACAGGTGGCACTGATGGGCACAGGCGGCACTGATGGGCACAGGTGGCACTGATGGGCACAGGCGGCACTGATGTGGCTCAGATGACACTGGTGTGGCACTGGTGTGGCTCAGATGACACTGGTGCGGCACTGGTTTGGTACAGGCGGCACTGGTGTGGCACAGGCGGCACTGGTGTGGCACTGGTGTGGCACAGGCGGCACTCGTGGGCACAGGCAGCACTCGTGGGCACAGGCGGCACTCGTGGGCACAGGCGGCACTGATTGGCACTTATGGGCACAGGTGGCACTTATGGGCACAGGTGGCACTGATGTGGCAGTGTTGTGGCACTGATGTGGCAGTGTTGTGGCACTGTTGTGGCACTGGTGTGCACTGGTGTAGGACAGGTGGCACTGGTGGGGCACTGGTGGGGCACAGGTGGCACAGATGGCACTAGTGGGGCACAGATGGCACTAGTGGGGCACAGATGGCACTAGTGGGGCACAGATGGCACTGCCTGGGGTACAGATGGCACTGCCTGGGGAACAGATGGGGCACTGCTGGGCACTGCTGGGCACTGCTGGCACTTACTTTTATTCAAAAAAATCTCTCTCCTCTTCTCTCACGCTGCAACGGTGTGAGGAGAGGAGAGAGATGACCTGCAGGTGACCCAGCCGCAGGGTTTGTTTACAATTGTGATCGCGCCGTCATTGGACGGCGCGATCACGTGGTAAGGAGCCGCTTCCATTGGCTCTTTACCGCGAGTGCTGTTGCTGCGGGTCCCGTAGACCCGGCGAGCACCGGCGATCGCGTGTGCGCGCCCGCTCGGGCGCGCACAACTCACTCTCTGGGAGGACGTACATTGACGCCCTCCTAGAGTTAAGGAACCGCTCTGTAGCCGTATTTTGGCTATAGGGCGGTTACCAACTGGTTAAGGTAAGCTTCCTCATTTTAACCTCATAATCTGTCTTTAATAATGTGGGCAAATGACTTTTTTTTTTTCGTTCCCAGATATGCTGTGTCTTTCCCTTTTCTCCCTATACATGTTGATATAAGCTTTCCATGTTATTTTTCTTGGCCTACCTGCATATTTGTACCTTACCCAATATTAACCTGTCCAGCATGCTATCCTAGGGACAACCCCACCTAGCCTATTTTTATCTGGACTTTTTAGTTTTTCAGTTCAAATCCCCCCCCCCCCCTTAAAACTGTTTTTGTCCCCATCAGAGGGCTGTGGAGTCTCTTAATTAAGTGGGCCTATATATTTGTGCCCCGAAATTATCCCTGCACAAATTAGAAATGCAATTTGAATACTGTGAAGTTGCACAAGGATGCTTGTAGGATTATGTTTGCAATGTTTATGTGCCAAAGTACTAAATCTCTTTATTTGTTTGTCCCCACAGCTACCCTCCACACCACAGGAATGGCAGTCTGTGGCTTCCCAATTTGCCCAGCGGTGGGATTTTCCGAACTGCGGTGGAGCAATAGATGGGAAACACGTCCGCATAGTGCCCCCACCCCACTCGGGGTCCTACTATTTTAACTACAAAGGTTATCATAGTATTGTGTTGATGGCGGTGGTGTCGGCACAGTATGAGTTTCTATATGTGGACGTGGGGAAGAACGGCCGGATGTCTGATGGGGGAGTGTTCGCGCGGACTGATTTTTACAGTCGTCTCCAAGCTGGTGGTCTGGCACTGCCACCGGATGAAGATAATGTGGAAGGACTTCCGTTTGTGTTTCTAGCGGACGAAGCTTTCGGGCTTGGACCTCACCTCATGCGGCCTTTTCCCCAGAGGACCCTCACCTCAGAGAGGAGGGTGTTCAATTATCGGTTGGCCAGGGCTCGGAGGGTAGTCGAGAATGCCTTTGGGATCCTCTCCAACCGGTTCCGCCTGTTCCTGACAGCGATACACTTGGCGGAACATAAATTGAACACCATTGTATTTGCCTGCTGCATTTTGCACAACTTTTTACGCAGGCACTCCCAGACGTACCTACCCGACATGGGTTCTGAGGCAAGACTACCCTCAGATACCCTTCCTGGGCTGGACACTGGTCGCGCTGGCTTGGCCCCCCAATCTGCTCGTGATGTACGCGACAAATATGTGGAGTACTTCATGGGTCGGGGGGCCATTGCTATGCCAGATCATATTTCTTTCTAATTCGGCCCCCAAAAGAAAGAAATATTCACAGAACTAATAAATAATTTGACCATTGGACTTTATACAGTTGTTTGTCATTATTGCTTCTCTTTTTATCTGTCTTCCTGGTTCTCAAACTAACTAGTGCACTTCTAGTGACAAATTTAGTTCTCCACTTTTAGTAAATAACCACAATTGCACATTATTCACTCATCTACAAACTGGGTATTGAGTTTAGAAATAAGAAGCCACTAATTTTTCGAATTTTGAGGTCAAGCTTTTTATTTTCAGCTTGTTCATGACCACACACAAAAGTATGCATTTTTTTAGGAAAACATGTTTTTAGAATTAGGAGTCATCAATATTTTTTTTTATTTTTAGATTTTTTGCCCTTTTTTTTATTTAGAAAATGATTATCAAGAATATACATTTGTAAACAATTTCACATTTTTTGGTACCAAATCTAGATTATTTTTTTAGTTTATATATATATATATATATATATATATATATATATATATATATATATATATATATATATATAATGTATATAATTGTTTCAAAAAATAAAAAAATATATATATATATCTAGGTCATAAAATTTAGATTTGTGTGCTTTTTAGCAAAATATGACTTTTTTTGGTGATTTTTTTTTTTTTTACCCACAAAGCACAGACAATAGATATTCTGTGATGGCAGATAGCACATGTTGGCACACTGTGTGCATCTTCAAATTTTGGCGTATTGATGATTTAAAAATTTGAAAGGGTTGTGGGGGCAGGGGATGGGCGGGGGGTGTTTCAGTCTTTGACACGGCCCATCATGTCAATTATATTTTTAAAATTAGCTTCGATGACCATCATCCTTTGCCGCATATTGTCCATCTCCGTGCTGCACTCCAAAAGGACATTTGTAACATTCTGTTCCATGACAACCATCCTTTCCCGCATATTGTCCATCTCTGTGCTGCACTCCATTACCTGCTGAATAATTATTGCAGCACTTGCACGCGAAAAATGTGCAACACCATCTTCATCCCCTAAAAATCAAAACTAAAAACTTTTCTCAGGCCTATCTACATATGTTTTGCCATATAAAGCTGGGGTGACACTGACCTGATGGTCTGCTCATTTCCACCTCCACAACTTCGCCATCTTCAATCACTCCTCCTTCTTCCACCACATCACCCTCATCTTCCACGACTCCTCCTTCTTCAACCACTTCCCCCTCATCATCGACTCCTCCTTCATCTTCCATAACTGCTTCATCCATCAATCCACCTTCTTCCAAATCGCCAAATTCTTCTTCCTCAACTTCCCCTTCATCTTCTATAAATTCTAAATCTAAAATGACTTCTTTCTCCTCTCTTCCTTCCTCCTCTCTTCCTTCCTCCTTTCTTCCTTCCTCCTTTCTTCCATCCTCCTCTCCTTCCACATCCTCCTCTCCTTCCACATCCTCCTCTCCTTCCACATCCTCCTCTCCTTCCACATCCTCCTCTCCTTCCACATCCTCTTCTCCTTCCACATCCTCCTCCTCCTCCACATGGCGAGATGGACGATTTTGGCCGTGTCTGGCCCCCTCTGCCTCCTCAAAATGCTGGCGTCTTCTTTCCCCTAAATAACACAAAACAAAAGGGATACTCATCAGCACACAGATATTGGAGAGCAGAAATTGCATACATTGCTTAGAAGAGGCTTTCATTTATTTTGATTTTTCTTCTTTCACCAAACCTACATTTTTGACAGACTTCTAGACCAAGATCGGATCCTGCCCATTTTTAGCGAAGTGACACACATGGATGTCCCCCCTAAACTTTCTTTCTGGGAGACCCTACCAAAAAATTCACATTTATTTGGGAGACACAGGTGCTCTGCATTGCAGATGGGAAAACATCTGCTTTATTATCAGTGTTGAGAATGAATCCTGTTTGCCTTTCACATTCTCTCAATTTGATTAGTCAGAACTAGCTTTTACACAATGTTTGCAAACAACGTTTTTGGCCAGTGAGCCATGTCCAGGTGTGTTGTTCCTGGAATAACCTCGCATTTATGAGAAACGATGTGATGTGGTTTACTAAGAACAATTTTTGCAAAAGGTAGTTATTTACGTTAAACACATACAATTTCAACATGTCTTCAAAAGTACAAGCAGGCCAAGGAGGCAGATGTCGAAATATACATGTCAACACATTCTTGCAGACAATTCCACCCCCCCCCCCCAAAAAAAAAGAACTTACTTTTCCGCCGAATTTTCAGGATCTTCTTCATCTGATGTGGCTCCCGCAATTTCAAGTCGGACCAGCGTTTCCTGAGCTGTTCTTTGGACCTGGTGACACCAAACATCTCCTGCATTCTCCTCGCCACCTTGTCCATAATGTGTGCCTTTCGGCGGTTAGGGGTCTTGTATGGCCCTAATTCACCATCATAGTCCTTCCTCTGCATGATGGAAACTAACTCCACCATTTCGTCGAACCCCATATTAGTGGCTTTGTATCTTTTTGGCCTGGATCGGGACGTCCCTGCCTCTGTCACTTCACTTGCGGACTGAGAGCTTCGTGCCCGCTCGTGTGACATCGCCATCTTTCCTTCCCATAGAGATTATGGGCGTGGAAAAGAGGAAATGTTCCGCCATGGGCGGAGACGAGGGCGGCGTTTCATACATACGCGGAGTGTAGAGAATGCAAACAACGTGTTTACGTAGGTTACGCGGAGACTATTCGAGCGATTCCAGAACATACACAGTTAACGCCATATTTCCGTATCACATTGATTAGGGGCATGGCAAAGGTGACGAGCGCGGCGTTTCATACATACGCGGAGTGTATAAAAGGCAAACGATGTGATTACGTAGGTTACGCGGTAATTAGTCAAGCGTGAGAATCGAGGAGCTAGAGAGACGAAGGTAAGAAATTTCAACATGTGATCAGCAGAGGCCTAGAAAATGGAGACCCATGGGATGGGGGTTTGGTCTGTTGGTTGCACCCTTTTAAGCTATTATGTCTCTTGGGTACCACAATGGTATTTTGGTATCCAAATGCTTTTGGACACATCACAAAATATAGATGGGAACAATGCTATACCTCATTAAAAATTTTGAATGGTGTATTCAGATCAGGCCAAGTATTGTTCTGTGTTGGTTGGACAGAGGTCATTAGGAAGTGTCTTTTATGTCATCAATGCTGAGGGGCAGGATATCTACACATGAAAGAGTGCCTAGATGAATGCTCTCATTTGTAATAATTGGGTATGGTTCTAGATTCCACTTATTTACTGCAATGTAACCAAAGGGTCTGCATGTATAAAATCACTTTTTGGGACAATCAATGGGGAAGAGCTGGCCAGAATTTTTGCAACAAGAGACACTGTGTTTGTATTTATATCTAGGTCATAAATTTGGAGACACATATTCTATCAATGTCAACGCTGAGCCTTTTTAAAAGCTTGTTTTTTTTTATTGTATTAGGTGGGCTCCTGCGCTGTATGGGATAAAAGTGAAAGGGAGTGGGCCAGAGAAAAGTGGGGTGAGTGGGCGTGAATACTGCAGCAAACACCAAGGGTGTTGTCCTCTCAAGACAAATCAATTGATACTGTGTAGATGTGGAAGTGTCTGCGCTGTAGAAAAGCTGGACTACAGGGGGGGGGGCAAAAAGGTAAAAAAAGTAAAAAAGGGGGGTGAGGTAACAAAAAAATCGGTGAACAGTGGGCCGTGAAATAGTAAGTATATTGACACGGTGGGGGTAACCCACAATAAAACGTGAAATAGGTGTGGTCTAGCCTAGATAGTGTATCTAAAACACATATAAGGAATCTTCAAATTCTCAATGATAAGTGAACAGTTCGAACAAAAAACTCCCCAAGCGATTAGTAGAAGTAAACAAGTATCCGATTTGGTAAAACTTGAAAAAGAGTGAAGTGTTATGGACAGTATTAGAGTGCAGTCCAACAAATAGACAGGTACAGTGACTGATAGATAAATAAGTGAAAAAAATATATATATCAAACTCAGGTGAGTGGGGGTGCGTGCTTGGGTAGGTCCACACAACGTGTACCCTTCACCAATAGTGAATCAGAAGGCTTACCTCTCTGCTCACATACAAACCCTGAGACAATCACTGTACCAGCAGGCTGTTAACTGGATATCTGCTTGTCTCGATCGTGGTACATATATATAAAGACAATGGTGTAAAGGTTGTAGCTTTATCTTCTTACAGGCAATAAGGAGACATAGTGCCCAAAAATAAGCAGTGGCTGATTGTCCACTTACACTACTTACAGGAGTGTATGAGGAGCGTGTGCCTATCTCCACGAGCGCCGAGCTCGTATCACAATCTTCTTCCAGCTGTCAGTTTCTCTTTAACAACATATGAGCCGTCCGCTCAAAATGAGGTATATGAGCGGGGATGGAAGAAGAGAGGGGGAGCACATCGCATAAACCATGCAGCAAATAAATTTATTAAAACAAATAGATAAGTAAAAGACTCACATGGGGCAGTCTCAGGGCGGTCCCGTAGCAACGAACGCCGCGCTCGTCCACCGTCCGTCAGATGCTGCTCCTACTGTGTACTCTGTGTTCCCAAGAGGTAAGCCTTCTGATTCACTATTGGTGAAGGGTACACGTTGTGTGGACCTACCCAAGCACGCACCCCCACTCACCTGAGTTTGATATATATATTTTTTTCACTTATTTATCTATCAGTCACTGTACCTGTCTATTTGTTGGACTGCACTCTAATACTGTCCATAACACTTCACTCTTTTTCAAGTTTTACCAAATCGGATACTTGTTTACTTCTACTAATCGCTTGGGGAGTTTTTTGTTCGAACTGTTCACTTATCATTGAGAATTTGAAGATTCCTTATATGTGTTTTAGATACACTATCTAGGCTAGACCACACCTATTTCACGTTTTATTGTGGGTTACCCCCACCGTGTCAATATACTTACTATTTCACGGCCCACTGTTCACCGATTTTTTTGTTACCTCACCCCCCTTTTTTACTTTTTTTACCTTTTTGCCCCCCCCCCTGTAGTCCAGCTTTTCTACAGCGCAGACACTTCCACATCTACACAGTATCAATTGTTTTTTTTATTATTTATGTTTTGTTAATCTAGACTAAACTAAGATCACTTCAAAAGGCCAAGCAATGGACCTACTACAAAGCCAGGAAGTTATCCAGAACTTGCTGGATAAATTCCGCGAGATGCCCATCCTGTGGGATTCAAAGCAGCCAAATTATTGCAATAAAGATGTACGAGCGGCAGCACTTGAAGAGCTAGCAAACTACATGAGAACATGGGTGCCAGAATGCACTGCCAACATGGTGAAGGATAAACTTGCCAACCTCAGGGGCACATATAGAAGAGCGTACAAAGCTCACCAAAAGCTAAAATCTGGAGCAGCAGCAAGACAACCAAAGGAGCCCAAGCTGTGGTATTACAAACAGATGTCTTTTTTGCGGGATCAACTGGATGGCAGGAAATCGATGTCAAGTCTTTCTTCCAGCCTTCCCTCCACGCTACCTTCCAGCGGACCTTCCCCAGATCACCACAGCCCTGCAGAGTCGGAAGAAGAGGGCCTGGCTGACAGAGAGGCAGATCTGCTACACTTCGATGATGAGGTATAGTAGTTTCCTATATATTTCAGGTCTAAATAATTATTGTTGGATTATTGACTTGATATTGTAAAATAAAAGCCAAGCTGGGAAAACAAAAAAAAAATTGTGGCCAGACAAATAGGTGTCAGGGATGACAACTGCAGGGGTCAGAAGGAGAGTCTGTTCAAGTTAAAATGAACCAAAACAAAATAAAATCAAGCATGAAAATGTGTGTGATTTGATTGGGATAAATATTAAAACATGTCCCTTTTTTTGACACAGGAAGAAGAGACCAGCCAGGAGGTGGCAGATCCTCCTGTCACTGTCAGCCAGGCAGAAGGGGTCAGTGGCAGCCAGGAGGAGGCCGGGCCCAGTGGCGTACAGCAGGTCCCCCCGCCCAGGACAACCACCACCAGCCAGGTTTCTCCCCCCCAGGTGAGGCCACCAGGCCGAAGGAGGCACTTGAGGCTTGTTGAGGAGGCGAGCCTTCGTATGATCCAGGAGGCCAGTGCGATCATGAGGGCCCCCCTCAACCCCACAGAGGCCTACAGTGCCTCCGTGGCTCACGATCTTAATCAAGGGGGGGAGGAGCAGAGGAGACTAGCAAAGGGCCTGATCAATCAGGTCCTTTGGTGGATGGAGAGGGACCTGCTGACCACAGACACTGGGCTATGTGACCCGGCCCGGCTTGCTGAACACCATCCTCCTGCTGCCACATCATCCCCACCTGCAAGGGGCCGTGTACGGGTCCGTGGAAGATCCGCTGTAAGGCAGCCTGGTGGGAAGGCTGGAAAGAGGAGGAAACGTTGATTCCCTGCCTTCCATTTGATTCCCCACAAAAGACATCTTGTTTGGACTACCACAGTTTGGGTTCCTTTGGTTAGGTGCTGCTGCTTCAGATTTTTTTGGGGGTGCCTCCTGAGGTTTGCTAGTTTATCCTTCATCATGTTGAAAATGCAAGTTTGCATGTATTTTGCTAGCTGTTCAAGTGCTGCTGTTCAAGTGCTGCCGTTCTGTTTATTTTTTAATTTTGCATTTGCCAAAATAAATGGCTTTTTGCTTTAATTTGAAAACTTGTCTATTGTTTGTTATACTGTGGGGATTATTAGGCATCAAACATTAAAAACAAATACAATGGGTCATTTACAAAAGACACAAACTCCTTGGGGGGGGGGGGGGACATTTGGTGTGCCAACATGGGAAACAATTTAAATCAACCAAAAAAAAAAAAAATATTTGCCCAAAACAAAAAATAGAACAAGTACCAAAATGAAAAAAATGGTGACATAACTAGAAACAACCAAAAAAAAAAGAAAAATACATGTGGAGGACCACCAAAAAAAAAGCCACGTCTGGGCTAGAAAACATTTTCAAAATATTACATCACAAGCAACAAATGTCACATTTCAGTATGGGACAACTCAGTTGAAATTGCATCAGCAAGAGAACGGGTTTATTCTAGCAAGAGAACAATGAATAAAACGACGCAATAAACTGTTGTTTATTGCGTAGTTTTATTCATTGTTCTCTTGCTAGAATAAATCTTTGAAATGACGAATGTGCCATATCCCAAAGAAACGCGAGTTTTACCTGAACGAGCGCTCCGTCCCCTCATTTTGTCTGAGCATGCGCGGGTTTTTTGTACGCTGCTTTTGTGTACTGACGACCGAACATGTCCGAGCGGACAGGATTCCAGCGGGCTGTTTTAAAACAAGTCCAGGAATATTTGCCCGCTGGGAAAAGGCCCGGCGGGCAAATGTTTGCTGGAATTCTGTCCGCTCGGTCCTACACACGACCGAACATGTCTGCTGAAACTGGCCCGCGGACCAGTTTCAAGCAGACATGTTTGGTCGTGTGTACGGGGCCTTACAGAAGAGAATTTCCCTTCCTAGGGGTAGATTTCCTTTCACTTGCTGTTGTCTCCCTCCGTTTGCAAGTAAGAATCGTTTGTAAGTTGGATGTTTGAAAGTAGGGGCCTGCCGTATATACTCTGCAGAAATTTGGGCCCTAGGTGTTGCCACAACACTATAAGCCCTCGCAGTTAGTCTTGGTGGGCGCTGGAACGCCCTGCTGTGTGAACTATTATATCAAGAATTGTAATTACATGGCATTGTTGAACAGTGTTAGAAAAATTGGGCCTTTGGTGCTGGCGCTGGTGCCACAACTCTATAAGCCCTCACAGTTACTCTTGGTGGGCACAGGAATGGGCCCTGCTGTGAAATATTAGATCAAGAATTGTATTTACATGCCTCTGTTGAACAGGGGCATAAAAATTGGCCCTTTGTTCGTGGTTGTGGTAGGGGCTAGTGCCTCAACTCTGTAAGCCCTCACAGTTACTCTTGGTGGGCACAGGAATGGGCCCTGCTGTGAAATATTAGATCAAGAATTGTAATTACATGCCCCTGTTGAACAGGGGCAGAAAAATTGGGCCTTTGTTGGTGGTGGTGCTGGTGCCACAACACTGCAACCCCTCACAGATACTCTAGTTGGAGCGCAGGAATGAGCCCGCTGCAAAGTATTGCATCAAAAATTGTAATTACACGCCCCTGTTAAACAGGGGCAGAAAAATTGGGTCTTAGGCACTGGTGCTGGTGCCACAACACTGCCACCCCTTACAGATACTCTAGTTGGAGCGCAGGAATGAGCCCGCTGCAAAGTATTGCATCAAAAATTGTAATTACACGCCCCTGTTAAACTGGGGCAGAAAAATTGGGTTTTAGGTAGGCACTGGTGCTGGTGAAAGAACGCTGGATTCAGGACAAGCCAGTAGCTCAATTGCGTACTGTGCAAGCTCTGGCCAGTGATCCATCCTCAAGACCCAGTAAGCCAGAGGATTTTCGGTGGGAAAGGTGTCCAAGTCTGATCTTGCCCCTAGGTATTCCCACACCTGTAAATGTAAAATAGACGCTGGCGATGGTTGCTGGAACCAGTCATACCTTGGGGCTGCGGACTAAAAAATTGTCTGAACGCATCGGTCAGACAGCCACCTTCTCCACCGCTCCTTCTGTGACTGAAGCCTTTGCAACACGTTGTCCAGGACCTAGATTTTGTAACCCCCCAGTCTCTGGGAACGTGTTGCACAGACCTTTCTGCAAGGCCTCCCGAAGATGTTTCATCTTCTGCTCCCTCTGCACCGGCAAGATAAGGTCCGCAACCTTATTCTTGTAACGTGGATCAAGGAGAGTTGCCAGCCAGTAATGATCCCTCTCCTTGATAGCACGAATACGAAGATCCTTCCGCAGGCTTTGCAGGATCAGGGAGGCTATACAATGTAGGTTTGCTGAGGCATTCGGGTGCGGAGTCCTCTGGGTCACTGAGGACGACATGATCCGCTGCCACCTCATCCCAGCCACGTACAAGTCCATGGGTTCCTTGGGACTGTAATTGATCCCTTGAAGACTGCTGATGATGCTGAGTGCTAGGCTCCACCTCCATGCTCACACAATCCTCCTCCTCCTCCTCTTCCTGTGTGATAGGCGGGCAAGCAGGAACACTGTCTGGATAAAGGGGGCCTTGAGAGGTAAGAAAGTCCTCCTCTTCCTCCCTCTGTTATGCCTCAAGGGCCCTGTCCATTATTCCACGCAGCGTGTGCTCCAACATGTGAATAAGAGGGACAGTCTCACTGATGCATGCACTGTCACTGCTCACCATCCTCGTGGCCTCCTCAAATGGTGACAGGACAGTGCATGCATCCCTGATCATGGTCCCACTGGCGTGGGGGGAAAAAACAAGCTCCCCTGACCCAGTTCTGCTGCCATATTGGCACAGATACTCATTGATGGCCCTCTGCTGCGTGTGCAGCCGCTGCAGCATGGCCAACGTAGAGTTTCACCTGGTGGGCATGTCACAGATTAGGCGGTTCTTGGGCAGGTTGTATTCCCTTTGGAGGTCTGCCAGCCGAGCACTGGCATTATATGACCGTCGGAAATGCACACAGACTTGAGAGCTGGTTCTCAAATTTTCAGACGGAAAAAAATCCTATCATAAAAAATACGATCGTCTGTAGCAATTCCGATGCGTAAAATTCCGACGTATGCTCGGAAACAATTCAACGCATGCTCGGAAGCATTGAACTTCATTTTCTCGGCTCATCATAGTGTTGTATGTCACCGCGTTCTTGACGGTCGAAAGTTCTTTTGTGTGTATCCAAGCTTGAGCGGAATTCCGTCGGGAAAAAACATAAAGCATAAAGCCTCGTACACATGCTCAGTTTTCTCGGCAAGAACCAGCGAGTAAACCGAGCGTGTGTACGAGGCTTTCAGGTTTCTCGTCAAGAAAACTGGCCAGAATCTAGACGAGAGAAATAGAGAACACGTCGTAAGATTCTCGGCAGTGTTTTCCTGCCGAGAAACCCGAGAGTGTGTATACTTACCTGTCGCCATGGAAACCTGCGCATGCTGGAAATGTCTTTGACGCATGCGCGGTAGCTTCGTATGCATAGGTAGGGTGCAGCAAGATGGCGGCGACGGCATTGAATGTGACGAGTGCATGCTCATCGTACGCGATGACGTCACCGCGTTCTTGCCATTCAAAGGTACGCAACCTATGAGATACAGGGTGGACTAAGTTGCGAAGCTGAAAAATGTACTGTTTAACATATTAGGTATTTATTTCCTTGGTGCAACCTCATCTTTTATATTTTACCAAAAAATTGGTACTTTATTGCATATGTGTGCCCTAAAATTTACTTTAGTATATTTTTTACTTAAAACCTTTGTGGTAATATTGTTCACTATTTTATTCTCTAGGGTGCACTCTTTTCGAAAACATATATAATGTTTTGGGGGGTTATGTAATCTTCAGGCCTAAAATTCGTTTTTAAGCATGTGTGCAAAAAATAATGATGCAAAAACTTCTCTGGCAGCGAAAGGGGTAAGCCTTAAAAACGTTTTACATTTTCAAACGGTCGCTTTAAATAAAAAATGACACAAATGTTCTAATATGCATGTATTAACCACTTGCCGAGCAGCCACTGCAGTTTTACTGAGGCAGGTTGGCTCGGCTGGGAAAATCGATGTTACCTTATGGCGCTTCCCATTGTGACCACTAGGGGTGCGCACGTGCTGCCGGAGGCACGCGCATGTGCTTGCGATCATTGGTGACAGAGCGAGAACCAGGGGAGAAATGACTGATCGTGTGTTTATACGTGTTTATAAGTATGAACAGTGATCTGTCATCTCCCCTAGTAAGTCCCATCCCCCTTCAGTTAGAACACAGTAAGGGAACACAGTTAACCCCTTGATCACCCCCTAGTGTTAACCCCTTCCCTGCCAGTGAAATTTTTTGAGTAATCAGTGCATTTTTATAGCACTGGTCGCTGTATAATTGTCAATGGTCCCAAAAATGTGTCAGAAGTTTGCGATCTGTCCGCCATAATGTCGCAGTCCCGATAAAAATCGCAGATCGCTGCCATTACTAGTTACATTACATTACATTATTAATAATAATTAAAATGCCATAAATCTATCCCCTATTTTGTAGACGCTATAACTTTTGCGCAAACCAATAAATCTACGCTTATTACCTTTTTTTAACAAAAATATATAGAAGAATAAATATCGGCCTAAACTGAGGAAAATTGTATTATTATTTTTTATATATATATATATATATATATATATATATATATATATATATATATATATTTATTATAGCAAAAAATAAAAAATATTCATTTTTTTTTCAAAATTGTCGCTCTTTTTTTGTTTATAGCACAAAAAATGAAAACACAGAGGTGATCAAATACCACCAAAAGAAATCTCTATTTGTGAGAATAAAAGGACATTGATTTTGTTTGGGTACAGTGTCACATGACCACGCAATTGTTAGTTAAAGCGACGCAGTGCTGAATCGCAAAAAGTGCTCTGGTCAGGAAGGGGGTAAATCCTTCTGGGGCTGAAGTGGTTAAAGTAAGTAACCAATGTATGACCAGCCAAATTAGGACAATGCCAGTACGTTTATCTAATCTAGATGTGACCATGTGACCTAGATGTGGCATGACTTTGTGTTTGCAATTGGTACGCTATGCATTGTTCATAATTCACAATTAAATTAAATTGTTGTATAACCTCCGAGACATTAGGAATCATATTGGGCCAGATTCTCGTAGAATCGGCGGCGGCGTAGCGTAAGTCATTTACACTACTCCGCCGCAAATTACTGGAGCAAGTGCCGTATTCTCCAAGCACTTGCTCCGTAATTTGCGGCAGCGTAGTGTAAATGGCCCGGCGTAAGGCCGCGTAATTCAAAGGGGGCGGCTTGTATTTAAATTAGGCGCGCCCCCGTGCCGATCGAACTGCGCATGTGCCGGGCGTAAAAATAGCCCAGTGCGCATGCTCCAGCTCATGACGGAAAACGTCAATGACGCCGACGTGAGCGTCATTGACGTAAAGTCCTATTCGCGAACGAGTTAGGAAAACGACGGAAACGACGGAAAAAGACGACGCTGACCCGACGCCATACTTAACATGGCATACGACGGACCTTCGTAAACTTGCCCCTCATATAGCAGGGGCAAGTTTACGCTTACGTAAACGTCGTAAATTCACTGCGTCGACCGCGCGTACGTTCGGGAATTCGCGTAAATAGCTCATTTGCATAGACGACGGGGAAAACGACGTCGACGACACCTAGCGGCGGGAAAAAATTGCATCTAAGATCTGACAGCGTAAGAGCCTTACGCCTGTCAGATCTAATAGATATCTATGCGTAACTGATTCTAAGAATCAGTCGCATAGATACAACGGCCCAGATTAGGACTTACGATGGCGCAAATGGCGTTGCACCGTCATAAGCCCTTTGAGAATCTGGGCCATTGTCTCTCTATTTTGCCAATATAGGCAGTATAGCAGTAAATAGTATATGCATTACCACAGGTCTATAAATCAGGGGAAAGCTATCTTTATCTATATTAGGAAGAGCCAGATTAGGTCTCAGTAAGCAGCTAGTAAATTCAGAAAGGAGTTTAAAGTTAGAGTTGGAAAATGTAGCTAGCCATATATGGGTGAAATACCATCTGTGATGGATTTGTTTTTGCGATAGTTCCCAAAATAATTAATACATTTGGTGTATCAGAAATTCTGTAGTATGGCTGTCAACCATTGGTTGTCCAAAAAAGTAGTATTGAGGTCCTGCTCCCTCTGCGATAGGGAAGATCTTTTGATGAATACATTCTTAGATTATGCTTTTTTTTTAAATAAAATTACAGCACTTTGGCATGGGTTGGGAGGCATCAATTATTAATAACCTGATTATATTTCAGAATTTCCAGACAAAATGCTGCATTGCATAAAGGGAAAAATATCAGTAAGCTTAGAACACCTAGCCCAAGCATCATACATTTCCTCGTGTACATAGTACATATACAAATAAAATATTACTTTTCAAATATATAAAGAGATTAAAGCATGACTCACTATAGTATTCTTGTAGTGATGCTTGTGAAACGAGTCATTCAGGTGTTACATCTCACTGTGTATTTATGGTGGTAGGTAGAACTATCTTCCTCTGTGGACAAAGAGGGCATTTCATACTTTTATCAGGACTTTGATGACGACAATAATGAATTCACCTAGCATGACCTCTTAAATCATTCTAATACAGGAATTTAGGTCAAACACCACTCTATGCATCACAGTTTCGACATGCCAGATATTTTATTTGGACTTATAATAGACCAATAATCCCCCAACACCCAAACTAATATCATGTAGCATCAGTGGTGGCTGCTCATGCAGGGCACAGGCTGCCCCTTAATCCATGTGTCTGGCCCCTTATCTACATGCATGGATTCCAATGGGCTTTTTTTTTTAGAAGCATATGGTTAGAGCCAGAGGCTCTAATTGGCTTAAAAAAGGGAGGGCTTGGGGCGCAGAGCACTGAGGCGAATTAATATTTGCTATTGTCTTCCTTCTTCTCCTCCCAGCCAATCAGGAAGTAGGTCCTAAGACTTGATTGGCCGGGAGTCCTAAGACTCATTGGCCGGGAGGAGAAATGACCACTGGGACTCGGGAGGAGACGCAGGGGAGCAAGCCGTGACCTGGATGGGGTAAGTGCAGGGGCTAACGGGGGGCCTGTCGGGTGACAGGTGAGCGATGCAGTGAGCAAGCAATGGGGGAGAGCGGCTTTTAAGCAAGTAAGCACCAGGGGGGTTGTTTGGCTGGTGGGGGGGGGGGGTGGCTGGCTGGCTGCGAGCACCAGCTGCCATTGTGTAACATCATTGCCATGTGAAAGCCTTCACTCACCTTGTTACATTTAAAGTAACCATAGACAGGGCTTTATGTTCTTTTCGCCAGAAACTAGAAATGTTCCATCAGTAAAGCTCATTTATTGAACAGAACTGGGAGGATCTGTATGGTTGGTGCACAAAAATGAAGGAGCAAGGCCCAGGCTTGTCATCTCATACTTTTGTAGCACCCCTGTCCCAATTTTTGTTCAAGGAGTCTGCTAATTTGCTATTGCATTTACCTAAAGGTGTCCTGTGTCCTACCCCTCTTCCCCCCTGTTCCTGTTAAGAGAAATAAAACTCTTTGTTCATTTTCCCATCCATTTTCCCATCTTGCAATACACCCACAATGCCTAGTAACCTGCACCCTGAGGAGGAATGTCAGCCCACCCTGTCTCTGGGGGTCACCACCAGGCCTCTGGAGGTTGGGGAGAGCGCTACATTTCCATACTGTTAGAGTGCTATTAAGAGTTAGATTCAGGGGTTGTGCTGAAACTACCACACCTATTTTTTGCCTGCCAAATTAGGTTATTTAACAATGAGCATTAATCAGCAAATATTAATAGAAACTAGGCACATTAATTAGTAATCAAATTTTACAAGTGGATTACTATATGGCAGCAGTGCATTGCGAAATGTTCCATGGGTAAAAACGAACCTCACATTTCAGTAATATGTTTTGAAGAATACATTGTCTGATGAAATACCTTTCACTGACTACATTTTTCTGCCAGTTTTGTTACTATTAAAGTGTATGTACACCCTAACAATGAACTTCTCCTATTTCTCCCTCCGTGCTGCCGTGTCTCCCTCTGTGCTGCCGTGCCCCCTCCGTGCTGCAGTGTCCCTCTCCGTGTTGCTGCCGTCCCCCTCTCTGTGCTGCCGTGTCCCCCTCCGTTCTCCTCCTCCACCCCCTCGATCTGTTAGGATGGATAGCGGATAGCGTTAAACCTGGCTCCTACCTTTTCCGTGATCACTGACTCTGTCCATTCACATAACTGAAACATCGTAAACTGTGGTTTACGATGTTTCCGTTTATGAATGGAGAGGAGCCGCTGTCTACTCTCCATTCATTTTCAGCGCAGCTGAGGCTGCTGAGAAAGGGACTGGGGAATCTGTGTCCCTAGTCTCTTTCCCTGTCTCAAAGGGGATATGTCAGGCATCTGTTAAGACCCCTGATATCTCACCAAAGCCCCCCAACAGGGCTGATAAAAAAAAAAAATTGCAATAAATAATCAAAAAATGTTTTAAAAAATAAAATAAAAAACACACTGACACTGTCCACCCCCCCCCTTTAAAAAAAACACTGTCACGTGAGATTAAAAAGAAGTATCGGTAATCAGTATCGGTGAGTACTTGAAAAAAAGTATCAGTATTTGTACTTGGTCTTAAAAAAGTGGTATCGGGACAACCCTAATTTGTAGTGTTGACCCTTCTTTTCCAGGACCTCTGAAATTTGCCCTGGCATGTTGTCAACCGACTTCTGGGCCACATTTTCTTCTCCAGGCAAACTTTTCTTCCGGATGCAGCAAACAATCGCAAAGGAGATTCATCAGAGAAAATTACTTTACCCCAGTCCTCAGCAGTACAATCCCTGTACGTTTTTCAGAATATCAGTCTGTCCCTGAGGTTTTTCCTGAAGAGAAATATTTTTTTTTTTCTGGCCCTCTTTTTTTTTTTTATCAAACAAAACGTGTTTATTAAGCACAAAAGGTAGTCACACATACAGGGTTTAGAGCAAAAAAAATACAAAAGATCTGCAAGTTTCAGCATACATAAGAGCAACATAATATACAAAACAGTCTGAAAAAACATTGGCAAACCACTCTCCACTGCAAAGAGCTGACCACCCCTTCTCTCCCCATACACGTATTTGGAAACGTGAAAATAATAACAGATCCTAGAGCAATCGGTCATAAACCAGATCCAATGGGGCTAGTCCGGGAACGTCCAGCCATGGGGCCCATAATCTATCAAATTTGCCTCTCTTACCCCTGTGTCGATAGACCAGCTTTTCTAAGCGAATAGTGTTACCCATTTGGGTAAGCCATTCCTGCAACGTAGGGGGCTCCGTGGACTTCCAGTGCCTCAGGATCAAATTTCGAGCCTGGAAGACAACCCTCGCTACAGCTTGTTTATGGATGGCCTCCAGTGGTAGTGTGTCAAGTATACCAAGCAAGCAATGTTTAGGTTCGGCAGGGATCGTAGTCTGGAAGACTCTAGTAAGGGTATCCAGGACCTGTGACCAATAGAGATGGAGTTTCGGACACCTCCAAAGGAGATGGATCAAATCTCCGTGGTCCCTACTGCATCTGGTACACTCAGCATCCGCCCTCACCCCCATACGAGCCAATCTAGCTGGCGTATAATGAACCCTCAGAAGAATAAATAGCTGCGACACACGCTGAGCCACATTCAGAAAGCACAGGGGAACAGCCCCTGCCCCTGAAATCAATGGGCACTGCTGCCGAAGCGCCAGCAAAGCGCTTTGACAGAGGCGCTTTTAACCCTTTATTCGCCCGATAGTGGGGGTTAAATGCACCCCGCTAGCGGCCGAAAAGCACCGCTATTACAGTGGTAATGTGCCGCTAAAATTAGCGGCGCTTTACCACTAACACCCCCTGCCCCAGTGTGAAAGTAGCTTTAGTAGTGCTTACGAAGCATGTTAAATATTTCATCCACAGTCAACTTTTCTGGGTAGAACGATTCTTATCTCGCACCTGGAGAACTCCGCTGTGCTCTGACCACTATGGAATCTGACATGACATCAAGGGCAGCACACTCTGGACAGCGCTCCTCTAAATTTTGCGCCCAGGGCCATAACCGTTCTGCCACACCCACCCCACCACGCTACGCCACTGCCCAAACAGTAGATGCACACAGATTTAAAAAAGCCTGCCCATGAGCTGGCAGATTAGAAGACTGCAGTCACATAAGAGGAGAAAAATAGCATAATTAATTTACCTCTATCAAAGGAACACTCTCTGGCCCTGGAGCGTCAGATCAAAATCTCTTCATCAGCGGGAAAAAAAGTGGGCGGGAAGACAGGTGGGTGTACACCATCCGTACTGCTTTCCCTATGAGCAGTGGCAGCACCTGGCCAGCTTTCATGTGCAGGAGGCGGGTCTGAGATCCTGCAGCTGCTTCTACAGTATTCAGTGGTGTGGAAGCACTCAGCCTCTCCTTCTCCCCTGGCGTCCTGGTTGCCAGGTGACCGGCCGCTGCGAGGCGCATATGTAAACCAGGACCCGGCTTGGTGCGCGGGGGGAATGGTGAGACTCCATCCACTTCTCCCGCACATGCAGCACATCGCCCGCGGCCAGTTCTACATCCCGCCCATCCACCCGCAATCCACCTTTGGCCGGCCATCGCAATCCGCCCCTACACGGTCACCACAATCCACGCGCGGCCGGTCCCTGCAATCCACCCGCTGCTGGCTCTGCATCCCGCCGATCCACCCGCGGCCGGCCGGTGCAATCCACCCGCGGCTGGCGCAATCCGCCCATCCACCTACACGGTCACCGCAATCCACCCGCTGCTGGCTCTGCATCCCGCCAATCCACCCGCGGCCGGCCGGCGCAAGCCCCCCATCCACCCGCGGATGGCCCTGCATGTCACAGTCCAAAATTTGCAGCCTGGCAGCCGCGGCCCACCGGGCATTTGCCCGGCATGCCCTATGGCCAGTCCGGGCCTGCATACAGTGATGTGAAACAAGCCTTGGACTGGGGTGCCTCATAACTGAAAATACTTTTTAAGGGTGCCCCGACTGGAAAAAGGTTGAGAAACACCGTTCTGGAGTAATGTAAATTGCCATCATAAAAACTGTGGCAGCAGACTTTGTGAACATTCATATTTGTGTCATTCTCAGAAGTTTTGGCAATGGCTTGTAGGTGGCAAATATTAAATTCTGGATCTTGGATTTAGATATGCTTTGACCAGTTTAGATTGCACATGGAGAACATTGTGATAGGATGAGTCAGAGGGGACTTATGGAATGCAGTGCTGGTTAGAAAGCCCTTTAGACCCCAGTCACATATGAGTGTTTTGTAGCTCATAGCTCCAAAGCGCTCAACATTTAAAATCTTGTGGCTTTTAATTGTGCCTGTTCACACCTGAGTGTAGTGTTGCTTGTAGCTTGAAAAATTACACTAGTTCCTTGTGTGCTACAAGCTGTGTTTTCATCCCTAATACACTTCAATGGGAGCATCTTAGGAATGCACAAACAGGCAGATTTATTTTCTTAGTACCTAGCTTTCAATTGACCAAAAAAAACAAACGCTTAAGCCTTAGACGCCCTTCAAAACATGCAAAAGCACACCTGTACAAATGCTCAAAACACACCTGTACAAATGCTCAAAACACAGCCCTACACAAATGCTGAAGACAAATGGAATCCAGCAGCCTCCTGTCACTTACTTGGAATGAAAAGTCTAGTAAGCTGGCCCAGGTTCTTCAACATTTTTGAAACCACTGACCCAGAACAAGTACGTACATTAGGAGTTGTGACTTTGGTCTAATGCTAGTAGCTGCAAAACTGAAAACTGTAGTGTCTCACCCATAGGCGTACGCATAGGGTGTGCCAGGTGTGTCCTAATCACCCTGTGTGGTACAGATTCCCCCTGTTTAAACCCCTGATATTTCACCTAGCAGGGCTCTTAATTTTTCTTTCTTCTTTTTTAAATAATAATTGTAAAAAATAATAAAAAATAAAATAATAAAAATAAAAACTACTGAAACTGTCCACTGATCTACTGACACCATCCACTGCTCTACTCACACCATCCACTGCTCTACTGACACCATCAGTATATAGTATGAGCTTTGAGGTGCACACCCTCATGCAATAGGCTGTGCACACCTATGGTCTCACCATATAGTAAAATGCCGGCAGTGTAAATGCAATGTCTATGATAGATGACAGAATTTATATAAATAGAGGCTCACCACATGCCCCTCCTTATCCCTTGATGAAAACCACGGTGAGTGGTTGAAACATGTCGGGCAATCAGTCCTTCCTGTGACGACATATTATTACAGTCTGTCTACACAACCGGATGCACGCGTCTAGCGCTGGAAATGGCTTGCTATGATTTGACACGTGTATGAAGCCGGATTTCGATACACTAGTTTGAGTGAAGAAATGCAGCTGTAAAAGCAGTCATTAGCAGCACACCAACATACTAAGACGCATTGATTGGGAGCATCTGTGTGCAGTACCTGGATGCCTCCACACAAGGGATACCAACGGAAGCTTCAAATCCCCAGAGTCGGGGGTGAAGACATTCCTGGCTACATTACACTGCACATGGCAGCAAGCCGTCTCTTGATTTTCTATTAGAAGAGAGGAAGACTCTGCAACATCAGATGATCTCCACACATAACCTGGTCTGGTGAGCGGACTTACAGTCCTGTTTCCATCTGTGTCTCCTTTCATTTGATTATGTTGGCACTTTGCACATAACTACACTGCTTTGTGACTGTTGCTGCATTCAGTTGATCATCAAATTGCTATGCTGATGAACTTGATCTTTATGCTGCTATATTTCTAACCTGCTTTCTACTTATATGACTTGGCTGCACAGTGTCCTTGACCTTCATGAATGTTATACCATGATAGCCCTCTCATACTGAACCGTGTGTTATTGAGCTGTGATATTCAGGTCACGACATCATTCATTGGTCAGCCACAGCACATAGCTAACGTATCTATTTTGAATTACTCTGATATATGTCCTGTTTGGACTTGATCAGCTTAGAGGCTGATCATCCAATCAAATGCTGGGTAGTCGGCTGGACAAATTCCAGCTGATTTTTCCAGTCTGAGTAATTTGCATGCATGCATCCCGTATGTAGTCAGTGTCTTTTTAGATAACGTTATCTAATTATTTTAATTTTTATATCGGGTGTTGGTGATGGGTGTCAAAGTGTCTGAATTTATGTAATTGCTAAATTTTTGTATCAATAAACCCCTTTTTTATGTGGCACGGCCCACTTTTGGCATCTTTATCTCCGGGAGGATACATTTCTTTTGTTTTTCCTCCTGAGGGGGTCTTTTAGTATCCCCTCTCGTTCTGGGACGACCTCATATGAAGTTACCCCAGTGTCGACACGCAGCACAGCGATCTTGGGCATGCCGTGCCACTAGAACATGGCGCTACCCCTGATCTTGGCAAAGAGCAAATGACGAGGCTTATTACCCATATGATCGTCTCTGTCCAATCACAGCTGATCACATGTAAACACGGAAGTGACATTTATTGGCTCTCTGTGGGAAAAAAGAAATGATCCTGGACTGCCGTACTCTGATAGGCGATTTATTGAAACAAAATTAACAAAGGATAAAATCCAAAGCTGTATAACATCCAAAAATTCATGCAACACTGCAATCAATAGTAGGAAGTGGACACAGGGGACAAAAAGGCTAACATGTTTCACATCATGGATAGATGCTTACTCATAGCCATGATGTGAAACATGTTAGCCTTTTTGTCCCCTGTGTCTATTTTATTTTTTCCACGGATCAGCGCAGAGTCTGCACCTGTCACTGCAACAGAGAGTGAGCACAGCATAGGTCGCAGGGCTTGGAGCGTTTTTTTCCATTTATTGGCTCTCATCGTCTCAAACTGGCAGAGAGTGAGGAGAGGACAGCCGATCAGTGGCATCTCCTCGCAGGGGAGACCTGTACAGGTAATGAGTGCAGTCCCAGCAGTGCCCAGCAGTGATGACAGTCTGTGCCCATCAGTGGCACCAATCAGTGCCCATCAGTGATGCCAGTTAGTGCTGCATTTTAGTGCCCTTCAGTGCCTACTCATCAGCACTGCCCATCGTTGCCCATGATGCCGCTTTTTCTTGCCGCCTATCATTGCTCATAAGCGCCGCCTATTGGTACCCATCAGTGCCACCTATCAGTGCTTATCAGTGCTGCCTATCAATGCCCATAAGTGCTGCCTCATCAGAGCAGCCTATCAGTGCCCATCGGTGCCACCTCATCAGCGCACATCAGTGAAGGAGAAAAAGGATTTATTTACAAACTTTTCTGACAAAAACTATTTTTTTTTTTCAAAATATTCTGTCTTTTGTTTTTGTTTTTTTGCAAAAAAAAAATGATAACCGTACAATTGTCATTCAAAGTGTAAAAAAAAAACATAATTAACCTGGGCAGTGCCCAGTATTGAAGCGGTTAAGCGATTGTAGCGGTACCCCTTTAGGGGCTGCAGACTGTAGTAGTTCCCCAGCCCGGCATTCACTTTCAGTCACTACAAGACAATGAACAAGTTCATCAGCTTTTTGTATTTTATTGAGGGATTAAAAGTTGGATGGGGTAAAGGAAATCATGGTGTTGGCCAGAAAATGATTCTTGGTATGGGACAATTCAGATATTCTCCTCCTGCACAACACTTGCTACAGATTATCTCTCCTTCTCCCTCCAGCACAATTCTTCAGGTGCAGATAGCACATGGTCAGGCCTAACTCTGGTTTCAGCCAGGCCTTAGAAAAGTTCCTTATTACATGAAGGGACTGCGGGCCCCTTTAGTGCTAGCTGACCTCTTTGGTGGACTACTGATCCCAGTCATCCCTACAGACCCTTACAGCTCTCCCAGCTGCAGCAGCCCGACTTTTCACAGCCAGTACTGTTGACATATTTTCACATTGTGCAATGTCCACATCTAAATATTGGCCTGTCCACCTACACTAATTGCTAAAAGTTCCTCCACCATAGGTGATATTTTAGTCCATAATGAATACTCTACTAGAAATCATTATAGTGCTGTATTTTCCCACATTGTTTTATTTCTATTTCTTTGATAATATAGTTGATAATTTGATAATACTTAATATTAAAATACCCAGAGAAGAGGTGTATATGATGCAGATTTACTAATAATCCCTATTCAGCAGAATAAATGCTGACCATATGAAGAGGAAAAGCAATAGAAATAATAATATAGGGATTGTGATTCAACTAACACCTTTATCAAAAGTTCACTTTACCTCAAAATCTGCTTTATATAAAAAGTCTCATCCAGAAACCACTACACCCTTCAAACTTACAGCCCAATCCTTACTTAATATCGGGCAGAAGACTGACTTTTTCATGGGACCAAGGCTCAGTGCTGTAGTCATGGCAACAGGCACAGCAGCGGACACTTATCGCTGGCGCATGCCCCCAACTGTCACTCTTCAGTGGTAGCTGGAGAAGCAGGCTGTGTGTCTCTGAGAGGCTCTGTGTTGTGCAAATTTAGTTTTTTAGGTAAAAGGAACATGGAAGGGAAGAAGAGGACGAGGAAGACTCGTCATCTGGACCCAGAGAAGGAGAAGAGGAGGAGGATTGGAGAGGAGGAGACCCAGGACAAGAGGAGGAAGAGGAGACATCAGGACCTGGGACTAACAGAGGTGTCCATCCACCCAAAGACAAGTAAAGTGGAGACACCAGGAACTGGTAAGTCACACACTTTACACTGGGAACACCATTACACTCTAATAGGCGCCATTTAGGGGTCACTAGGTGCAGTCAGGTAGCCAAAGCAACAAGTTAGGTAGCCAGGAATCATGGAGGTTATGTTTAACTTCTACCCAACATGTAATGGTGGGAGAAGATATCTGTAATGCACTCATTTCCAAGGTTAGAAATGTTTTCTGATCAGATTTATTACAAATATGTGTCCCTTTTCTGCCAATTCTCAGGGTTTACTGCCTAGACTCCCTCAGTGACAGTTACAAAAATGGCCGACATTACTCATGAAGGGGGAGGAGCCAGATTGTAAACACCTGGCTTACAGATCAGGGAGGAAAACTGTTTATTATATAGGTGTCATTTATCTCTCAAGCCCCATACACACTATCAGTTTTCCTGATGGTTTTCTCTTCAGGTTTACCAAAACCATCTAATATGAGGTCAAACCTTAAGCGTTTCAATTTGAATGCAATCAGGCAGGTCCTTGTACTACATGGTTTTGGTAAACCTGAAGAGAAAACCAGCAGGAAAACTAATAGTGTGTATGGGGCTTAAAACTGAAATTGTGATTCTGAATAAATTGGGAACATTGGGGACATCTGTACTGAAAGGAATATGGATTTATTTTATGCTGATCTAGTGTCCTGTCATGTTCCTCTACTGGGATTAATACAGGAAACTAGAATTTCAGCAATGACTGCCTGTGTATTTCTTTCTGCCCATTATCAGTGATAGGAATAAAGGGCACATATTAGGACATGGATATAGAGCCTTTAGCCAATATTGACCACAAAAAACACAAACAGAGTTCTATTTTTTTTATATAAAGATTTCATTGCCAGACAGATAACATAGAACACAGCATTATATAGAATAGAATATATGATGAATATAGAAACTTCATCAGTTGTCATACTGAAGGAGTTGTATACGTTTTACAGTGTACATGCAATCTACAGTATGTAGGGAGAACCAAAAGACCTCCGATGGTTCTGATCAAGGAACATGTTAAAAATATTCTGAATGGCTTCCCTAAGCACAATGGGCCAGATCCACAAAGAGCTGCCGTAACTTAAATATTCTGGGCCAGATTCAAGAAGCACTTGCGCCCACGCAACCATAGGTTGCGCGGCGCAAGGGCTTACTTGCTCCGGTGTAACGAGTGCTCCTGATTCAGGAACCTCGTTACACCGACTGCAGCCTAGGATGTGACAGACATAAGCCTCCTTATGCCTTCACATCCCAGGCTGCATTCTTGCGTTGGCCGCTAGGGGGCGCGGCCATTGTGATCGGCGTATAGTATGCAAATTGCATACTACCACCGATTCACAAAAGTTGCGCGGGCCCTGCGCACGCAAGGTACGGAGTTTCCGTACGGCTACTTTAGCATAAGGCTGCTCCTGCTAATAGCAGGCGCAACCAATGCTAAAGTATAGCTGCGCTTCCCGCTCGTGAAATTTAAATTTCACGTCGTTTACGTAAGTGAACCGTGAATGGCGCTGGACGCCATTCACGTTCACTTAGAAGCAAATGACGTCCTTGCGACGTCATTTGCCGCAATGCACGTCGGGAAAGTTTCCCGACGGAGCATGCGCTGTTCGCTCGGCGCGGGAGCGCGCCTAATTTAAATGATTCCCGCCCCCGGCGGGATCATTTATATTAGGCGCCCTTACGCAGGGCTATTTAGCATATCGCCCGCGCAATTTACGGAGCAACTGCTCCGTGAATCGCGGGCATTTCAAAATATTTGCGTGGGCGCAGAGAAAAATCTTTGCTCTTTGCCCACGCAAATATTGCGTGATTCTACCTGAATCTGGCCCTCTGATTTAAGTTACACTGCCGCAAAATTTCTACCTAAGTGCCCGATCCACAAAGCACTTACCTAGAAATTTTTGGCTGTGTAACTTAAATCCGTCCGGCGCAAGGCGTTCCTATTTTCATGGGGCGAGTCCCAATCAAATGAGGCGCGCTCCCGCGCCGGACGTACTGCGCATGCTCACGACGTCATTTTCCCGACGTGCATAGCGCGGTTTTACGTTACGCCGAGTTTTGTGAATCGCACCGGGTAAAAAAAGTTGTGTCGGGAAAAAAAAGATACGGCGAAAAAAAATAAAAAAAAATAACATCGTCGCAACAGTTTACACTTTGTAAAAGCAGCCCTAATTTTACACATGCAACTTAATACTTACGGAGAAAAAACGAAGCGTAAAAGCTTCGTGGATCTCCGTAAGTGCTAATTTGCATACCCGAAGCGGCATTTCGACTCGAAATGCCCCCAGCGGCGGATGCGGTACTGCATCCTAAGATCCGCCAGTGTAAGTCCCTTACACATGTCGGATCTTCTGCCTATCTTTTGGAAACTGAGGGCCAGATCCTCAAAAGGGATACGCCGGCGTATCTACTGATACGCCGTCGTATCCCTGTTTCTATCTTTGGAACTGATCCACAGAATCAGTTTCCAAAAGATAGGCAGAAGATCCGACATGTGTAAGGGACTTACACTGCCGGATCTTAGGATGCAGTACCGCATCCGCCGCTGGGGGCATTTTGAGTCGAAATGCCGCTTCGGGTATGCAAATTAGCAGTTACGGAGATCCACAAAGCTTTTACGCTTCGTTTTTTCTACGTAAGTATTAAGTTGCATGTGTAAAATTAGGGCTGCTTTTACAAAGTGTAAACTGTTTAAACCTTGTAAAAGTAGACCCTTCTTACCCGCGACGCTGTTATTTATTTTTTATTTTTTTCGCCGTATCTTTTTTTTTTCCCGACGCAACTTTTTTTACCCGGCGCGATTCACAAAACTTGGCGTAACGTAAAACCGTGCTATGCACGTTGGGAAAATGACGTCATGAGCATGCGCAGTACGTTCGGCGCGGGAGCGCGCCTAATTTAAATGGGACTCGCCCCATGAAAATAGGAACGCCTTGCGCCGGACGGATTTAAGTTACACAGCCAAAAATTTCTAGGTAAGTGCTTTGTGGATCGGGCACTTAGGTAGAAATTTTGCGGCAGTGTAACTTAAATCAGAATATTTAAGTTACGGCGGCTCTTTGTGGATCTGGCCCTGATTCTGTGGATCAGTTCCAAAGATAGAAACAGGGATACAACGGCGTATCAGTAGATACACCGGCGTATCCCTTTTGAGGATCTGGCCCAATGTCAGTAGGCACTTTGCGGAGGTCCACAACAAAGACCCCAGGCACTTGTCCTTTTGGGGCATTGACAAATACAATAAGCCATGGTGGGGGGCCCATTTGGTTAGATCAATTAGCCAAAAGGAGTCTCAATGTATACACTCCCTCCATACCCTTGTGCCGGATGGCCTTAATGTGGAGTTCGATTTAAATAGTTTTTTGAGCAATTTTTTATTTCATTTAATGTATCTTTGAGTTCTTTGGACGTTTTAGTATACACACATCTCACTTTCATTTTATTTTTATTTTTATTTTATTTTTTTATATTTTTTTTTTTTCATAATTTTTTTTTTTTCATTTTTTTTTTATTCTTCATTTTTAATTCCATTCAATTATTATATCTGTTATTCATAGTTTGAAGTTTTTGTATTGAGGGTTATTTAAATGACTGGGTAAATGATATGTGTTTTCTTTCGGGTCTGGACACACGTCATTTCTGGCTCGCAATACATTCCGGATACCCATTCTATTTATCCATTTGTGGATATTATGACAGATTAGAGAGGTCATCCTGTCAGGATTTTAGATTTATTTTAAGTCCCCATTTATATTTTACAGCTGTGGTTATTCTGCCTCATTATTGATATCATTATGTTTTATCATTTGTGCATTTAGATTTAAATCATCTTGGCCGCCATCTATTAATAATATAGTCTCATATGCACAGCCGCAATGGTGATTTATATCCAACCGTTTTAATGGCCGCTGTGATGATTGGAGACAGTTCTAAATGGCAGCGAATTCACGTCTGTGGGAAGCTGTACCTTACCATTAAGATGGCTGCCACCGTGTTTGGAGACAGGTATTTTCCAAGATGGCCCCGGATGCACTTCCGCTTTTAGTAGCTATAAGGAAACTTTACACACCCAATCAGAATCCTCTGATGAAGTCACGTGACGTGACAAAACGCGTAAGGAACACGTGACCGGAAGTGACGTGGGGTTCGCCCGTCCATCCAGGGTTTCATTTTATCCGCGTTTGGTTTGTTTTTATGCTGGTAAGCATCCATCTGTATTAATAAATACGTCTGTTTTTTAAATGTACTTTACTATGGGAGCATATTTTTTGTTTTAACCTCTGGTTTAAGCCTCCATTTTACCGAAGACCAGCACGGCTATCAGCACCATTGGGGGGATACAGTCCCTAAGACATCATCTGGTCAGGAAGCATGTCTGTGGTAACTTTATGCTAAAATCCTTTTTGGTGGAGGTAAGCGCTCTGTGAGCTCACTGGTTAAAGAAGATCTGCATTTGAAGCAATATATATTCGGAAATCATTTCCAGCACGCATTTGGCAGCATTTAGTGGACTTTACTCACATTTTTGATTTTGTTTGATTTCTGGTTTGACACATTGTCACTTTATCTGTCACCAACATTATTTGGTAGTTGTCACTACCATCATCATTTACTGTCTTTAATATAGCTATTGTTTGTTTTCTACACTGATTAGTTGCACTGCATTGGTACACATATTGTTCTACACAGTGATGTGTATATCTCTATATACATAGGGCCAGATCCACATAGAAATAGATCGGCGCAGCGTATCAGAGATACGCTACGCCGCCGTACCTTACCTGGCGTAATTTCGAATCCTTAAAGATTTTGCGCCGTAAGTTACGGCGGCGTAGTGTATCTCTGGCGGCGGAATTCAAATTGGCGATTAGGGGGCGTGTTTCATTTAAATGAAGCACGTCTCCGCGCCGAATGAACTGCGCATGCTCCGTTTCTAAATTTCCCGCTGTGCATTGCGCTAAATGACGTCGCAACAACATAATTTTTTTTAACTTAGACGTGAATTACGTCCATCCCGATTCACGGACGACTTACGCAAAAAAAAAAATTAAAATTTCGACGCGGGAACGACGGCAATACTTAACATGGCAAGTCTAACTATACGCAGCAAAATACCAGCTTTAACTATACGCCGGAAAAAGCCGACTAGAGACGCCGGAAAAAATGCGCCGGCCGCTCGTACGTTCGTGGATCGACGGAAATAGCTAATTTGCATACCCGACGCGGAAAACGACGTGAACGCCACCCAGTGGACGCCGAAGTATTGCATCTTAGATCCGAAAGGCGTACGAGGACGTATACCTGTCGGATCTAACCCAGATGCCGTTGTATCTTGGTTTGAGGATTCAAACCAAAGATACAACGCGCGTAATTTGAAAGTACGCCGGCGTATCAGTAGATACGCCGGCGTACTTTGTCTGTATTTCCCAAGTTTAGTGTGTAAGGGATTGCGCTCATCACATTTTCTCTTTCATTATATAGAATACCATACAACATCTAAACTAATGTCTAATATAATGGTACCCATAACTATGTATTCACTGTCTTATCAGCTAATGTCTTGTTTTTTTCATAATTAATAAAATTACTTTTAAAACATACAGTGCCTTGCGAAAGTATTCGGCCCCCTTGAACTTTGCGACCTTTTGCCACATTTCAGGCTTCAAACATAAAGATATAAAACTGTAATTTTTTTTGTAGAATCAAGTGGGACACAATCATGAAGTGGAACGAAAATTGGGCGTACAAAATTATTCAACCCCCTTAAGTTAATACTTTGTAGCGCCACCTTTTGCTGCGATTACAGCTGTAAGGACACCGGACATCGCTCGCCGCCTACCGCCATCACCCGCTGCCCACCCAAAACAAGGTAAGGGCCGGGCAGACAGTGGGTGGGTGGGGGGCACAGTGGCAGCACTTGGGGCACAGTGGCAGCATTTAATGGGCACAGTGGCAACATTTGTGGTACAGTGGCAGCACTTGGGGCACAGTGGAAGCATTTAATGGGCAGTGGCAACATTTGGGGCACAGTGGCAGCATTTGATGGGCACAGTGGCAGCATTTGGGGCACAGCGGCAGCATTTGATGGGCACAGCGGCAGCATTTGATGGGCAAAGTGGCTGCGTTTGATGGCACAGTGGCTGCGTTTGATGGCACGGTGGCTGCGTTTGATGGCACATTGTCTGCATTTGATGTGCACAGTGATGCTGCAATTGATGTTTTTTTTCCCGAATTTTACAGTTTGTTTGCGCCCCCCCCAAAAAAAAAATTGAGCACCAGCCGCCACTGACCTTACTGAGTGCCCATAGAGTTGCAGTCACAGTACTTCAGTGATAATACACTCAGTAAGGCAAAGTTTATAGATTACTCAGCAGTGGATAGTTTAGCAGGGTGCCCCTCCAGCAGAAGACTGATTTAACGGCTTCTGCTGGAGGGGTGGCAGATGGTGATATAAAGTAGTGACACATTATTTTGATGAAGGGTTCCCCTGTTTACTAAAAGACTAGACCATGGTCACTTGCAAAGTGAATTTTTTCTTGTCTGAGTAAATGAGGTGAAACGAAGATAAAATGTGCTTTGCAAGGAATAGCCACAATGCTTGCACATTATTGGACAACCAAAGTCAGCACAACTTCACCTCATTTACTAAGGCAAGTAAAAATCCCCTTTACAAAGTGAAATTTAACTTGACTGACAATTGCGCGGTCATGCGACATGGCTCCCAAACAAAATGTACGTCCTTTTTTTCCCACAAATAGAGCTTTCTTTTGGTGGTATTTGATCACATCTGCGGTTTTTATTTTTTAGCGTCTACAAAATAGGGGATAGTTTTATGGCATTTTTATTAATATTTTTTTTTTACTAGTAATGGTGGCGTTCAGCGATTTTTATCGTAACTGCAACATTATGGCGGACACATCGGACACTTTTGATGCTATTTTGGGACCATTCACATTTATACAGCGATCAGTGCAATAAAAATGCACTGATTACTGTATAAATGTGACTGGCAGGGAAGGGGTTAACCAACAAGGGGGCTAGAAAGGGGTTAAGTGTGTCCTAGGGAGTGATTCTAACTGTGTGCGGTTGGGGCTTACTGTGACATAACACTGATCGCTGCTCCAGACGAGAGAGAGCAGACGATCAGTGTCCTGTCACAAGGCAGAATGGGGAGATGCCTTGTTTACACTGGCCTTTCCTCGTTCTGCCACTCTGTGATCTGATTGCAGGACAGCGGCGGACATCGAGTCCGCGGGTCCCACGGGCACGGTCATGGAGATCGCGGCAGGCCCTCCCGCCCCCCCCCCCCAGGCACGGTGCCAAATTTAAAGGAGTGTCAATATATAAGTTACTTTGCGCAGCCATGGTATTCTGCCGACGTATATGTGCAGGACACGGTTGGCAAGTAGTTAAGCAGATGTTAACTAGACATGTGCACAACAAAAAAAATCATTTTTTTTTGTTTCGTTTCGTCTCGTTCCGTAGATCCGTAAAGATTCGTAATTTCGTAAGACGCAAGTTTTCCTATTCGGACCCGTTCGTATTTCGTAAGATGCAAGTTTTCCTATTCGGAGGTGTTCGTATTTTCGTAACAGTTTTATTTTCGTTTATACTGAATGATTCGTAAGTCTGTCTAATTTATTTTCGTTGATTCGAAATTCGTAATTTTGTTAGATAATAATTTTTGTTTAATGGATTCGTAATTTTGTACTTTTTTGTAAATACATCGCGGCGCGGTCATTCGCAATCTCGTCGTTTAGTTTAATTTTCAACACTAGGCTAATCCATATTAAAGCCTCGTACACACGGTCAGACTTTTTGCTGACAAACTTCAAAATTAGCAGGTTTTCAAAAAAATCAGAGCATGTGTACGCTCCATCAGACAAACTTTTTCGGTTTTCATCAGACAAAAAGTTCGCTCTGCAAACGGACAAACTTTTCAGCAACAAAAGTCCGGCCAACTCCCTTCGGACAAAAATCCACGGAAAAGTTTGTTTGAAGATCGTGTGTACGAGGCTTTACACTGTCCAATGTGACTCAACACAAAAGAGATAAGCTGATTGGCTAAGATATTAATTAAGATACATCACTCACTATCTACACTGCCCAGTGCCCATTCGAAAGAACGATTTGAGTACACAAATTTTAGACAAAGAAACGGATTTACAAAACACACAAATGAAAATACGAACATACGAATGAAAATACGGATATAAGAAATTACGAACAGACAAAGGATTTAAAATACGGAATGCAAATCGTTCGTTAGAGATGTCATTTTCGTTATTTTGCTGTTTCGGTGTTTCATATTTTAGTAAGTTTGTCCAATCGTACGTGCGTATTTTTGCTTGTTCGTTATTTTGCTTATTCGTAATTCCGTAATTTTCGTATTTCAGTACTTTCAGCTATTTGGATGTTCGAATTGATCTTAATGTACGAATACTAACAAATTTGTACAAAATTCATTCGTTACGAAAACGGAAACTCACATGTCTAATGTTAAGCCCATCGCCACGAGCCATTGACATACTACATGCGCGTACTATATGTCGCACACATAATTTGGACCAAGAGCAACTTGTTTATGAGCAACGGCAGAGTGAGAGGTTCAACCAGGCACAGCTAGACCATTGTGAAATCTTAAAGGTCATTGAAGACAAAATTAGGACATGGAGGCATGTATGCAGGAATTCTTTACAAGTACTACAGAGTATCGACAAAAGAAACTTGACCTATTCAGGCAGTGGATTAACAAATCTTCAGAGGTTAATCCACCACCTGATTTTGCCTCTCCCTCTATTGTTGCCTTTTTATAAAGTTAAGCTCTAGAAACAATTTTTTTGCCTGTGTCAAGAAAGTGTAACTGAAGGTGACATGTTTTCTTGTTTTGGATACAACAGAGAGGAGTAAGAACATGTGTCTTTTTTTTCCTCTGAAAGAATCTAGTAATAAGCCCCCGTAATATTTAAACTGCTTTGTGCTATATTATTAAAACCTAATGTCGCGTACACACGGTCGTTTTTTGTGATGAAAAAAAAAAACAACATTTTTAAAAAAGGCCTTTAAAATGACCGTGTGTGGGGAAAACTTTGTTTTATGTCTTCTGAAAAACGAAAAAAAAAAAAATTCGAACATGCTTCAATTTTTTATGTCGTTTTTCAAAACGTTGTTTTTTGTGTCATTTAAAATGATAGTGTGTGGGTAAAACGACGTTTAAAACGATGTTTTTAAACCCGCGCATGCTCAGAAGCGAGCTTGAATGGAACAGAGTGCCGTCGTACGTGTTGAACATAACCGCGCTTTGCTAGAGCATTTTGAAAAAACGATGGTGTGTAGGTAACGTCGGTTTTTAAAATTAAGTTTGAAAAACGTCGTTTTGTTTCATGATAAAAAACGTTGTTTTATTTCATCACAAAAAACGACCGTGTGTACGCGGCATAAGGCTAGAATATTCCCTTTTATATATTATTGCTTCTGTACTCTGTAGAAAGAAGGCTTGTTTTAGTCTTGTCTTAGCCACAAGCTAGCGTCTGGGTCAAAGTGATGTGATAGCCTGTGTACTGTAATGCCGCGCAGACACGGTCAGACTTTTGACCGTGCAAAACTCCGTTGGAATTTATGACGGAAAAAGTCCGCTGGGGCATACACGGTCGGAATATCCGATGGAAAGCTCCCATCTGACTTTTTCCATCGGAAATTCCGACCGTGTGTATGCGGCATTATGAAAAACTGTCTGTACATTGTCAGGCGAGATATGCTATGAATAAATGTATATACATGGAGGAGGTATTTAGCCTGGCCTGGATTGGAAGTAAACCATAAGTGGGCGGGCCCGGATATATCTTTATTGTATAGTATAAAATTTGCTGTACCCAGAAAAATAAAGTGAGCAGTGTATGAATTTTGATCTCTGTTATATATACATTGTTCCCTGCACAGCATCTGTGTGTGGCGGACCGAAGAAATGCTGGCACATTAAGTAATGTAATCTGACAGTATATAAACTGTCTAATTACAGAGGTAAAGGAAATATAATAGCTAACACCCTCTCTCTATTCCCACTATTTGTCCTTATCAGTGAGAGTAAAAGGACTTGAAAAACAACTTATGTTTAGTCATCCAAACAAAAGAGGGTGAATCTCACCAGCAGGACCCAGCTGGCAACAACAGACTAACCCTATCAAGTACTTTGAGACATTCTTTTTGGCCCATGTGTGCTTTTTGAATATGGAGAATAGCCATTGTGTGCTATTTACTAAAACTGGCGCACAGAGAATCAGATGTAGCTGGTCATACTTACATAGTTACATAGTTAGTCAGGTTGAAAAAAGACACAAGTCCATCCAGTTCAACCACAAAAAAAATAATAATAAACAAACAAAATAAAAAACACAATACAATCCCATACACCCAACTTCATACCCACAGTTGATCCAGAGGAAGGCCAAAAAACCCCAGCAGAGCATGATCCAATTTGCTACATCAGGGGAAAAAATTCCTTCCTGATCCCCCGAGAGGCAATCAGATTTACCCTGGATCAACTTTACCTATAAATGTCAGTACTCAGTTATATTCTGTACATTTAGGAAAGAATCCAGGCCTTTCTTAAAGCAATCTACTGAGCTGGCCAGAACCACGTCTGGAGGGAGTCTGTTCCACATTTTCACAGCTCTTACTGTGAAGAAACCTTTCCGTATTTGGAGATGAAATCTCTTTTCCTCTAGACGTAAAGAGTGCCCCCTTGTCCTCAGTGTTGACCGTAAAGTAAATAACTCAACACCAAGTTCACTATATGGACCCCTTATATATTTGTACATGTTGATCATATCCCCCCTTATTCTTCTCTTCTCAAGAGAGAATAAATGTAGTTCCTCTAATCTTTCCTCATAGCTGATACTAACCAATCAACTTCTACATTCAGCTTGTTCTATGAAGCTTGGACAATAACACCTAGTAGCTGACTGGTTACTAGGCCCATCAGTGCAAGATTGTATGTGTTGCAGTTTTAGAACATCTCCACCATTGTCATTCTAGACCAGGGTTTTTCCACCAGACTGCAGTGGCATTCTAGGGTGCCGCAAAGAGTCCCCAGGGGTTCCGCTGCAAAATAACATACAGCCCTGTACTGTCTGATTATTATAGATTTCCACTGTTAACTTCTGTGTACAGAGGAGCAGGAGAGATCATATCCAGCATCCTTCCAGCTCTCTCCTCCTCTATGGTGTTCTTTGTACTTTTGCCTGCAAAACTGAAGGCTATGTAAGGCGGCCGTCCGCATCCTGCCAACCGATGACGTCAGCGGTTGCTAAGGGCAGGTCGGGCAGCTTGTATAGCTTTCACTTTTGCTGGCAAATCTACAGAGAACAACATAGACGAGGAGAGAGCCGAGCAAATGCCGGAAGTGATCTCTCCTGCTCCTCTGTAATCAGACAGTACAAGACTGTATGTAATTTAGCTGTGGCAAGGACAAAGAGGGAGGCTTTAGGAGGGGGGAATTGTGCTAGTAGTGGGAATTTTGGAGGGGGATTTGTGCTAGGGGGAGAGATTTGTGCTGGTGAGATATGGGATTGGGGGAGACTTATGCTAGGAGGGAGGATTTGTTCTAGAAGGGGGGGATTGGGGGGGATTTGCAACCTACTGACTATTTAAATCTGCATTGCAAACTACATTTTAGGGCTTTTTCACAGCAGGTGCCGTGCTGTAACATGTGTGAAATTATGCATTTTCCCACACCACATAAAAATGCGTTGCCTTTTGCAGTTGTGTGCCAATGCCATATATTCTTTTTGGCACCCCTATGCAGAACATTTTTGAGGGGCTCAATTTAAAAATAATGCCAGCACATTTTTGTGTGTTTCACAAGCATAGAGCAACCTAATAAAAAACGACTGGTGTGCCCCAGGATTGTGCACAGTTCTAAGGGGTGGATTCACTCAAAAAGGGGTTGAAAAACACTGTTCTAGACAATGTTGAGCCTAGTTCTTTGAATCTAAACATCTCCTTATCATTTGGCATATACCTCATGGCTTGTAAATACAGTGGATTTGTACCATTCCTGTCTAACACTGGTTGTTTGGCCTAATAAAAATATTGCGGGCCAACATATTGGTTTATGCTTTTATTTATTTGTTTTAACAAAGCAAACATGCAAGAATAGTTTTGTGTGGCGTAAATATTCACCTAAGATATCTCCAAAGATCTCGGTGTAAGGCTGGATTCACACTGCATGCCAATGTGGCTCACAGCAGGGGTCCTGTGCATCCTGGTTCACCGTTTCACGTCCGAATTTTGGGCTGAATTCAGACTGAAACAGACCAAAAGATGCACAGGGCTCCTGTGCAAATTCGCACCAGAACCACATCGGAGATATGTGAACCGGCTCCATGGAGAGCCAGTCACGTTCTCCTGCTATTGCGAATCACCACATCCACTTTGCAATAGTGTGAACTCTGCCTAAAATTATAGTATTGCCAGTACATGTCACTTATATTCAAGCAAGGGCTTAGAGCCTCCACAGAAGTGAAACAAGCAGCTTCTGTTGAAGTGAGAGGGTTGCAGAATGTCTGATATGGGGCCACTTCCTGTGTTCCTTTGTAACAACCACAGCCTTTTCACCAAAAACAGTAAAAAGAGTAAACTACCTGGTAAGATTTACAGAGTAAGAGTTGATACATGCCTTGAAAAATAGCTTTGTATGAAGCACTGATGGATTTGATGGCCATGCTCATTGTGACAGGATTCAGGAATTGGTGGCATAGGGTCCTCATCATTGTCTTGAACCTTAATTTCCAGGAGCAATCATGCACAATGGGCCATGAAGGATGCAGCAGGTCAAAAACATCAACTTTTCCAGAGCTATAGCACAGAAAACCACCAGATAGTGAGATACAGTGGAACCTGCTTTTAAGAATGCCAAAGGTCGGCTCAATGACATGTCTGTATGTTTAGATAATGGTAGCTCTTCCTGTTACCGGAGATGTGTTCTTTATCAGAGGGGGGGGGGGAGACACGTGGCTACAGTCTATGACACCCATGACATTGGGAATCCCAGCTATTGCATAGAATTTTTTTTTATCTGATCCCCCCCTGACGTGTGTTAGGCAGGTAGATATATTTGGGGGCAATTTGCTTGAAACCCTGCAGGGCCCTAGCATGCAAACGTGATAAAGATGGCTGTGATACCACCTGTCCAGCTACAATCTGATAGAAGGCCTTGTCTAGAAAGTGGAGGACAGCCAGCAACTTGGTCATGGGTGGTATGACATGACACAGTCTGGTGGACTGCAGAAAAAGAGAAGCATAATGAGGTCCTTAGTTAAACAACATTTATAGAGCACTTCTGCTTTGGGGAAATCATCCAGGAAGGTCCGCTGCTTAAAGGAAAATGGATGTAGGGGAGAGCAATGCATTGTCAAATGAGGTTAGACTAGCCAAATGCTCTTTAGATTGTGATTAGGTTTCCTTTTTTAACATGTCCATGCCATGCCATGCCATACCAAAGTCATCACTCAATCATAGCCGCATGCCTGGACCACTACTTACTGCATGCATTTAATTATTTATTTCCTTCTGAGAATTGAGTTTCATGTGGTATTTACCAAGCGTTTTTAGCAGTTTGCAGTAAATACCACAAACTGGTATAATAAATTGACAATTACATGCAATTCTGTAATAATTAGGGAAAATTTATCCAGACACCTACAGTGCCTTGAAAAAAGTATTCATACCTCTTGAAATTTTACACATTTTGTCATGTTATAACCAAAAATTTATTTTTTGGGGATTTTATGTGATAGACCAAAGCTTTGAACATCTCACATCATCCGAAAATGGAAAAAGTATGGCACAACTGCAAACCTACCAAGACATGGCCGTCCACCTAAACTGACAGTCTGGGCAAGGAGAGCATTAATGAGGAAGCAAACCCTCTTTAAAAAAAAAAAAAAACACTGCAAGACAAAGGCATAATGAGCTAGTATGCATAGAATACAACTGGAAAAGCGATACTGACAGTGGGTAAATGTGCTGCACACCCCAAAATGGTTATGGAAAGTAAAGTTACCCCAGGGGGCTTTGAGTTGCAGCAAAGAATACTGATGTTCATTGTTATATCAGAAACATTATTTATTCGTACAGACTTCCCACAAAGGGCACATCTGTTAGAGTAGGAGCCCCACGAGGCCATCTATTTTAATGTTTGTAGGTGTAGATAGGCGTGCCTGGTTGGCTCCGATTCGATTGGCTCCAAAAAAAACAAGCAGGTGAGAGCTCCCTCAAGCGGCCCATAGGGAGAAGGCCGCTGTGGAGCATAAGGAGGGAGGAGAGGAAAAGTCCTAAAATTATCCCCCCCACCTGCCGTGGAGCCCGGAGATGCTAAAAAAAAACACAATGACAGCAAGCCCCGCCAGGCCATGGGCCGTGGTTGACGCCAAAAAGCAACACGGCCTCGGTGGGGATGAACCTGTGCAAAATATGATAAAAAGTAAAATATTAATGTATTGATTTAAGTATAAAATAAACAACATGGCTAATACTGTGCGCAACAAACAACCCCAAAGGAAGCCTCATGTTTGTGACAATGTGACATAAGCGCCAATGAATAGAAATAAATGGGTCTAAGGTCCCCAAACCAAAATCCAAAGGGGGAGAAAGGGCCAATAGGACTATTGCGGTACTGGTACAGGGATGACAACATCAAAATACTGAAATTAAAACAAAATAAAGTTTATTGAATACAACAGCAATAAAAATACAAAATTAAAATGGTGATAACCATACACAACACCAGTATAAAATCCCCAATGGGGGGATGACACAGTGGGTTGAAAGTTACAACAATCTCGACTAGTTTCGCGGCAATGCCGCTTCATCAGGAGCATATCTAAAAATAATAATTGAACAAACAATCAGATTCAGAAAGAAACACAAGGTGTATATATAAATGGATTGGGGGAACACAGGGCTCAGTCGCTTACCTAAAAGAAAAGATCCCGCCAATATATGGGGAGTAAAAAAGATAATTAATGTCCAGAACCGAGCCTTATGATGGATGGAAAAAAGTACTTATTTTCTTTTAGGTAAGCGACTGAGCCCTGTGTTCCCCCAATCCATTTATATATATACCTTTGTTTCTTTCTGAATCTGATTGTTTGTTCAATTATTATTTTTAGATATGCTTCTGATGAAGCGGCATTGCCGCAAAACTAGTTGAGATTGTTGTGACCTTCAACTCACTGTGTCATCCCCCTATTGGGGATTTTATACTGGTGTTGTGTATGGTTATCACCATTTTAATTTTGTATTTTTATCGCTGTTGTATTCAATAAACTTTATTTTGTTTTAACTTCAGTATTTTGATGTTGTCATCCCTGTACCAGTACTGCAATAGTCCTATTGGCCCTTTCTCCCCCTTTGGCTCTTTGGTTTGGGGACCTTAGACCCATTTATTTCTATTTATATTTTCAGGATGATGGTACTTCTCACTCCAATGCTCATGCATTTTACTCCAGAGGCTGTCATTTATAAGAGCCAATGAATTACAGGTTAAGAACTAGTTAGGTTCCATATCGAAATTCATAGTGTTTTGCACAATACAAAACCTTTGAGCAAAAGGGAGCAGAAGGATTGAATCACTTCTGATCACACTATGAAGAAGGTCTATTGAAATCGCCATCCTTGACCTGAATGTTTGTCAGATCGGTGGTGACGAAAGAGGTTGTAGACAATTAGAAATTATATTTATGGCATTAGTACGTTACAGAGGTATCGGAGAGGTTGTTGAACACAGTATGACTTAGCTCATGTTGGGACCCACGAGTATCAAGCATGGGGAACGGGTGCAGGGGCGTACCTAGAGCATTTGGCACCCGGGGCGGATCCTATATCTGGCACCCCCACGGTAAAATGTAAAAACACCCCACTGCGTCCCCTGCATTCTTTAATATCTCTTTGTAACTACTGTGTACCCCTCTCCACATATCCCTTTACATTACACGGCACCCTGCACCTCTGGACCCCTTTACATTACACAGCACCCTGCACCTCTGGACCCCTTTACATTACACAGCACCCTGCATCTCTGGACCCCTTTACATTACACGGCACCCTGCACCTCTGGACCCCTTTACATTACACAGCACCCTGCACCTCTGGACCCCTTTACATTACACAGCACTCTGCACCTCTGGGCCCCTTTACATTACACAGCACCCTGCATCTCTGGACCCCTTTACATTACACAGCACCCTGCACCTCTGGACCCCTTTACATTACACAGCACCCTGCACCTCTGGGCCCCTTTACATTACACAGCACCCTGCATCTCTGGACCCCTTTACATTACACAGCACCATGCACCTCTGGACCCCTTTACATTACACAGCATCCTGCACCTCTGGACCCTTTTACATTACACATCACCCTGCATCTCTGGACCCCTTTACATTACACAGCACCTCTATATCCCTTTACATTAGACTGCACCTCTGGACAGTGCAAACCCCTCCCTACAATACAGACCCACCACTACAGTGCAGACCTCCCTACAATACAGAACACCCCCCCACACAATACGGACCCACCCCTACAGATCAGACCCCCCCCCTACAATACAGAACCCCCCCACAATACAGAACCCCCCCTCATATACAGAACCCCCCCATACAGATACCACTCCCCTCCCCCTCATATACAGAACCCCCCATACAGATACCACCCCCTGCAATACAGAACACCCCCCTACAATACAGAACACCCCCCTACAATACAGAAGCCCCCATACAGAGACCACCACCTACAATACAGAACACCCCCCTACAATACAGAACCCCCCCAAATACAAAACCCCCCTATACAGATACCACCCCCATACAATACAGAACCCCCCTACAGTTCAGACCCCCCTACAATACAGAACACCCCCTCTACAATACAGAACCCCCCCATACAGATACCACCCCCTACAATACAGACCCCCCCTCCCTCATATACATAACCCCCCTATACAGAACACCCCCCACAATACAGAACCCCCCTCCTATACAGAACACCCCCCCTCATATACAGAACACCCCCCACAATACAGAACCCCCCTCCTATACAGAACACCCCCCCTCATATACAGAACACCCCCCACAATACAGAACCCCCCCTCATATACAGAACCCCCCCTTACAATAGTGCAGAGTGACCCCCCCCTTGCCTTCAGACCCGTAATGCTGCTGATGTAAAGTGATGATCAGCGTGCCGCGTGTTAGAGCACTTGTACGGAGGAGGGGGAGGCGGCCGCAGCTTCACGCTGCTTGGGTCGGCTGTGTGACTGTCAGACAGTCACAGCCGATAGTATCAGAGCCGCGGCGCTGCGCTGCCACGGAGAAGGGGGATCATTGCGGCCGGGTCCCGGGCGGCGAGTATCACTCGGGTACGGCTCGCACGGCACCCCCACCCCCCTCCTGAATAGCCAGGCTGTGTGTTACCTAGTCTGCCGTCAATCATGCTGTCACCGCGCCATGCCTCAGTCACGGAGGGGGGGGGGGGGGGGGCGGCCTGACACCCCCCCAGTGTGTGGCACCCGGTGCGGCCCGCCCCCCTCGCCCCCTGCTTAGTCCGCCATTGAACGGGTGTTTAGCCACCCAAAATGATGATAGAACTGAAAAAGTGATACTGACAGTGGGTAAATGTGCTGCACAACCCAAAATGGTTATGGAAAGAAAAGTTACCCCAGGGGGCTTTGTGTTGCAGCAAAGAATACTGATGTTCATTGTTATATCAGAAACATGATTTATTTGTACAGACTTCCCACAAAGGGCACATCTGTTAGAATCATAACATGGGTTAAAAAAAAAAAACATGAACATATTTTTACAGTCGTAGGGATACATATACAGTGACATAACAAGATCAGGGTTTCTAGTTTTACTTCTGTAGAAGATTATCTTGTTATGTCACTGTATATGTATCCCTATGGAAAAAGTGGAGAAAAAAAGGTGAAATAAAAAAAAAAAGGTGAAATAGGCAATCAGTAACCCATATAAGACAGGTGGATAAAAATCCAGTAAACAAATAAATATATAAATGTGCAACTGACAACAATCAATGTGCATAGACAAAGACTTGACATCTCCTTTAAACTATCGCCCAATCTCGTTGCTTAATTCGGAAATTAATATTTATGCCAAAATATTGGCCAATTGTTTGTTAGAAATAACCCCCTACCTGGTCGAATCTGACCAAGTAGGCTTTGTTAAGGCTCGTCAAGCCCTGGACAGCACGAGAAAGATGATCAATTTAATTAACTAGGTTGAGAACACACACGAGCGCCTTCTCTGCTCCTAGGTCTGGACGCAGAGAAGGCATTTGATAGAGTGCATTGGAACTATATCTCCAGGACTCTTGAGAAGTTTGGATTTTCAGAAATGTATCCATGAAGCAATTATGCTACTTTATACACAACCATGAGCAAAAGTTTCCACTTTGGGAATGTTGTCTAAGGCCTCGTACACACGATAGGTTAAACAGAGGACAACGGTCTGATGGACCGTTTTCATCGGTCAAAACCGATCGTGTGTAGGCCCCATAGGTTATTTAACCAGCGGTAAAAAAAAAGCCAACTTGCTTTAAATTTTAACCAATGGATTCCTAACCTATAGGACAAAACTGATCGTTAGTAGGCACGACCATCGGTTAAAAATCCACGCATGCTCAGAATCAAGTCGACGCATGCTTGGAAGCATTGAACTTCATTTTTTTCAGCACGTCGTTGTGTTTTACGTCACCGCGTTCTGACACAATCGTTTTTTTAACCGATGGTGTGTAGGCGCGACAGACCATCAGTCAGCTTCATCGGTTAACCAATGACAACGGTCCATCAGACCGTTCTCATCGGATGGACTGATCGTGTGTACGCGGCTTAAGACTTTTTTGATCTCACGAACGGCACCAGACAGGGTTGCCCACTCTCACCCATTATATTTTTTTTGGTAAATGAACCCTTAGCGTAAACCATTAGGTCCAATGAAAATATTTCAGGAATAAAGATAGGTGATAGAATACATAAAATTGGACTATTTGCCAATGACATCATTCTATCTTTAACTAATCCCAACAAATACCTGCACGTGCTACAATCAGTACTTATGGTAACTCCTTTAGTAAAGTATCTTATTACAAAATTAACAATAGGAAAAGCTTTGCCCTACTTATGAATATATCTAACGATACCTTTACCATCCTTAAAGAAAAATATAATTATAATTGTTATGCATCTTCGTTCACCTATCTAGGTATCAACCTTACATGTCCGGCAAAAAAACTATATGCAGCTAATTTTCCTAAGTTATTAGACTTGATTTTTAAAGATTTCGAAAAATATCAAACAAATGCACCTATCCTGGATAGGCAAAATTACAGCATTTAAAATGCAAACTCTACCCAAGATACTCTACCTTTTTAGATCCATACCTATTTCAAAACCTTCAAGCTTTTTCAAGATTCTAAATACTAAATTGAGAAAACTGGTCTGGAATAACAAAAAACCCAAGGGTAGCCTACTCTATTTTAACATCTTCTAAAAACAAAGGGGGTATGAACTTACCTGATATGCATAAATACTACTACGCAACACTTCTTGATCAAATGAAATACTGGTTCTTCCCAAATGTCGATAAGCTGTGGTTATCCATTGAAAGAGAAATCACCAAGGGAAATGATTTATTTGCCCTGTCAGTGGCTTACATGATATTCATGAGGTCATAGGGCCAGATTCATGTAGAAATCCGGCGGCGTAACGTATCCCATTTACGTTACACCGCAGCAAGTTTTCAGCGTAAGTGCTTGATTCACAAAGCACTTGCCTGTAAACTTGCGGCGGCGTAGCGTAAAGCCGTCCGGCGCAAGCCCGCCTAATTCAAATGGGGCGTGTATCATTGGGGCATGCTCCGTTTTGAAATTTCCTGCCGTGCTTTGCGCGAAATGACGTCGCCCCAACGTAATGTTTTGAACGGCGACGTGCGTTACGTACTTTCGTATTCCCGGACGACTTACACAAAAAAAAAAATTGAAATTTGACGCGGGAAAGACGGCCATACTTTAACATGGGCTGTCTATTTTTACACCACCTAAATAGCAGCCGTAACTTTGCGACGGTAAAAGCCAACTAGCGACGACGTAAGAGAATGCGACGAACGCGCGTACCTTCGTGGATCGCCGTAAACAGCTAATTTGCATACCCGACGCGGAAAATTACGCGAACTCCACCCAGCTGGCGCCGAAGTATTGCATCCTAAGATCCGAAGGCGTACGAAGCCGTACGCCTGTCGGATCTTACCCAAATGCCGTTGTATCTTTGTTTGTGAATTCAAAATAAAGATACGACGAGGCAAATTTAAAAGTACGCCGGAGTATCAACAGATACTCCGGCGTACTTTTTCTGTGAATCTGGCCCATCGTTCCTAAATTGCTTTCTATTAAAGCTACCCTGTTAGCATAGGCGTTTCTTGTCTCAAACTTTCATGCTCTAGGGCAGGGATATGCAATTAGCGGACCTCCAGCTGTTGCAGAACTACAAGTCCCATGAGGCATAGCAAGACTCAGCCACAAGCACGACACCCAGAGGCATGATGGGACTTGTAGTTTTGCAACAGCTGGAGGTCCGCTAATTGCATATCCCTGCTCTAGGGCATTTACAAAAGATACCTATACCACTTAGAGCACTTGACTACTGTAGAGGCCGACTCTCGATGAAAAAATGGATTGCCGAGGGCTTTAACTTTTACATACACCTTCCCTCAGGATACAAAGCCACGATTGATGATAAGTTAAATAAGCTTAACTGTCTGCAAAGCTTTAATCCACATCAGGATTTTGAAGTTCCATCTTTAATTTGGTCACACCTCAACTTTAACAAACCTGTAAAACATAAAAGTATAGCTTTCTTCTATAAAGTTTTTTCTCTGTATCCTAAATATGAGAAAACCCCTAATATGTATAAATGGGAAAAAGATTTAGGACAATCCTTTTGGAATGAATGTTGGTACAATGCTATGAGAATAAACCAAACTGCAACATCCTGCTTAGAGCATTGGGACAACTGCCAGAAAATATTGAATAGATGGTACCTAACTCCTTACAAATTAGCTAAAATATATCCATCTACATCACCACTATGCTGGCGTTGTACGGATCAAGTTGGTTCCTTATTCCACATTTTATGGAGTTGTAAAAATCTGACCAGTTTCTGGAATTCGATATCCACCTTTATTGCCTCTCTCACAGGCAACTTGTTAAAACTATCACCCGCTATGGACCTTTTAGGTATCAACCTTGACACTTTCCCATTTCAATACAGAATATTAGTGGCGAATATTCTTATAGCAGCTAGACTTACCATACCGAAAATGTGGAAATCAATTGAGTCAACACCCAGGCATACTACGAATTACTGTTAGCACTTAAAAATGATAACGTAATTCACTTTAAGAATCACTGGCATGTATGGATCATGCATCTTAAAGCATCTACAGCACTAAAAGACTTGTACGTTCATTCTTAACTACCACTAGGTAGCCTGTTGGTATCATTTATTCCTCATTTATGACTTATGCTGATTTCATTTTCTGATTGATTTGGTTTGACTCGCTAGAATACATTGATTTACTTGACGACATCCCGTTCTCTCTTTTTTTTATTCACGTTAGAATAGACCTGTTCACAGTTTGCTCCCCTAGGGGTGAATAGGTTTAATCTTGGATGTTTACTATCTAGAAACTGAATTTAAAGAAATTAATTTGAAGGATTATTCACGATTATTATACTGACTTAATGTATTTATCAAAAATGCATTCGCTATACTATGTAACTGTAATGGTGTGAATCCTGCTATACTTTTCTTAATGTCTTTACTTGTTATTTTATGTTCTGATAACTAAATAAAAAATTGAATGTAAAAAAAAAAAAAAAAAAAACAGTGAGCCAATCACACAAGCAGGAAATTACATGTTTGGGGGATGTTCTGTACATATTCTGTGTACAGAACACCTCCAGGTAGCCATATTGCATTGCATTTTCTAAAAATTACAGTGGCTGCAGATTGAAAAGGATTTTTTTTTAATAACATTAAATTACAATATGACTTGCAATTGCATATGCTATATTATTTTTTATTTATTTGAATTGTTTTTCCCCATGAAAGTGGATTTATCATTTAAGAAAAACAAAAATACATTTGGTTGGTAACTAATAGCGTACCCAGCAAGGTTGGTTAAACCTATACAACATACAAAGATAATTTGAAATGTATTCCATCTGATTTTAAAAGATAGAACAAGTCAAGAGCATGTCTATAGGACAGTTTAACCTTAAACACACAAAAATGCATCAAGGTCCTCCATAATGTTCCATGTTCCATGTAACTAAGCCCAGATCTCTGAGGATCTACCACTAATTACAGTTTATTTTATACTGAAAGGAAACACTTTAAAAAAGTCATATAACATAGAAGTGTGTATTCACATTTTGTAACTTTTAGTAGTTGGCTGTCAATGGGGAAGAACAAAGGACAATACTGCTTTATAATACTGTAAAGTGGAGCTTCATTTAAAAAAAACTAAAAAATGAATAGCAAAAATGTTATACTTACCTGCTCTGTGTAATAGATTTGCACAGAGCAGCCCCAATTCTCCTATTCTGGGGTCCCCTGCTGAAGTTCCTGGCAACTCCCCTTCGGCAAGTGTCCCCATAGTAAGTAGTTAATGGCTCCCACTGCTATTAATCTGCTCTGTAAGGAAGGAGAGAGCAGAGAGAGAGCCTTGCTCTCATGCACAGTGCTGGATCGGGAATTGGCTCAGGTAAAAATAAGGGGGGCTGGGGGGATTTTGTGACACAAGGTTTTTTTTACCCTAAAGTGGTTGTAAACCTTTACATATACCCAGTGAATTTACATAATTAGTCAGGTTGACAGAAGACACAAGTCCATCTAGTTCAACCAATAAAAAAAATAAAATCATACAATACCATTTACATAATCCTTAACCCATAGTTGATACAGAGGCAATTGGATATTCCCTGGATCAACTTTACCTAGAAATGTTAGTACCCAGTTACAGTGCTTTGCAAAGTATTCACCCTCCCCCCTGGCTTTTTACCTATTTTGTTACATTACAGCCTTTAGGTAAATGTTTTTTTTTTATCTGAATTACCGTATTTATCGGCGTATAACGCACACTTTTTTGCCCTGAAAATCAGGGCAAAATTGTAGGTGCGCGATATACGCCGATACCCGCGCCGAGTTTGAACCACTGCGCCGGCATGTACCGAGCGCAGTACACTCGGGTATAGTCGGGCAGGCTCGGCTCCTCTCGCGGGACGTACAGGACGCACAGGACGTGACCGCGAGAGGAGCCGAGCCTGCCCGACTATACCCGAGTGTACTGCGCTCGGTATATGCCGGCGCAGTGGTTCAAACTCAGCGCGGGAAGCGGGGATCGAGCGGGGAGGACACCACGATGGCCGCAGAAGGACACTGGACCCAACGAGGAGGACACCACAGAAGCCGCAGACGGACGCCGGACCCAACGAGGCCGCCGATGGATATCGCGCAAGACACCAAAACTGTAAGTACTAAAATGTTTTCTTTACAGGAATGCGGGTCCACATTAGGGGTGCGCGCTATACGCCGGAGCACGCAATACCCCGATAAATACGGTATATGTGATGGATCAGAACACAATAGTCTAAGTTGGTGAAGTAAAATTAGAAAATTATATACTTAAAAAAAAAAACAGAAATAAAAAAATTATAATTTCCATGTGCGTATGCATTCACCCCCTTTGTTATGAAGCCCATAAAAAGCTCTGGTGCAACCAATTACCTTCAGAAGTCACATAATTCGTGAAATGATGTCCACCTGTGTGCAATCTAAGTGTCACATGATCTGTCATTACACACATCCTATACGCCGTCGTAACCAGGAAGTGAGAGGAGTGCATTCCTCCGCTGGCTCATCGTAACCAGGAAAGGTATCTCCAGCACTATGCATTCAGCACAAGCGCGGCCCCTGTGTTTGGAGGAAAGCGGTGACTACTCTTTATGTTCTTTTACAAGTTGATACATTGTACGTTAGATAGGAAGCGGGTTGTTGGGACACAGGTTTTTTTACATTAAAACAGAATTACACTATGTCAGTGCCTTTGTGTTTTATATGGACCGTGAGTGGAAATTAACCCTTGCTGCTTCTGGAGTGATGGTGGAGGTCTAAACAGGAGGATTTTGTATACAAGGCTCAGTTTATTCAGTTGTCTGGTGAGTGTGAACCCCAGAGGGGAAGTGTGCCTCACTTTTGTGGTGAAGATTGTGAGCTGGTGTAGGGTGCACTACTATTCCAACCCTAGAAGCACTTACCACTTTTCTGAACTGCGATCTGCCAAACCACTTTGGGATTTCCATTATTCACTCATTTACTTATTAATTTAATATGTGATGTTGGACTTTATCCATCCTTAGCGCTGTTTTATCATTTTTTCATCCAGTTTTGGGTCTATGTGTTTGATACAAATTTATATGTTTTGATAGATGAGTTTTCATTTATTTTAAACAGCTGCTGCAATTTTTACAATATCATACTGATTGGTATTTGATATTGATTAATTAAGTTATTTATTATATGATTATTTCTATTCCATTAGAGGAACCTCATTAACAGATTAATTATTTTCTTTGGCGCCGGGAAGTGCACTTTGGGCCCCCTTGTTTTAGGCCTCGTACACATGATAGGTTAAACAGAGGACAACGGTCTGATGGACCGTTTTAATCGGTCAAAACCGATCGTGTGTGGGCCCCATAGGTTATTTAACCATCGGTTAAAAAAAAGCCAACTTGCTTTAAATTTAACCGATGGATTCCTAACCGATAGGTCAAAACTGATAGTTAGTAGGCACAACCATTGGTTAAAAATCCACACATGCTCAGAATCAAGTAGACGCATGTTTGGATGCATTAAACTTCGTTTTTTGTCAGCATGTCGTTGTGTTTTACGTCACCGCGTTCTGACACAATCGTTTTTTTAACCGATGGTGTGTAGGCGCGACGGTCCATCAGACCGTTCTCATCGGATATACTGATCGTGTGTACGCGGCTTAAGTGTGCACCTTTTGTATACACAACAGCAAACCTGCCAAGAGACAGCCGCACACCAAAACTCATGGACCGGGCAAGGAGGGCATTAATCAGAGAGGCAGTACAGAGACCTAAGGTAATCCTGGAGGAGCTGCAGAGTTCCACAGCAGAGACTGGAGTATCTGTACATAGGATGACAATAAGCCGTACGCTCCATAGAGTTGGGCTTTATGGCAGAGTGGCCAGAAGAAAGCCATTGCTTTCAGCAAAAAACAAAATGGCACGTTTTGAGTTTGCGAAAAGGCATGTGGGAGACTCCCAAAATGTATGGAGGAAGGTGCTCTGGTCTGATGAGACTAAAATTTTACTTTTTGGCCATCAAAGAAAATGCTATGTATTGCGCAAACCCAACACATCACATCACACCAAAGAACACCATCCCCACAGTGAAACATGGTGGTGGCAGCATCATGCTGTGGGGATGTTTTTCAGCAGTCAGGACTGGGAAACTGGTCAGAGTTTAGGGAAAGATGGATGGTGCTAAATATAGGGATATTCTTGAGCAAAACCTGTACCACTCTGTGTGTGATTTGAGGCTAGGACGGAGGTTCACCTTCCAGCAGGACAATGACTCCAAACACACTGCTAAAGCAACACTTGAGTGGTTTAAGGGGAAACATGTAAATATGTTGGAATGGCCTAGTCAAAGCCCAGACCTCAAAACAATAGAAAATCTGTGGTCAGACTTAAAGATTGCTGTTCACAAGTGCAAACCATCCAACTTGAAGGTGCTGGAGCAGTTTTGCAAGGAGGAATGGGCAAAAATCCCAGCGGCAATATGTGGCAAGCTCAGAGAGACTTATCCAAAGCGACTTGGAGCCGCAAAAGGTGGCTCTACAAAGTATTGACTTTAGGGGGTGAATAGTTAAGCACATTGACTTTTTCTGTTATTTTGTCCTATGTGTTCTTTGCTTCACAATAGAAAATAAATCTTCAAAGTTGTGGGCATGTTCTGTAAATTAAATGATGCAAATCCTCAAACAATCCATGTTATTTTCAGGTTGTGAGGCAACAAAACACAAAAAATGCCAAGGGGGTGAATACTTTTTCAAGGCAATGTATATTATGTACATTTAAGAAAGAATCCAGGCCTTTTTTAAAGCAATCTTTCCTTCCTGATCCCCCGAGAGGCAATCAGATTTACCCTGGATCAACTTTACCTATAAATGTCAGTACTCAGTTATATTCTGTACATTTAGGAAAGAATCCAGGCCTTTCTTAAAGCAATCTACTGAGCTGACCAGAACCACCTCTCGAGGGAGTCTATTCCACATTTTCACAGCTCTTACTATGAAGAAACCTTTCCATATTTGGAGATGAAATCTCTTTTCCTCTAGACAGAAAGAGTGCTATTTTGTCCTCTGTGATGACCTTAAAATTAATGATTCAACACCAAGTTCACTATATGGACCCCTTACGTATTTGTACATGTTGATCATATCCCCTAAGAGAGAATAAATTAGTTTCCTCTAATCTTTCCTCGTAGCTGAGCTCCTCCATGCCTCTTATCAGTTTAGTTGCTCTTCTCTGCATTTTCTCCAGTTCCCTGACATCCTTTTTGAGAACTGGTGCCCAAAACTGAACTGCATATTCCAGATGAGGTCTTACTAATTTTTTGTACAGGGGCAAAATGATATCTCTCTCTCTGGAGTCCATACCTCTCTTAATACAAGAAAGGACTTTTCTTGCTTCGGAAACCTCAGCTTGGCATTGCATGTTATTATTAAGCTTATTATCTACCAAAACCCCCAGATCCTTCTCCACTACAGATCCCCCCTGTTGTACTCCCCCTAGTATGTATGCATGCATATTCTTAGCCCCCAAGTGCATAACTTTACATTCATCACCATCTGGCACATATTTGACAAATTAAACAGTGCATTGAGGTCGGCTGGTAAGTTGGAGACATCTTGTAAAGCTGTTATTCCACTGCACAGCTTGGTGTCATCGGCAAAGACTGAAATGGTACTGTTAATCACAGACCCAATATCACTTATAAAGATATTAAGAAGTAAGGGTCCCAACACTGAACCTTGGGGTACACCACTGATAACCTTAGACCAGGGGTGGGGAACCTGCGGCCCGCGGGCCACTTGCGGCCCGCGAAATCATTCCATGCGGCCCCCCATGCGATCAGAAAAAAAGCGACGCCGATTGTCACTATGGAGCGGAGTAAATGTATTGCTAAACACACTGACAATGAATGAATGATCATGGCGATCATTCATTCATTGTCCGTGTGTTTAGCAATACATTTACTCCGCTCCTGCGGCCCGCCCCTGTTAGCTGGCGCCAGCCTCCAGCCAATAGCATTTACTCCGCTCCTGCGGCCTGCCCCTGTTAGCCGGCACCAGCCTCCAGCCATTGCACTGCAGCTGATGAGCTGCTCCCCTAGGCTTACAGCCCCGCCCAGCGGCGTGACGTCACTCACGGCGGGCAGGGATTACCATTCATGGCTGGCTGGGATGGCACTAGCCAGCGCCACCGACGAGGAACCATTTCCAGCAGCAAGTAAGGCAGCCATAAATATTATGCTGACAGCATCATGAAATACGGCGTATTTTTTTAATATGCAGCATAGCGGCGGGGGGAGGGGGGTAAATGTCCTGCACAGTGCACAGGACATTAATACATAAGTTACCATGACTAGTGCAGGACATTTACCCCCCCCACATGCTCCATATTAAAAAGATCATATTCATCATATTTACATTTAATAATTTTAAAATTGCATCAATGATTCAATTTGAAAATTATTAAATTAGTAAATATGATCTTTTTAATATGCAGCATGTCGGGGGGGGGGGTAAATGTCCTGCACTGGTCATGGTAACTTATGTATTAATGTCCTGTGCAGGACATTTACCCCCTCCCCCCGCCGCTATGCTGCATATTAAAAAAATCACAGACAGTCATCAAAGTTAATAATCTTCAGACTGCATCATTCTGTATGCAGTCTGAAGATTATTAACTGTGATGACGGTCTGTGATTTTTTTAATATTCAGCATGGCGGCGGGGGGAGGGGGTAAATGTCCTACCTACACAGTTGCACTGGTCATAGTAACTCATGTATTAATGTCCTCCACTGTGAGTTACCATGACCAGTGCAGGACATTTACCCCCTCTCCCCATGCTGCATATTAAAAAAAAAAATCACAATGTCATTAGGGGAAAGTTCTTATCTTATTCAGCAGTTCTGAGTCCTGACAATCTAATCTCACCACGTCCTCTTCTATACAGATACCCTGGCTGAGTAATGTAATTGCCGAGAACCTCTGCACAAGGATTACTCCGCCTGAGCCCGAAAACCATCAAATAGTCCCTGCAGAGTAATCCTTGTGCTGCTGATCCCGGCAATTACATTACTCAGTGTATCTGTATAGAAGAGAACATTGGGGCTCAGATTAAATTGTCCGAACTGCTGTATAAGGAAAAGAACTTTCCCCTACCAACTTTAACTACTAGTGATCCTCCACCAGCTAAGCCACAGTACAGTTTGAATCATGTGTCCGGGTAGAAGGCGGAAGGAGACCCGGACACATGATTCAAACCCTGTACTGTGCGGGTCAACCCCCGTACAGGTGGCAACCCTAGGTAAATGTCCTGCACTGGTCAATGGTCATGGTAACTCATGTATTAATGTCCTGCACAGTGCAGGGTGCTGTGTAATGTAAAGGGGGCCAGTGATGCAGGGTGCTGTGTAATGTAAAGGGGTCCAGTGATGCAGGGTGCTGTGTAGTGTAAAGGGTCCAGTGATGCAGGGTGCTGTGTAATGTAAAGGGTCCAGAGGTACAGGGTGCTGTGTAATGTAAAGGGGTCCAGTGATGCAGGGTGCTGTGTAATGTAAAGGGTCCAGTGATGCAGGGTGCCGTGTAATGTAAAGGGGTCCAGAGGTGCAAGGTGCTGTGTAATGTAAAGGGGTCCAGTGATGCTGGGTGCTGTGTAATGTAAAGGGGTCCAGAGGTGCAAGGTGCTGTGTAATGTAAAGGGGTCCAGTGATGCAGGGTGCTGTGTAATGTAAAGGGGTCCAGTGATGCAGGGTGCTGTGTAGTGTAAAGGGGTCCAGTGATGCAGGGTGCTGTGTAATGTAAAGGGGTCCAGAGGTGCAAGGTGCTGTGTAATGTAAAGGGGTCCAGTGATGCAGGGTGCTGTGTAATGTAAAGGGGTCCAGTGATGCAGGGTGCTGTGTAATGTAAAGGGGTCCAGTGATGCAGGGTGCTGTGTAATGTAAAGGGGTCCAGAGGTGCAAGGTGCTGTGTAATGTAAAGGGGTCCAGTGATGCAGGGTGCTGTGTAATGTAAAGGGATCCAGTGATGCAGGGGGGGGGGACACATTTAATCCCCGCTATAACAGGCTAATTTTTAAGTTGATCATTTTGTACGGCCCCCGAATGATGTTACAAAAATCCAAATGGCCCTTGGCAGAAAAAAGGTTCCCCACCCCTGCCTTAGACCATTCAGAGTAAGAATCATTAACCACTACTCTCTGAATTCTGTCTTTTAGCCAGTTTTCTATCCATTTACAACCTGATCTTTCCAAGTCTGTAGACTTTACCTTACACATTAGCCGTGTGTGGGGAACTGTGTCAAACGCTTTTGCAAAGTATACCACGTCCACAGCCACCCCTCTGCCCAAAGTTTTACTTATCTCCTCAAAAAAAGAAATCAGGTTTGTTTTACAATTTCTCTTTCATTAATCCATACTATCCGCTGCTTAAAATATTTTTTTCCAGCAAGAACTCATCTATGTGGTCTTTTATTAAACTCTACAATATCTTCCCAACTATAGAGGTTAAACTAACAGGTCCATAGTTACTTGGTAAAAACTTTAATCCCTTTTTAAATATAGGCACCACATTGGGCCCTACACCAATCCAGTGGTACTATTCCTGTCATTAACATGTCCCTAAAAAGCTCAATTCATTTAGGATCTGTGGGTGTATGCCATCTGGTCCAGATGCTTTATTCACCATTAATACACCAAAATACCTCTGGATCATATCACTTTTGAGCTTTTTACCTTTTCATTGTCCCCAGTCACCCACTCTAGATTATTTTGTAAAGGGCCTACATGCTCAAACCTGACCTTTTTACCATTAATATAGTTTAAGTATTTTTTGGGGGTTTGTCCTACTATCTTTTGCAGTCTGTCAAATCACACACAGAGTGGTACATGTTTTGCTCAAGAATATCCCTATATTTAGCACCATCCATCTTTCCCTAAACTCTGACCAGTTTCCCAGTCCTGACTGCTGAAAAACATCCCCACAGCATGGTGCTGCCACCACCATGTTTCACTGTGGGGATGGTGTTCTTTGGTGTGATGTGATGTGTTGGGTTTGCGCAAGACATAGCATTTTCTTTGATGGCCAAAAAGTACAATTTTAGTCTCATCAGACCAGAGCACCTACCTCCATACATTTTGGGAGTCTCCCACATGCCTTTTCGCAAACTCAAAACGTGCCATTTTGTTTTTTGCTGAAAGCAATGGCTTTCTACTGGCCACTCTGCCATAAAGCCCAACTCTATGGAGCGTACGGCTTATTGTCATCCTATGTACAGATACTCCAGTCTCTGCTGTGGAACTCTGCAGCTCATCCAGGATTACCTTAGGTCTCTGTACTGCCTCTCTGATTAATGCCCTCCTTGCCCGTTCCATGAGTTTTGGTGTGCGGCTGTCTCTTGGCAGGTTTTCTGTTGTGTATAAAAAAGGTGCACACTTAAGCTGCGTACACACGATCAGTCCATCCGATGAGAATGGTCTGATGGACCGTTTTCATCGGTTAACCGATGAAGCTGACTAATGGACCGTCGCGCCTACACACCATCGGTTAAAAAAACGATCGTGTCAGAACGCGGTGACGTAAAACACAACGACGTGCTGAAAAAAACGACTTTACCTTACACATTAGCCGTGTGTGGGAAACTGTGTCAAACGCTTTTGCAAAGTATACCACGCCCACAGCCACCCCTCTGCCTAAGGTTTTACTTATCTCCTCAAAAAAAGAAATCAGGTTTGTTTTACAACTTCTCTTTCATTAATCCATACTATCCGCTGCTTAAAATATTTTTTTCCAGCAAGAACTCATCTATGTGGTCTTTTATTAAACTCTACAATATCTTCCTAACTATAGAGGTTAAACTAACAGGTCCATAGTATTGGTAAAGACTTTAATCCCTTTTTAAATATAGGCACCACATTGGGCCCTACACCAATCCAGTGATACTATTCCTGTCATTAACATGTCCCTAAAAAATTTAAACAATGGCTTTGAAATTACAGAGCTCAATTCTTTTAGGATCTGTGGGTGTATGCCATCTGGTCCAGATGCTTTATTCACCATTATTACGCCAAAATACTTCTGGATCATATCACTTTTGAGCTTTTTACCTTCTCATTGTCCCCAGTCACCCACTCTAGATTATTTTGTAAAGGGCCTACATGCTCAGACCTGACCTTTTTACTATTAATATATTTGAAGTATTTTAGGGGGTTTGTCCTACTATCTTTTGCAGTCTGTCATTTGTTTAGAATTTTTGCTTCCTTGATTTACTTTTAACATATTCTGTTATGTTCTTTGTAACATTTAAGAAAACAAAAATGTGTAGCGCTGTGGCCAAATACATATAAAACCAATATAAATTATGCGTTTAACATAAATAATAAACACGGATGTGTATTACATAAAAGGTCCAATGAAGGAATTCGTAAGTGGAATAAATCAAGTGAAAAAAAAGTCCAATATGTATAGATAACATAAAGTCCATGAAGACATAAATCACCACGTGAATAATGAAGCAACTCTTGTTTCTAATCCAAGTGTAGATAATCACCGCCACCAATGAAGATAAATGGAGGCTTACCAGAGCTGGTGGACTTGAGATGACATACGTCACTACAAGTCTAAATGGGCTTATGGTACCAATCAGAGTACACAGGATCGATGAATATAGTCATCTAAGGCACTTGCTAGAAGCTGGATGCAGTCACTCTATACGTGTCAGTGTGGTATAGAACCTTAGGTCCATTTCGCTCCTCTGATGTCGGTTGCAGGAATATCTCCCTCCACTTCCAGCATACTTTCCACTCTCAAGAAACTTTCCGTCTGTAACATTTAAACGATAAAAGTGTTCCTTAATTTTTATATTTTTTAAAAGCTCTTTTCCTATTATTTATAGATTTTTTAACTTTGGCCGTGAGCCACATAGGTTTTTAGCCTTTTAAAATTATTGCCCATGGGAATATACTTGTGACTGGCCTCAGGTGATACACAGAGATTATTCTTCTGCTCCTACCATGGCCACCTGTTTTTTTGCTGCTGCTGAAAGTCCATAACTTAAAAAACTTGTCTGAGCGTTCAGAAGGGGGCAGAGGGCTGGAATTACACACTGCTGAGCTCAGAGCCGAGAGCTCTGACAGTTCATTGGAGGAAAGAGACACATTCCCCTTTACACAGCATACAAGAACAGAGCTGAGGGTGTCAATAAGCTGGAGCTCATTCCCCTGTCACCATTTGTCTCTTGGTGTCAAGAAAACTCATCAGAAGTGACTCATACAGATAGCAGAAGAATGCAGCAGCAGACAGAAATGACATTTAGAGCTCTTATTTGAGACAAGTACACGCTGTAGAGGAACATGCTTTGTTCACAACCACTTTTTTTTTTTTTTTTCCAATAACAGTTTTTTATTTTGAAAAAAAAGGGCAGTACAAAATATGGCAACATATCTGGTGTAAGAGAAGAGAAGAGGTACACAATTCCAGCTTAATGTGCTTACACAGTGGTTTCATAGTTATTTGTACTATCAGTAGCTTATAAAATAACAGGATTCAAACAAAAGAGAGAAAGGAAAGAGGAGGTGGGGCGGGAAGGGGGGGATGGGTGAGTGGGAGAGGCAAGTGGAGAGGGAGAGAAAAGGAAGAGAGAAAAAGAAAAAGGAGAGGATAGAAAAAGGGAGAGAGGAGAGGGGGAAGCAGGCAAGAGGGGTGGGTGTTGTAGCATACCTCGGTGGTCTGTCGTCGGCTCACGGCGGGTCCTCCCTCACATGCCACCTCTCCCAGACAAGGTCATGATCCTCTAGTCTGTCCCGGATCCTAGCCGTCATTTTTTCCATGAGTTCTACATCCTTGACCCTAACGTAGAGGGCCTCTTGGGTTGGGGGCATCGGTTTCTTCCAGTTTAGTGCTATCAAGCACTTTGCCGCCGTGATAATGTGTCTTAACAGCTTTTTATAAGGTTTGGCTATGCGAGGTTGGGACAGGCCCAAAAGGAATAGCTTCGGGGAGAGGGGTATGGGCACCTCCAGGAGGCGGGTCAGGAGCTCTCGTGTCTGAGTCCAGAACGGGACAATCAAGGGGCAGGCCCAATATATGTGAAACAATGTGCCCCTCGCTTGGTTACATCGCCAGCACCGGTCAGAGGTGGAGGGGTAGATCTTGTGGAGAACGTCCGGGGTCAGGTACCAAAAAAACAGCACTTTGTATGCATTCTCCTTATAAAGGGTACAGATAGAGCTTTTGGCCGCCTGTCTCCAAACCGCTCCCCACTCCTCCTCCGAGAGCACCTCCCCAAGCTCCCTCTCCCATCGAAGCATATAGGCGTGTTTACCGTGTTGTTGGAAGGAGTGTTCATTTAAGATTTGGTATATGTCTGATATAAGGCCCCTTCGAGCTGTGCCCTCTAGTATAATGCGCTCAAATGGGGTTGGCTTCGAGAAGAGGAGCCGAGGGGCTACTGTGTGGGCGTAGTGGCGGATCTGTAGGTAGCTGAAGAAAGCTTGTCGTGGAATGTCATGTTTGGCTTGAAGATCAGCGAAGGAGTGTAGGGTGCGGGACCTGGGATCTACTAAATGGCCAAAATGAAATAGGTTTCGCGAGGCCCAGGGCCATGACATCGGGTGGGTGAGGCTTGTCGGTACTTTAGGGTTATAGAGAAAGGAAGTCAGCAGGGAGCTATCAGATTTCAGTCGGCAGCCTTGGGCTAGCCTCCTCCATATGCTTTGAAGCTGCCGCATGGAGCCTAGCAAGCGTCCTGGCTCCACTGACGCGTTCGCGTTCCAGAGGAGGTTATTGGGGTGAATTGGTGCCAGCCAAATCTTTTCCACCTCCGTCCACCTATTGTAGGACTTCTGGGGAAACCATGATGCCACCGCTCGTAGCTGTGAGGCCTGGTAGTATTTCACCAGGTCTGGGAAGGCCAGGCCTCCCTCGGTTCGCGCCGCCGTCATGACCGAACGTGGGATCCTGTGGCGCTTGTAGTTCCACACATATCGGAGGAGGTCTGCTTGTAGGGCTCGCAAATGGGCGCATGGGACTGGGATGGGAAGGGTCTGGAACAGATACAGCAGTTTTGGAAGGATCACCATTTTTATGGCCGCTATCCGGCCCAGAAGGGATATCTGATGGGGCTTCCATTTATGGATCAGCGCCCTGATCGAGCTATAAAGGGGGGGGAAATTGGCCTGGTACAGGGATGCAAAGTCCGGGGTCAGATGGACCCCCAGGTATTTCAGGGAGGTTCGCTCCCAGTGATATGGGAAGACTGACTGCATGTGTAGGGTCTCTGGTTCGGGCATGTTTATCGGCATGGCCATCGACTTGGAGGTGTTGGTTTTGTATCCCGAGAGGGCCCCGTATCGTTCAAGTTCAACGTGAAGATTGGGCAGGGAGATGCGGGGGCGCGTCAATGTTAGAATAATATCGTCAGCAAAGAGGGAGATCTTAAATTCCCTCCCCCTTACTGGAATACCCCGAATGTCCGGGTTACCGCGGATCGTCGCTGCTAGGGGCTCGACGCACAGAGCGAAGAGCAGGGGGGAGAGTGGGCACCCTTGGCGGGTTCCATTGGTGACAGGGAAGGTGGACGAAGTGGCAAAGGGAGTTTTTACCTGTGATAACGGGTTGGTATAGAGGTGTCGGACCGCCTGAAGAAAAGGTCCCCTAAACCCCATGTGTTTCAACGTGGCGAGCATGAAGGGCCAGCCAAGGCGGTCGAACGCCTTTTCTGCGTCTAGGCTTAGGAGCAAAGATTCCGAGCCCTCCCTGCCCGCCACGTCAATTAGGTCAATCACCTTTCTCGTATTGTCCCCCGCTTGGCGGAGGGGGACAAAGCCCACCTGGTCTTTATGGACCAGGGAGGGCAAGACTACATTTAAACGGAGGGAGAGGACCTTCGTAAATATTTTGAGGTCTGAGTTTAATAGGGCTATTGGCCTGTAGCTTGCGCATAATGAAGGGTCCTTGTCAGGTTTAGGAATGAGGGTGATAAATGATCGCTGCATATCCTGCGGGATGGGGGTCTGTTGTAGAAAGGCGTTGAAGAGTTTAGTCATGTGGGGGAGAAGTGTGGGGAGAAAGGTCTTATAATATTCATATGGAAACCCGTCTGGACCTGGGGACTTGTGGGCGGGCAGGGCCTTAATGGCCCGGGTTAGCTCCTCATCCGTGATGGGAGCATTAAGGGGGATCAGGTCCTCCGGTTGTATCCGAGGGATGCCCGCCTGTGTCAGGTATTGTGTCATCCTATCAAGTAGGTCGGGGGTGGGTGGGTTATGGGGAATTTCAGGCCTGTTGTACAGATCCGCGTAAAATGCTGCGAATGCGTCCGCAATACTTTGCGGGTGGGATATGGTGTTGCCCGATCTGTCCTGGACCTGGTGCGGGGTGGAAGCGAGGGAGCGATCGGCTAGCTTCCTTGCTAATAGAGCTTGCGCCTTATTGCCCTTATCATAGTATACCTGGCGGAGGCGGACAAGGGCCTTCTCGACTCGACCCAGCGCGAGGTCCCGGAGTGTCGACCGCACTAGGGTAATGCGTTTAAGAAGCGTCAGGGAGGGTGAGGTCTGGAGACGGGATTCTAGGGCTTGAAGCTGCGCTTCCGCCTGTTTTTTAGCTGACTCAGCGTTCCTCTTAAGGGCCGATGAGATGGCCATACAGCGTCCCCTGATTACCGCTTTATGAGCGGCCCACAGTGTGGTGGTGGATATGTCCTGCGTATCGTTTTCGCTAAAATACAATTGTAGGGCAGTTTCTATCTCCATTTTGGAGGGGATGTGCTTCAGGAGGAAATCATTCAGTCGCCAGTTACAAGGCCTGCGGTTGGGAGCGGTCAGGTCGAGGGTCAACGTAATGGGAGCGTGGTCAGACCAGGAGATGGGTAGTATCTGTGCGGAGCTAGTAGCGCGTAGCGTGGTATTATTAACTAGAAAGTAATCTATGCGTGAGTGTGTGTGATGGGGGGATGAGTAAAAGGTAAACTGGCGATCCCCTGGGTGAAGCGCCCGCCATGCGTCAAATAGAGCATGTTTCCTCGTAAGCTGGCGGAAGAGCTTGGAGTCCCGCAGGGCCCTAGTCTGAGAGGCCCGGGGGTTCACTACCAGGCGATCCCAGGTTGCTGAGTGGGGTAGGTTGAAGTCCCCTCCCACCACCAATAAACCGTGGGGGGAGCGGGCTAGGCGGGCGAGAACCCGGCCCAAAAATCTGTGCTGATGGGCGTTGGGGGCGTATAAGGTACACAGGGTTATGTTTCTCGAATGCCACGTTCCCCTCAGGATGATAAAGTGGCCCAGGGGATCAATGTAGGTGTCGGTGCAGGTAAAGGGGGTGCCCCGTTTGACCAGGATTGCAACTCCTGCCCGTTTGCGCGAACTAAAGGCCTGGTATATTAAGGGGAAATATCTAGCTGCGAACGTAAAGGAGTCGCCCTTGGAGAAGTGCGACTCCTGTACCATTATGATCTCCGCCCCCGACTGCCTGAATTCCCTTAGTGCTAAATGTCGTTTCTTATTAGAGTTGAGCCCGTGTACGTTCAGGGATAGCAACTTAGCCATGTTGTGGGTGGTGTGGTCGTGAGTCATACTTAGCTGGAGTCAGGTGCACTACGTCTGGTTCTGGGAGGGTGGGTGGAGGGGCCGCCGGGCCGGCAGCCACCGAGGCGTGCCTTCGGGTCTTGCCTGCTCGAAAGAGGAGAGAGAGAGATCTGGAAAGAAAAGGAGAGGTGTAAGCAAATAAACAGAGGAAGAACACAACATTATTCAACAATAGGGGTCCAGGTGGCCCGAGGGCCCCCGGGACCCAACAGTTCCTTGAGGACCTCCCGACCAAAGAGTCCAAAAATGTGGGTCGGGGGGGCAGGGGGGTGGTGTGGATAAATTCCACCGTGGGGGTTGGGGAAGAAGGAACTTTCAGGCTATTAGCCATGGGGGGGTCCGTAATCAGAAGGGTAGCCTCTACGGGGTCTCGTCCGAGACTGGCCCGATATGTAGCTCAGGGGTAAGGCTAGGGCAACCGGGGGTAAAACCAAAAAAAATGTAAACAATGGGCAAAAACAAAACTTGAAAGCTACATGTAGTGCTCAGGGCGGCTCTTGTGGCCAGGATGACCATCTCATGTAGGCCTGTGCCTGGGGGAGTTGCGGCCAGGGTCGCGGCCTCTGGGGCGCCTAAGCGGCGGGACTTTCTGCCAGACCACCGGTGGTGGGGGTGGTGTAGCCACAAGGTCCCAATCTGGCAGCTGGGGGACAGGGATGTCCAGTGTGTTGCAGAAGGTGTCCAGGTCCTCTGGGTAGCGTAAGGTGGCAGAAGTTCCCTGGTGGCTGGCGGAGAGGCTAAAGGGGAAGCCCCATCGGTACACAATGTCTTTGTCCTGTAAGGTGCGGAGCAGGGGTTGAAGAAGACGCCGTTTCTGGAGGGTAATCCAGGAAAGGTCCGGGTAGAGCTGTAGTGGATTATTGTTGAAGACTAGGTTACGAATGGGGCGGGCTTTGCGCATTATGGCTTCCTTCAGCGGGTAGGAGTTTACACGGCATATGACGTCCCGCGGTTTGGAGGCAGGGCCCTTTGGCTTGAGGGCTCGATGAGCCCTATCCATCTCGATGGTCTTGTCTGCTGGTTCGCCCAGGATGCCATTGAATAGTTTCTGGAGGGTGAGCTGCAGGTCCTCGGCCCCCTCCGCTTCGGGGAGGCCGCGTATGCGGACATTGTTGCGGCGCCCCCTGTTGTCCAGGTCTTCGATGTGCCGCTGCATGTCTCTGAGCATAAGATGATGATCTGATGCCTGGATTTGTGTGCGGTGCACTGCCATTTTAGTCTCTTGGATCTCCTCCTCCGCCATCTCCACTCTGTCAGCTAAGTGTTTGAGACCCGTATGGAGAACTTGAATTTCAGCGCGGCAGGTCGCCTTGACGTCTTCAATTAACTGTTTAAAGTCGTCTTTCGTGGGAAAGGCCTGCATGTAGGACTGCCATGGCGGAGGGGGATAATGAGAGGGTCCCCCGGTGTCATGCGTGGGATGGAGTGGGTTGATGGGGGGTGGCTGGTGGCTGGGACCTAAGTCCCCATGTTTTCTGGCCTCGGGGGGGGGTTGCTGAGATGCGTCCCATGATGCGGACCAGGCCCGAGCCTGTACCTCCATAGAAGTGGGGGCCCCTCCGTGCCATGGGGCACAAGTGCTTGCCATTGAGGCATATGAGGGGGGAGAGATCCCTCTCCTATCCCCGGCCCCGAGATGGATGGCCGGGTGAATAAGCCCCTGTGCTGCGGGAGAGGTGGATTGCGGCCTAGCACTGGCCGGGGAGCCGCCTTGCTGTGGAGAGCCTATGGAGGCCTGGGAGGTGCTGGTGGCTTGCAGGGCCGGGAAATCCTCCCGATTAAATGTGGGTGAGGAGAGCTGGTCCCCGCTTTGCAGCTCAGGGTCTGGGGCAGAGCGGAGCAGGCGGGGGAAGGCCCCCGTACATTGAGTGTCCTGGGGGCCATAGAAAGCCGCGGCCTGTGCCGCGTGGTCTGCGGCAGGGAGATGCGGATGCGGGGATCCACTCACCGGCTGCTGGGAGCCATCCGGGCTCGACGGCGAATCGGATGTCCTCGATCGGGTCGGGGATGGCTCCGGATGGTGAGGTGAGTGAGGGGGAGACGTCCCTGTGCTGAAGGCGGCAGCGTCCGGCGCCATCTTGTCTCCTCCGCCCGGCGGCATGTCGGATGGCCGAAAATAGTGCTTCAGGGTCGAGGATGAGCCTGGCGGGGGTTGGGATGTTCCCCGAGCCTTAGTGGACCTGGTGGTCCGCGATCCGCCCATGGATGGCAGGAATTACCCCCGTTTTGTTGCCTAATTGCTGCGGGCTGGAGAGGAGCTCTCAGGGGATGCTTCCTTCCAGGCTGGCTTCCGGTCACGCCCCCGTTCACAACCACTTTAATGCCTAGAATACATTAAGGTAAATACATTTAGCCATTAGAACCATTTTGCCTTGTTCATAAGATCTTTGTAATTGCTGGAAACCAGAAACATATATAGTGTTAGCCTGGGTAAAATAATATCAGGCTTAGTCTTAACTTTTGCTGGGTTTACTTGTGGGGGTTCTACATCGTTGAAATCAACATGCTGCCCTTCGCATGTGGTAAAAAAAAGAAAAAAAGATTTTGTGCATGCACACAAAACACTAAATGTAAATGCAGATCTAAGCTGTCCAGCTTTCTATCACTTTAAAATAGTTTGGATCAAGCTAATTCCTTCACAGATGCACCAGATGTAAGTGCTGTATAAACTGCATGTAGCATCTGCAACATATACAGTATACAGCGCTGTATTCTTCCAGCTATTTAGGGACTTCTCGTCCTGCTCTTGGAACAAAGTTGAGTTGGGGTGAGTGCTGATTAGCCATTCACAGTAAGCCTTGTATTTTTTGATTGAGTACAAGGCTTTCTCTGGCTGAGGTACAGATTGTGATGCCATCTGGCAGCCTCTCCACCTCATCCAATCAGAGGAAGCCTTGTTGCCAGAACACATCAGTGTATACTGCTAGTAGCTGATGCTACATACAGTTTATACAGTGCTCACAGTGGGCGCCTCTGCTAGTATTGGTGATAGTTAATTTGTACCATCTTGGTCCAAGCAAACTATTTTAAAGTTACAGAAATCTAAAGCCATGCTTCACAGTGGTTGTAAAAGTAAAGAAAAATATCAGCCAGCCCTTCTGTTCTATCAATCTATCCTACACTGTGTAAATGTTTTTGCCTGGAAATCCCTCATCTCATATCTTTTATGGCTGGTCACGTGACCTCTGGCTGCTCCCCTCCTCAGATCTAAGGGTGGGAGGGGCCAAGATCCCCCTCTGATGTCAGCCGAGGAGGTCACATGACCGCTGTGCTGGTCGTTCAGCCCTTCCCGCTGTAGCCCTTAGATGGGGGAGGTCACGTGACCGGCCATAAAAGATATTAGATAAGGTATTTACAGGCATCGTTTTACACAGTGTAGGAATGATGGAACAAAGAGGCTGGCAGTAATATTTCTTTACTGCCAACTACTAATAGCGGCAGGAGGGAGGGGGCGGAGACGGCTCACACACACAGGAGCTGACAGGCAGGGAGCCAGGGGGAGATCGAGATAGAGGAAAGTAGCGGGATGACGGAGACACGTAAACTGACCACAGCAGGGCTTTTTTTCAGCGGGAACCCAGGGGGGGAACGCAGTTCCGGCACCTCCGGCACCTCCGGCAATGAATGTATGTAATGGGAAGGAGTGCTGGAGTGTTCTGGGGGTCTATTGTTGCTCGCTACTTGGGGATCTATGTTTACATGGAGGTCTATTGTTGCTGGGTAGCTCTATTGTTGCTAGTGGGGGGTCTTATGTTGCTGAGAGGGATCTACTGTTGAGGGAGAGGTCTATTGTTTTCAGCTCCTGAAGGGTCTATTGATGCTGGCTGTTGGGAGATCTGCTGTTGCTTCTGGGGGTCTATTGTTGCTAGGGGGAAGTCTATTGTTGTGTGAGGGATCTATTGTTGCTGGGGTAAGGCCTATCATTGCTGGGGGGTACTACTGTTTGCTGTGGTTGGGTCCATTGTTGCTCACTGCGGGGGATATATTCTACTGTCTTTCTTGTTACCATGAACAAATTCCGTTCAAATCACTTAGTAGCAACAAAATAATACTTGTATTGTTCTGTATTTTTTAAAAGAGGTGGTACTCGTGGGTTGGTAGGTAGTTTAACCAAGGTACAGTGCTCAGAGGTCGGTAGGGAGCAGAAACAAAGGGTGACTCAGAAGGGGGGGGGGGGGGAGTTCCTGCACCTATTCTCTGAGAAAAAAAGCATGGTAATCATGGATCAGCAGCCATGATTACTGTGGTCAGCACACAGGAACAGGCAGGATCAACCAGGTTTTTTACAGTTTAGAGAGGGACATATTAGACAGCACAAGCACTTTGCCGTTTAATCTGCTATAAGGAAACAGGGGGCCAGATCCAGAGAGAATTTGATCTGCGCAGCGTATCAGAGATACGCTACGCCGCCGTACCTTACTTGGCGGAATTTCGAATCCTCAACGATTTTGCGACGTAAGTTACGGCAGCGTAGTGTATTTCTGACGGCGGAATTCAAATCGGCGATCAGGGGGCGGGTTTCATTTAAATGAAGCGCGTCCCCGCACCGAATGAACTGCGCATTCGTCGTCCAGAAATTTCCCGCCGTGCTTTGCGCGAAATGACGTCGCAACGACGTCATTTTTTGAACTTAGATGTGAGTTACGTCCATCCCTTCTCACGGACGACTTACGCAAAAAAAAAAATTCAAATTTCAACGCGGGAACGACGGCCATACTTAACATGGCAAGTCTATCTATACGCCGCAAAATACCAGCTTTAGCTATACGCCGGAAAAAGCCGACTACAGACGACGTTAGAAAATGCAACGGCCGCGCGTACGTTCGTGGATCATCGTAAATCGCAAATTTGCATACCCGACGCGGAAAACTACGCAAACTCCACCCAGCGGGCGCCAAAGTATTGCATCTAAGATCCGAAGGCGTACAAAGCCGTACGCCTGTCGGATCTTACCCAAATGCCGTCGTATCTTGGTTTGAGGATTCAAACTAAAGATACAACGCGGGAAATTTGAAAGTACGCCGGCATATCAGTAGATACGCTGGCGTACTTGCTCTGTGAATCTGGCCCAGGATGTTTTTTCTTAAAAATAAACTATAAACTGATGGCATGGTGTGCCTTCTCAGACTTTAAAACTAATAATAATTATATGCATGGGCATCACAGAACTTTTTTCAGGGGGGCATCATTTTAAGGTCATCCATGCAATATAAAGGATGTACATTCTCTAGGCTATATTTATATGGGCATGGTATGCCTGGCCTGAGTAATTTCCAATACAAAGTGAAGCTGAATTATCTCTTATATAACACATACCGTATTAATCGCGGTATAACGCGCTCTGGCGTATACCGCGCACCCCCAAAGTGGCCCCCAATCCTGTGGGAAAAAAAGATTTTTTGTTTTTTTGTACTTACAGTTTTGATGTCTTGCGCGGCGTCCATCTGCGGCCTCGTCGGGTCCGGCGTCCTTCTGCGGCTTCGGGTGTCCTCTTCGGCGGGTCGGGTGTCCATCTTCGGCGGGTCCGGTGTCCATCTTCGGCGGGTCCGGTGTCCATCTTCGGCGGGTCCGGCGTCCTTCGGCGGCGTCCTCCCGCTCGTTTCCCGCCATGACTTTGAATACTGCGCCCGCATATAGCGAGCGCAGTACACTCGTGAATCTTCAGGCAGGCTCGGGCGCCTCTCGCACTGACGTCCTGTACGCTCAGGACGTCAGGACGAGAGGCGCCGAGACTGGCCGAAGATTCACGAGTGTACTGCGCTCGCTATATGCGGGCGCAGTATTCAAACTCATGGCGGGAAAGCGGGTATCGGCGTATATCGCGCACCCACGATTTTGCCCTGATTTTCAGGGCAAAATAGTGCGCGGTATACGCCGATAAATACGGTATATCTTTCCAGTGGCAACTACAACTACAACAACTTCTTGACGATTCCGGGTGGGGGGTTATTGCCCCCCCTTGCCCCTACCTGCGGATGCCCATGATCATATGTCATACTGTGATGTTTTAGATGTAAAAGACCATGCAGTGCTTACTTCATATAACCTGGATATAAAAATCTCCAGTTAGTCTCTCGTTTTTTATTAGACAAGAAGAGATAGCTACAATTAAAAGATTGGATTTTGTAATTGAAAGTGTGTCACAAAGAATATGTATATATATGTATGTGCACATCTAGGCGCTAATTTTCCATGTAAAACAAGATGGTGGATATTATTAATGCAGGTGCCTTTAGGCTAAAACAAGCAACTATACAGCGTGTAGTAATCATTTGCTCAGATAACATCTGCACGTCATTATACCATGCAAAACCTGTTAGAGGTGGTTATAGTTCCAGGATTTAAAGTATCACCAGGCACATTACACAACCCTATAATGAGTTATTCATTGTCAGGTGTTGAACTTGGCTGTTGAAAGGAATTTTTACACTGTCAGCTGGCATTAGTTCAGAGGGAAACGCCATCAATGGACTGCATATATGCAATGCTAACAAGAGCATGAAATGGCATTAAAGTGAACCTCCAGCTAAATATACAAAAATACACAACGGTAATTAACCGCTTGCCGACCAGCCACTGTCATTACTTTACTGTGGTAGGTTGGCTCAGCTGCTCAAATCGCCATAGCTGTACATCAGGCGCTTTAAGAGCAATAGCAGGCGCAGGGCGCCCATGGAGATGATGCGAGTGGCCGCGAGCTCTACTGGCCACCCACGATCGCTTCACAGAGTTCCAGAACAGGGATCTGTCAATGTAAAGAAACAGATCCCCATTCTGATAGGGGAGTAGAGAGAGATCGTCTGTTGCTAGTGATTAGGAACAGCGATCTCTCTCTACTCCTTGTCACTACACTGCCCCCATAGTTAGAAACACCTCCAAGGGAACACTTAACCCCTTGATTACTCCCTAGTGTTAACCCCTCCCTTGCCAATTACATTTATACAGTGATCAGTGGCTATTTGTAGCTCTGATCGCTGTATAAATGTCACTGGTCCCAAAAAAGTGTCAAAGGAGTCCGATCTGTCCGCCGCAATATCGCAGTCCTGCTAAAAATCAGCAGATCACAAATGCCATAAATCCATATCCTATTTTGTAGACGCTATAACTTTTGCACAAACCAATCAATATACGCTTATTGCGAGGAAAAAAAAATACCAACAATATGTAGAAGAATCCTTATTGGCCTAAACTTATGAAGATGCTTATGAACTTATGAAGATTTTTTTGGGGGGGGGGGGATATTTATTATAGCAAAAAGTGAAAAATATTGTTTTTTGTTTTTAGCGCAAAAAAATAAAACCACAAAGGTGATCAAATACCACCAAAAGGAAGCTCTATTTGTGGGGGGAAAAGGACATACATTTTGTTAGGGTACAGTATCGAACGACCACGCAATTGTTAGTTAAAGCGACGCAGTGCCGTATCGCAAAAAATGGCCTGGTCAGGAAGGGGGAAAATCCTTCTGGTGCTGAAGTGGTTAAAGTATGTTACCCCAGCATTTCATATTCCTGATATGTGCCTACTGTACTATGTACTTGTATGAAAAATTATCCTGTTCACTTTGAATTGCTTCCTTCACGTGAAATCCTTGGTGTCCCTGCCATTTCCTCTGCTTTCCTATTAAAAACTGACCACACTAAGCAGTAGAACACACTGTGGTCAGATCTCTATCTGTGCGGGAAACTCAGCCTCTTTTCCTATGATGATCCGACTGGTTCTGACACACCCCCTCTGCACAGCCTATCACTTGGAAGCTCAGTGTGCTGCTGTTTCTCCTCCCCCCAGCTCTTATGCAGCTGAGAACATAGGGAATGTGATTACTTATAAAAAAGGGGGAAAAAAGGTATTTAGATGTTTTTATATCTAGACACAAATGTTTTACCTTTCATTTCAATTTTAAAAGGAATAGGTTGTTTTATGGGTAATCATTTACAATCACTTAAAAATACATTAAAAGTAGCCCAGTCAGCTCTTGGCATTTTCAAACCAGGCCAATCTACAAAATTAAAAAGGGATTGCTTATCTTTTCTTTCTGTTCTGTCAGAACACCACTCTGTTCAGGAGAAATTCTCCTCAAAAGTTCACAGGGAAATTTACTTTTGGAGTCTCCTAGGCTAGGGTGACCAGACATCCCCAGTTTCAGGGGACAGTCCCTCGATTGAGGACACTGTCCCCGGACCAAGTCTGTCCCTGGTTTTGTCCCCAGATTGGATTTAACAGGGGACAGGGGCAATTTCAAAGACAGTCAGTGCAGAATTAAAATAAAAAAAAATAGAATTACACACCCCGCTCCGCCGTGCCTACTAGCATAGGGGGGTTGTGTCCCATTATCTGTTCCCCCTTCTGATGATCATGTGCTGGTCGGAGCGGAGGGAATATTTCTTCAGTTTCAGGCTCATGCCCATTTAGCTCCTCTCTGTTCTTCTGCCTTGCCTCAAATCCTGGCCAGCCACCTGCCTATCTCTCGCCTTCCCTAGTGGAATGATCTTCCTCCGCTCCCCATCCAGTAGTAGCCGGGGCCCGAAGAGTAAGACTTGAGAGGCTGTGAGGCGGGCGGCGACGGGCAGAGAGTCGCTGATTGTTGCCATTATTGCTGGAAGCAGATGACACCCGTAGAGGGATGGGAGAAGGAGGTCACAAGGACGGATCTCAGTGATTCATGCAGGGACTTGTAGTCCCCCACTTTTTGGGATGTGACCCCCAAAAGTGAAAGACTACAGGTACCAGCATGACCACTGAGAGCTGAGGATGTATCACAACCCACCCCTCCAACTAGTGAAGAACTACAGGTCCCATTGTCCCAGCATGAACCACTCAGAGCTGAAGAGGTGTCCTCCCCTGACCCCTCAACTAGTGAAAGACTACAGGTCACAGCATTAACCCGTGAGATCTAAGGGGTCACATCCATGGGCGTCCGCTGAATTTTTTTCAGGGGGGGGGTGCTTCGGCAGCGGTGACACACAGTCGCATTTAACCCTTTCTTCGACCGCTAGCAGAGCTTAAAAGTGCCCCCCACGTTAAAATGTAAAAACGCCCCACTGTGCCCCCTGCATCTTTCAATATCTTTTTGTCACTACTGTGTACTCCCTCTCCACAACTGCACCTCTGGACCCCATTACATTACACATCACCCTACAGCTCTGGACCCCTTTACATTAAATAGCACCCTGCACCTCTGTATCCCTTTACATTACACAACACCCTGCATCACTGGACCCCTTTACATTACACAGCACCCCACAGCTCTGGACCCCTTTACATTACACAGCACCCTGCATCACTGAACCGCTTTACATTACACAGCACCCCACAGCTCTGGACCCCTTTACATTACACAGCACCCTGCATCACTGGACCCCTTTACAATACACAGCACCCTGCACCTCTGGAACAATTTACATTACACAGCACCCTGCACCTCTGGACCCCCTTTACATTACACAGCACCCTGCATCACTGGAACCCTTTACATTACATGGAACCCTTTACATTACACAGCACCCTGCATCACTGGACCCCTTTACATTACACAGCACCCTGCACCTCTGGACCCCTTTACATTACACAGCACCCTGCATCACTGGGCCCCCTTACATTACACAGCATACTGCATCACTGGAACCCTTTACATTACACAGCACCATGCACTGTGCAGGATATTAATACATGAGTTTCCATGACCAGTGCAGGACATTTAACCCCCCCCCCCCCATGCTGCATAGTAAAAAAAAATCACAGAAAGTCATCACAGTTAATAATGCCATACGGAATGCAGTCTGAAGATTATGAACTGTGAATGTGATGACTATGTGATTTTTTTTTTTAATATGCAGCATGGCGGGGGGGGTCATGGTAACTCATGTATTAATGTCCTGCACAGTACAGACCTTCCTCCTAGCGGGGAGGCACTGTAGTGTGAAAAATAGTGAAAATTAATTTGCTATGGTCACACAGTTGGGTGGGATCAGGACGTCTGTGCCCCGAGCCCACACTTTTTGGATCCTATTAGAGCCTCAGGCTCTAATCAGGTGCTTCAAGGATGCCCCGCCATAGGAATCCATCCTTCCAGCCAACCTAAAGGGGCTGGGCACATGGATAGGGAAGCAGCGGCAGGGATAGGGGGGGCAGCGCCCGTGTGCCCTCAAAGCACGGGCCACCACTGGTGCTTATGTTCCTACATATAGTGAGGCCATTAAAAACGGACAAAGCCACTCTCTAACAGGAAGTCAGATCACAGCTGAATTTGGAGAAATCTAAGGGCCAGTTCACACTAGAACGTGGTGTAGGAAACCAGCGTTCCGCACGCATTTAGGGCCGATGCAACTATAAGGGTGGCTTAGGCAGCCGTCTTAGGGCACCAGGATGCAGGCGGGTGGTAAAATTGGAATCCCCAGCTACAAAGTAGAGTAGAGAGTAGACAAAATCCTTGCACTGTTCCTGCGCGCATTTTGCCACACTTTATTCGAAACACAGGTTGTATACAAATGCTTTGCGCAGTCAGTGCATTCTTGCGCAATTCATATGCAGTTCTGTGTAATTTCAGCTTATTCATTATGAATGAAATTGCACTACATCACACCAAAAGTAGTGCATGCCTTACTTTTGGAAACTCACTGCAAGCAAATGCACTGAGTTTGCGGCCTGTGTTTAGCGTGTCCTTAACCTAATATTGACACCTGCTGCAGCCCATAACTTCAGTGTGTTTCAAATGTGGTGTGGCAAATGTGCATGATGGTTTCCCAAACCACCTTCACGTCTGAACCAGCCCTAAGAGCAAAAGTACATTAGGTATCTTTTGATTTAGAAATATATGCTTGAAAATATATTTTTTAAACCAGAGTTTAGTGTCACTTTAAGGTTAATTTTCTACTTAAAGTGATTGTTATTTTTCTAAACAAAATAGACTTTACAAACATGGTATACTTACCTGCTCTGTTGCAGTGGATTTGCACAGAACAGCCCCGATCCCCCTCTTCTCTGCTCCTGGCCACGTCGCAGCTGTGTGTGTCCATTCAGACACGGAGCTGCGATTCGGCCCCACCCCCTCCCCCCTGATTGGCTAACTGCCTCCCATTGACAGCAGCGGGAGCCAATAGCGCCGATACTTTGTCTTAGCCAATCAGGAAGGAGAGTCCCGAACGGTCATGACACTTGTGGACATCGCTGGACAGAGATGGGGCTCAGGTAAGTTTTAGGGCAGCTGCTGCACACAGAAGGCTTTTTATCTAAGATAAATAACCTTCTGCCTTTACAACGCCTTTAATTCCACACTGAACTGAGGAGGTAATCCATAGATTAGCATAATTCTAAAATAATGGTAATCTACGGATTACCCCCTCAGTTCAGTGTGGCAATAAGAAATAAACCATTCATCAGGGTACAGCAAAGTTACTGTTTCAGTCCTGGCAGGTTGTATACAAACATTTGGGTTGTCATTGCTTAACTACACAAGGTTCTGTTGAACACAGAAATGATAAGATAGATCTATATTATGGTTTACTGAAATTTGCTCAACATTTCCCTGAACACCATTTTCTTCCACATTTATAATACAGTGCCTTGCGAAAGTATTCGGCCCCCTTGAACTTTGCGACCTTTTGCCACATTTCAGGCTTCAAACATAAAGATATAAAACTGTAATTGTGTTTGAAGAATCAACAACAAGTGGGACACAATCATGAAGTGGAATGAAATTTATTGGATATTTCAAACTTTTTTAACAAATAAAAAACTGAAAAATTGGGCGTGCAAAATTATTCAGCCCCTTTACTTTCAGTGCAGCAAACTCTCTCCAGAAGTTCAGTGAGGATCTCTGAATGATCCAATGTTGACCTAAATGACTAATGATGATACATAGAATCCACCGGTGTGTAATCAAGTCTTCGTATAAATGCACCTGCACTGTGATAGTCTCAGAGGTCCGTTTAAAGTGCAGATAGCATCATGAAGAACAAGGAACACACCAGGCAGGTCCGAGATACTGTTGTGGAGAACTTTAAAGCCGGATTTGGATACAAAAAGATTTCCCAAGCTTTAAACTTCCCAAGGAGCACTGTGCAAGCGATAATATTGAAATGGAAGGAGTATCAGACCACTGCAAATCTACGAAGACCTGGCCGTCCCTCTAAACTTTCAGCTCATACTAGGAGAAGACTGATCAGAGATGCAGTCAAGAGGCCCATGATCACTCTGGATGAACTGCAGAGATCTACAGCTAAGGGGGGAGACTCTGTCCATAGGACAACAATCAGTGGTATACTGCACAAATCTGGCCTTTATGGAAGAGTGGCAAGAAGAAAGCCATTTCTTAAAGATATCAATAAAAAGTGTCGTTTAAAGTTTGCCACAAGCCACGCCAAACATGTGGAAGAAGGTGCTCTGGTCAGATGAAACCAAAATCAAACTTTTTGGCAACAATGCAAAACGTTATGTTTGGCGTAAAAGCAACACAGCTCATCACCCTGAACACACCATCCCCACTGTCAAACATGGGGGTGGCAGCATCATGGTTTGGGCCTGCTTTTCTTCAGCAGGGACAGGGAAGATGGTTAAAATTTATGGGAAGATGGATGGAGCCAAATACAGGACCATTCTGGAAGAAAACCTGATGGAGTCTGCAAAAGACCTGAGACTGGGACGGAGATTTGTCTTCCAACAAGACAATGATCCAAAGCATAAAGCAAAATCTACAATGGAATGGTTCACAAATAAACATATCTAGGTGTTAGAATGGCCAAGTCAAAGTCCAGACCTAAATCCAATCGAGAATCTGTGGAAAGAACTAAAAAACTGCTGTTCACAAACGCTCTCCATCCAACCTCACTGAGCTCGAGCTGTTTTGCAAGAAGGAATGGGCAAAAATTTCAGTCTCTCGATGTGCAAAACTGATAGAGACATACCCCAAGAGACTTACAGCTGTAATCGCAGCAAAAGGTGGCGCTACAAAGAATTAACTTAAGGGGGCTGAATAATTTTGCACGCCCAATTTCTCAGTTTTTTATTTGTTAAAAAAGTTTGAAATATCCAATAAATTTCGTGCCACTTCATGATTGTGTCCCACTTGTTGTTGATTCTTCCAAAAAAAATTACAGTTTTATATCTTTATGTTTGAAGCCTGAAATGTGGCAAAAGGTCGCAAAGTTCAAGGGGGCCGAATACTTTCGCAAGGCACTGTACATTCAGCCAGGAAACTTGAAAATTCTTCCTTGGAGTGGGGGCGCATTGCAAGGGTTAACTGCAGGGCTGCCGCCTTTTCTTCAAATCAAACCCGAACACTTTAGGCTCTGTTCACATCTTGGAGTTCCGAATCGTGGGCAGAATCACCGCAATTCTGCCACCACTCAAAATAGCGGCAAATTGCAGGATTCCCGTGCGATCCTTATCGCTTCTAATGGCATCCCGATTAGCAGTGAGATTTTGCTACGATTCGTCGGGCAACAATTAGAGTAAAATCACACAAACAGAATCGCAGGACGCCTGTCGCCCAAAAGAAGTTCTTGTACTTTTTTTGAGGCGACAGGCGCCCTGTGATTCTGTTTGCGTGATTTTACCACAAATGTCGCCCGATGAATCACGTCAAAATTACACTGCGATTAGGGTGCCATTGGAAAGAACAGGGAATGCACGGGCATCCTGCGTTTTGAGTGGTTTTCAACCCTGTCCTCAAGTACCCCCAACGGGCCATGTTTTGTAAATTTCTCTTAGATAAAATAGCTGTCCAAAATACCAAGCCATTGACTGATTTAAAGCACCTGTGCAAGATAAAGGAAAACCTGCAAACATGGCCTTTTGGGGGGGGGGGGGGGGGGGGGGGGGGGGTACTTGAGGACATGGTTGAGAACCACTGGCCTAAAGAACGTAGCATTGCAACGCGCATAGTGCGCCACAGCAAACAGTAGGTGTGGCCAATTTGTGTTAACAGTGGGAGAGGCCTAAAGGGGCATGATTAACCACTTCCATACAGGGCACTTATACACCTTCCCGCCCAGACCAATTTTTAGCATTCAGTGCTGTTGCACTTTAAATTACAATTGCGCGGTCATGCTATACTGTACCCAAACTACATTTTTATAGAGCTTTCTTTTGGTGGTATTTGATCACCTCAGGGATTTTTATTTTCTGCAAAAAAAAAGACCGAAAATTTAGAAAATAAAAAAAAAAAAAACTTTTTTTTGTTTCGGTTATAAAACATTGTAAATAAGTAAGTTTTCTCCTTCACTAATGGGCACTGATGGTACTGCACTGATGGGCACCAATGAGGTGGCATTGATGATGGGCACCAATATGCGGCACTGATGGGCGGCACGGATAGGTGGCACAGATAGGCGGCACGGATGGGCAGGGATAGGCGGTACGGATGGGCAGGGATAGGCGGCACGGATGTTTACTGATAGGCGGCATCGATGGGCACTAATGTGTTGTACTAATGGATGCCAATCAGTGCCAAACAATGCCTGCCAATCAGTGATGCCCATTGTGGGCACTGATTGGCATCCATTATGTGTCATCCCTGGTGGTCTAGGGTGGCATACCTTTGATTTAAATCCCTGGTGATCTAGTGGAATCCCTGGTGGTCCAGTGGGCATCCTCAGGGGGGGCTGTGCCTATAAACGATTAGCACAAACCCCCCCCCCCCCCCGTCTCAGGAGCAGCCGATCGGCTCTCCTCTACTCGTGTCTGACACGAGTGAGGAAAAGCCGATTACTGGCTTTTGCTGTTTACATCATGATCAGCCGTGATTGGACACAACTGATCACGTGGTAAAGTGTCTCCGTGAGAGACACTTTACCTAGATCGGTGTTACGGGGTGTCAGTCTGACACCCCGCAACAACGATCGCCGCGATGCGCGCAGCGGCTCAAAATCCTGAGGACGTCATATGACATCCAGTCAGGATTCTACAACCACTTTGCCGACGTCAATATGTCATTGGAAAAAGTAAAAAAAGTGCGCTTATCTATAACAATCTAAAACAGCTGCAAACTCAAGATGTTTATACAAACAAAAAATACTATGAAAAAAAGGAGTGGAGTTGCGCTAAAAATTGTGTGACTTATCAAATTAAATAGTGAGCATTATAAAGTCCCAAGGAAGAGAAGAAAAATCTTCTTTAGACAAATGTAAATTGTGTAAAAGTTCTGTGAATAATTAAATTCCATATGGAATCACAACGTGAAGAGACATCTGGATCACTGCTCCCTGAAAATGCTGACCCTTACCGGCTTTTCAGATCCAAATGGATCAAGCCGAGCAAGTAGCCAAACACCTGGGCTGCACAGGAGATCTGAATCTTGATACGGTCTTCCCAGCAGTCCGTCAGTGGAACATCCAGAAAGCAAAAAAAATAAAACTAGATAGTGTGATATTGTCAGGTAATCGCACACAAATTCTCCCCCTGTGACTGGCAGACGGACAGTGTGACATGCAAACCACCACCAAAATACACACTGACCCTTACCAGAGCCCTGGATCTAGATAGATCAAAACCGCAAGGGGGATATAGGCAGCCAATGGAAAAGATCTTCTCTCAAAACAGTCCTCGGATTCACCAGGCAATCAACAGTCATGGAGAAGAAAAGCTCACAATGGTGTGATAACGCTTGAAGCATTTATTAAATAAAAACGTAGCACACTTACATAAGTAACTCTAAAAACAGCATAAAGGATCCGGCCGGATCCTTTATGCTGTTTTTAGAGTTACTTACAAGGTTGAAAAAAAAGTCCAACCTATATGTGTGAATATGTCAATATTACATTATATATCCCTGCATGCTGTTGTCGTTCAGGTTCTTATCTAAGGCCGATTTCAGACGAACAGCAGTTTTACCGCAGGTAAAAGCATGTTTATGTTTTGCTGGAATTCAATTTTATTCGTGGGTCGGTACCGGAGCATGCTGGGACTGTGACGTCATAAGAGGCATATATAAATCGGTGCGAGCCACGCACCTGCCATTACAGCGGGAGGAAGCGACGTGTCAACATCGAAGAAGGAGCAGACGGCGACAGAAGCCCGGTCACCCCGCCGAACACGTCGGAGGAAGCCCGCAAGGGGGGGGGGGGCTCTTTTATAAAAGCGGCCCCCCTCCCGGCGGAAGAGAACCAGACAGCGATGAAGAGCGGCACCCCCCCCCCCCCCAGAAGACATCCAAGAAGCAGCCCCCCCTCGTGAAAGAGCTAAAGAAGAGAGGGGAGGCCCCCCGGAGCTGACTAATAAATTATCTTACCCTGTGTCGTGTTTTTTTTTTTACATTTTTTATTCCGCCAGGTGAATGGGTAGGGGTACGATGTACCCCATACTCATTCACCGAGGGTGGGGGGCCGGCGTCTGGGGGCCCCCTTATTAAAGGGGTCTCCCAGATTCCGATAAGCTCCCTTTGTGCAGACCCCGACAACCAACGGCCAGGGTTGTCGGGAAGAGGCCCTGTCCTCATCAACATGGGGACAGGGTGCCCCCCTGCCCCAAAGCACCTACCCCCCCATGTTGAGGGCATGCGGCCTGGCACGGTTGAGGGGGGCGCTCGCCCGTCCCCACCCCTTTCCTGACCGGCCGCTCAGATACGGGTCTGGTATGGATTTTGGGGGACCCCCCACTCCGGTTTTTCGGCGCAGGGGGTGTCTCCTTAAAATCCATAGCAGACCCAAGGGCCTGGTATGCTCCTGTAGGGGGAACCCATGCCAGTTTTTTAGTTGAAATTTGGCGTGGAGTTCCTCCTCAAGATTCATACCAAACGCAGCTGACAGTGCACTGCGGTTATGTGCCGATAGCTTCGGGATTTCGCAGCTGGGCGCATCCAGTTCTATTTTTTTTATCCGCACAAAACCGCAGGGAAAAACAAACAATCGCAGGTAGCCGTAGTGTGTGAATGATGTCATAGGAAAGAATTGTGTGCTTCTAGCTGCGGTAAAATCCGCAGCTAAAAGCACCATTCTATCCGTCCGTCTGAAAGGGGCCTAATAGTTTTTTTTTTTGTTTAATTAATCGATGCTCCCTTCTGAGGCCACCGCTGGTGGATGATGTTGGCTAGTCGCCTGCCAGCACTATAATAGCCAGTGATGCTCCATGCGTCCACATCAGTATTTCTTAAAGTTTGTCTTGAGCTCCAAAAAAAAAAAAAAAAAAAAAAAAAAAGTTTCATGGCACACCTGAAAAGATTGAACAAATTTTGTGGTGAAGAACTTATTTATCTTTAATTTAATGACAGATGTGCCTGCTTTCGAGAGAAAATCAGATTGAAGCGATTGTAATTTTCTTTATACTTTCACTTGCTTCCTTGCTTTTCATTTAACAGTTTCAAGACTTGATTAAGTATTTCTCCATCGCTAAACAATGGACAAAACTTTTATGGAATGGAACTAGATATAGATAGAGCGATCAAATTTTCTCCCAAGATTTCGCACAAGTCTTGCATTACGAAAGTAACCAATGAATGACAGACTGACAGAGATTGTAAATCAATGTTGCAAAAGTTAAAGAAGTAACTCATAAAAACACAATACATTTTTTTCAATATGTTGAAGGTTTCAAAAACGCTAGCAATTTTAAATATTAAAAAATAAAAATAATAAAAAAATAAAATAAAAAAACACACATGGCACACAGTTTGAGAAACACTGGTCTACATCATGGCAATGTATAACTTCGATCCAGGGCAGGCAGCATTACAGGGCCGCTCCCAGCATTCAAGAGACTATGGCAGTGTGCCTCTTTTCAGACCTGCTCTGCCCCCTGTCGTGCTGCTGAAGCCGTAAGGTAGGATCTAGTAAGACGGGACTCTGATATAATAAAGGGACTCTGTTATGGGGGCTCTCATGCCTTTTATACACACACACACACACACAGTTGTGCTCATAAGTTTCACTTACATTCCTGGATTCTGAATGATGGGGAAAACAAAATATTTGTCAAAAGGACCAGCGGGAAAAGGTAGGAAAAAGGAAAAAAAAAAAAAAAAAAAAAAAAAAAAAAAAAAAAGATATAAAAAGATATCCAAGGAATTGAGAATACCAATCAGCAGTGTTCAAACGAATCAAGATATGGAAAATGAGGGGTTCTGCTGAAACCAAAACAGTCAGGTGGACCAACTAAGATTTCAGCCACAACTGCCAGGAAAATTGTTCAGGAAGCAAAGAAGAACCCACAAATAACTTCAGGTGAAATACAGGACTCTCTGAAAACATGTGGTGTGGATGTTTCAAAATGCACAATAAGGAGGCACTTGAAGAAAGATGGGCTGCATGGTCGAGAAACCAGAAAGCAATTACTATGCAAATGCCACAAAGTATGCCACTTACAATCCCCCAAACAGCACAAAGACATGCCTCAAACCTTCTGGCACAAAGTAATTTGGAGTGATGAGACCAAAAATCAAGATTTTTGGCCACAACTATAAACGCTTCATTTGAGAGAGTCAACAAGGCCTATAAGGAAAGGTACACCATTCATACTGTGAAACACAGAGGTGGATCGCTGATGTTTTTGGGATGTGAGAGTGCCAAAAGGCTCATGAAATTTGGCCAAAATTGATGGCAAGATGAATGCAGTATGTTATCAAAAAATACTGGAGGAACATTTGCATTCATCAGCCAGGAAGCTGCGCATGGGATGTACTTGGACATTCCATCATGAATGATCCAAAAACACAAGGCCAAGTTGACCTGTCAATGGCTAAAGCAGAATAAAGTGAAGGTTCTGGAGTGGCCATCTCAGTCTCCTGACCTCAATATCATTGAGACAATCTGGGAAGATGGTGCAAGACAGCCCAAGAATTTACAGGAACTGGAGGCTTTTTGCCAAGAGGAACGGGCAGCTTTACCATCCTAGAAAATAAAGAGCCTCATCCACAAAAGACTAAAAGGGGGCAATACAAACTTTTGATCAAGGTCGTTTCTGTTGCCATGATTTTTTTTAAAGTGTAAACACAGTTTATTGATAATAAATGGCTTCAGCCAAAACTAACCATGAGAGAAAGAAAAGTTTGCGTTATTCATATTCTATAAAAAACGGCCAAGAAATCAAATTCTGCCAGGGATGTAAACTTATGAGTGTGCACGTGCGCACACACACACACACACACGTTTATATGCCATATAAACTCTTACAAACAAATATACACTTGTGATCTTTCCTACCAAAAATATGTAGCAGAATACATGTTTGCCTAAATATATGAAGACACTCTATTTGATATGTACTATAGCAGAAAGCCGAAAAATAAATTTTATTTTTTCAAAATGAATCTTTAGGTTTATAGCGCAAAAATAAATAAATAATAATCAAAAAAAAACAGTAGTGATCAAATACCACCTTAAGAAAAGTTCATTTGGGTACAATGTTGCAATTGTCAGATAAAGTAACACAGTGCCAATAAATGGCCTGGTGATGAAGAGAGGTAAATCTTCCAGGGGTAATGTGGTTTAGGCATCATGCACACAGGACTATTAAATGCCGAAGCTGCTGCCAGCGCATTTTTAATAGCATCTATGGGCATTTTTTTGGCTTTAGATTTTCACAAAAAGCACCCCCTAGAAAGTAAAAGTGGCAAAATGATTGTTAGTGTTTAGCTGCATTTTTACAGCTCCTGTTGGCACAGACTTTCGTGTAAAAAAATAAATAAAAAATCCATCAGACGCCCCCAACAGCAGCTGTAAATATGTCCTGTGTGCACAAGGCCTTAGAATTAGCCAACGCCAGGCTCTTCAATAGGGGAAACAGCAATAAAAGCTCAGAGGTTGTAACTTTTCCTAGACCCTATATAAAAACAGGTTTTAGCCAGTTTTTACACTTTTAACCAATTTTTGACATTTCAGTTGCATCTAAATAGTTTTCAGCTATCACTAGAGCATCACTCGTCTATTTAAAATATGACAACTTTTGTACTGTATATCAAACACTTACATTTCCACTGGATCTATGGTTGTTAAAAATATTGAAATACACCATTAAAAAACGTGCAATTTTCTCATGTGAATACTCACGATGGAGGTATAACTGGAAGGTGTTACTCTACAGTAGACATGATGGATTATTGTTCAAAGATCTGTTACAACTATAATCACACATTTACCTAGTGCTTTTCCATTGTGCTCAAAAAGCCCTTGAAAAGGAATAAAAAACGGTCATCTTTCAGCACACATTTATTAAATAAAAGTTTATTTGACATATTTCCCCAAAACAAAAAGGCAACTTCACATCTGTATAAAAAAACACTTTCGTAACAACCTTTTGTGTAAATGGAGGTGAGAAATAGACTACCAAAATATTTGGAATCCTGTTTGGATGTGATAGCTTGTCTGGGAGATCTCAGTGACATAAATAAACAGTCTTGTCCATGGCTCTCAAGGAAAGGCTGTAGTTCTTCAGAAACCAATGCAGTTTGTGTCCGGTCCTGCTTACTCCGCAGTGTTTGAACCAGTGTCTGAAAAAGAATAAAAGTTCACAGGTTACATTTATTTCTTCAACCCATAACAGACGGCAGGTAGAACTGCAATATTCTCCAATTGTACACTTAAAGCCCAGCTCTGGCAAAATGGAAAATTCTCTTGCAGTGAGGCAGCGCCTGCACTGCAAGGGTTAATGGCTTATTTTGTCTAGAGACAGAAGAAACACTTAAGCTAAATAAAATAAAAGTCTAAGATTCCTACATTCACACAAACCAGGTGGCTGCAGAAATCCTCCCCACTGTGCTATTGTATTGTAAGAGTACACTGATCAGCGGCTGCAGACTGCTGATCAAGGAAGGTTTTCCAGCAGGACTGTTCAACAGAAGCAGATTTAACAGCGTGTACCTGGCTTTACGCGTGCCCCCGATGACGTCATTTATGATGAAACGTGTAGGTGGGAGCCGGGAGGTCGTGACACTACCACGCATTCGCAAATACAAAAAGGCATTGTGGGAATTGTTGTACATTTTAACCACAATAAAGGATTTTACAGTACAGCGAGGTGCATGCGAGTGGGGAGTGACAGAGGATCCCCAAGTACTGCTGTTGCAGGATCATATCTGTACAAGTGCAATTTGACTGATAGATATCTCAAGAGTCACACACACTCTGGTAAACATACATGTGCAAAATTTGGAGTACACACCGGGGTGTGGAATCTAAGAAGCAGATTTATGTTCACAGATCTCGGTCTTGGCACAGGAATCTATTGGTGTTGGGATTATTCACTACAGTTGGTCTAAGGACTACTTACGTATTGTGTACTTATTTCTTTGCACACTGTATATTAAATTGGCCATAAAAATAGGATTTTTGTACTCACCGTAAAATCCATTTCTCCGAGTTCATGGACGGACACAGCAGCATCTTAGGGTATTATCCTCCCATTAGGAGATTGACTAGGCAGAAACACAGCAAGTGTTAAAACACACACAGTACAGTACCGCCCCCCGGGTACATCCCCCTCTCCCTGCAGCCTCAGTTCGTCAACAAGCAGTACAAACAAAGAAGGGGTGGGTGCTGTGTCCGTCCATGAACTCAGAGAAATGGATTTTACGGTGAGTACAAAAATCCTATTTTCTCTTCCCTTAGGACCAGTCACCGACACGAACAGTGAATCCGACCTCCGAAATGGAGCCGTAGCAGACAGGCACACCTGTAGGGCTTGAACCACGTCCAAGGAATGCAGCCTCCGTGGGATTCGCCGGCCGAGGACACAAGGATGGAAGAACAATGTCCTCATTAAGATGAAAAGTCAAAACAACCTTAGGAAGGAACGACGGCTGCGGACGCAGCACCACCTTATCCCTGTGGATGACCAAATAGGGAGCCTTGCAAGACAAGGCCGCCAATTCAGAAACCCATCTGACCGATGCAATTGCCACCAGAAAAACCACCTTCTGGGAAAGAGTCAAAGGGATCTCCCTAATGTTCTCAAACGGAGGCTTCTGAAGCACCGAGAGGACCAAATTCAAGTCCCACAAAGGTAGTGGAGGACGTACCGGAGGGGCCACATGCCAAACCCCCTGCACAAACGTACGCACCAGAGAGTACGCCGCTAAGGGTCGCTGAAAGAAAAACATCCAAGGCCGAAATCTGCCCCTTAATCGTACTTAAAGCGGGAGTTCACCCGAAAAACTATTTTTAACATTAGATTGAGGCTCATTTTGTCAAGGGGAATTGGGTGTTTTTTTTTTTTAAATCGAAGCAGTACTTACCGTTTTAGAGATAGATCTTCGCCGCCGCTTCCGGGTATGGTCTTCGGGACTGGGCGTTCCTATTTGATTGACAGGCTTCCGACGGTCGCATACATCGCGTCACGAATAGCCGAAAGAAGCCGAAAGTCGGTGCGGCTCTATACGGCGCCTGCGCACCGACATTCGGCTACTTTCGGAAAATCGTGACGCGATGTATGCGACCGTCGGAAGCCTGTCAAATAGGAACGCCCAGTCCCGCAGCCCATACCCGGAAGCGGCGGAGAAGATCTCTAAAACGGTAAGTACTGCTTCGATTTTTAAAAAAAAAACACCCGATTCCCCTTGACAAAATGAGCCTCAATCTAATGTTAAAAATTAAGTTTTTGGGTGAACCTCCACTTTAAGGCGAGAGCCTGGTCCACTCCACGCTGTAAAAACAGCAGAACTCTGAAAATCACATATGCACGGGGATGCCACTTCATCTCCTCACACAGAGATGCAAGCCTTCCACGTATGATGGTAAATCTTCCGGGAAGTAGACTTCCACGCCCGCAGAATGGTAAAGATCACCGAGTCCGACAAACCTCGGTCCCTCAGCACCTGGCTTTCAATAGCCATCCCTTTAAAGCCAACGACTGTAAAATAGGACCCTGCAACAGAAGGTCCTCCCGCAGTGGCAGGCGCCAAGGTACATCTGCCACCAGACGCACCAGGAACGGCGAGGCCAATCTTGAGCAATTAGGATTGTTGGTATCCCTTCGGCTTCCACTCTGCGGAGCAGACATGGAAGAAGCTTCAGAGGAGGAAAGGCTTAGAGTAGGCGATATTGACCCCACAGAGCCACCAACGCATCTGCCCATTGGTCTTTTGACCTGGCCATGAAACCGCAACACCTTTCGATTGAGTCGTAACGCGAGGAGATCCACGTCTGGCGTGCCCCATTTCACACGCAGACTTTGAAACGCATCCGGGTGCATCGACCACTCTCCCTGGTCCAGAGTTTGGCGACTTAGGTAGTCTCCGGGCATACAGAACTGGCAGGCAATGTACACTGCCGATAGAGCTGGTAAATGTTCGGCCCACCTGAGGATGTGAGCGACCTCCGCTGCTGCAGCCAAGCTTCTTGTACCCTCCTGATGATTGAAATGGACAACGCCACGGCTGTGGCATTGTCCGACTGGATCCTCCTGACCGGCGGCCTTGTAGTCTTAGAGACCACTTGGAGAGGCACAGCCTGATCGCCCGGAGTTCCAGGACATTGATCGGCAGGTGGGATTCCTCCCGAGTCCAGCGCCCCTGGGCCGACTGAACACTCCACACTCTCCCCCAGCCGGTGAGGCTGGCGTCCGTCGTGACCACCGTCCAATGACACAGAAGGAACAACTTCCCAGCCCTAAGAACTGGAGACGTCAGCCACCACACTAGGGAGGACCTGACCAGGCGGCCCACCCGGATTTGGCAATCCGGAGACAAAGGGCACTTGTCCCAACGCAACAGAATTTCTTTCTGCAATACTCATGTGAAATTGAGCATACAGCACCGCCTCAAAAGGAGGCCACCATGAGACCCAGGACTCGCATGCAAAAGCGAAGCGACGACCATTTTTGGGTTGTCAACCGCTGCACCACAGCTCGCAGCATTTGTAGTTTCTCCATGGGAAGAAAAACTCTCGCCTCCATCCAGGACCAGCCCCAGGTATTCCAGGCGTTGAGACAGTATCAACACCGACTTCTGAACATTTAGCACCCAATCGAATTCCCGGAGGGTCCGGCAGGTGATACACGTCTTCCTTTAATTCTGAGCTTGAAGAGGCTCTCAGAAGAAGGTCGTCCAGGTAGCCTACAATAGCGATTCCACACTGCCTCAGCAGGGCCAGAATCTGGGTGAGCACCTTGGTGAAAACCCTTGGCGCCTAAGCCAGGCCGAAAGGGAGTGCCACAAATTGAAAGTAGTCTTCTGACTGCAAAGCGCAGAAATCAATGATGCTTTGAGCATATGGGGATATGCAAGTATGCGTCCTTGATATCCAAGGACGCCAGGAAATCCCCCGGATGGAGCGCCGCGACAACCGAGCGAACCGACTCCATCCTGAACTTTTGCACTCTGACAAAGCAGTTGAGGGCCTTGAGATCCAGGATTGGACAGACCCCTTCCTTCTTGGGGACCACAAATAGATTGGAGTAAAACCCCCGAAACCATTCCTGTAATGGAACCGGCACGATCACCCCCATCACCAGCAGATCCTGAACAGCCCCAAACAGGGCCTCCCGATGACCCGGAGGAAAAAAAAGACCGGAGTTAGGCTTACCGGTAACTCTGTTTCTAGGAGTCTTCCAGGACAGCCTCTTGAGACCTTGGGCTCCTCCCTCCGGGACAGGAAACACGTACACCCTTTTCTTTAAAGGGCGGTCCTCTAGATCTCCTCCTCAGTTTGCCCGAGAAATACCAGAAGATCCTGAAAGACATAGTCTACTAACACATCGTTAGATCATTTTATATCTTCACCACAATTACAGTTCCTTAACAGACACCGGGTGGGAAAAACTCCGGCTGTCCTGGAAGACTCCTAGAAACAGAGTTACCGGTAAGCCTAACTCCGGTCTTTCTCTAGTCGTCTTCCAGGACAGCCTCTTGAGATGACAAGCAAGAACTTACTGGTTTTTAGGGTGGGACTACTGTCTGGAGGACCCTTCGTCCGAAGGCCTGATCCTTGTCTGACAGCAGGTCCAACCGGTAGTGTCTTGCAAAGGTTGAGTAAGATGTCCAGGCTGCCGCCTTACAGATCTCTTCCGGGGACGCTCCTGCTCTTTCTGCCCAGGAAACCGCCACTGCCCGAGTAGAATGTGCTTTAACTGTAGGTGGTTCCCTACCCCCTAACGTATATGCTTCTACAATCAACATCCTGAGCCATCTGGCAATAGAGGATTTTGATGTTCTGTGACCCTTGCGGGCACCTGAGAAGTTAACAAAAAGTGAGTCACATAGTCTAAATTCCTTTGTGACTTCTAAGTAAAATAAAAGACTTCTTTTAACATCCAATAAGGACAAAAATTCCCCTTCATCATTTTCTGAAGAGGAAAGCAAGGTTGGTAGGACAATGTCCTGAGTCCTATGAAAGGTAGAGGCTACCTTGGGTAGGAAGCTAGGATCCGTCCTAAGAATTATCCTATCATCAAATACAGATAGGAAGGGTTCCCTAATAGAGAGGGCCTGAAGATCGCTGACTCTCCTGGCTGAGGCTATGGCCACTAGAAAGACTGTCTTAAGGATAACATGTTTCAGAGAAGACTCTTCCATCGGTTCAAATGGTTTGTTAGTAAGAGCCTTTAGTACCAAGGACAGATCCCAAGAGGGACAGGCTCTAATCCTAGTTGGATTAGATCTTGTCAGACTTTTGAAAAAGTTTTTGACGAAGCGATCCTGTTGGAGAGGTACATCCAAAAAAATACTTAAGGCAGCCGCCTGTACTTTGAGAGTGCTGACTGATAAGCCTAAGTCCGCACCTGCCTGCAAAAATTCTAGCACTACTGGGATGCCGGAATGATTCATTCCTTGTTGTATCTTCCAGGAATTGAATTTTTTCCACACCTTAGAGTATATTGCTCTAGTTACCGGTTTGCGACACCCTAAGAGAGTCGTGACCACTTTATCTGAAAAACCCCGTGCTTTCAATAGTTGCTCTTCAGAAACCAGGCAGTTAGTTTCAGGTTCTTTATTTGAGGATGAAGGACTGGACCTATAGACAGTAGATCTACTTTCTCTGGAAGTGTCCAAGGTGGATACAGGGCCAGCCTCCACAGGCTGGCGAACCATGGCCTCTTGGGCCAGAAAGGCGTGATCAGAATCAGATCCGCGGGTTCCCTGAGAAATTTTTGGATTACCCTGGGAATCAACCTCACTGGAGGGAATGCGTATGCCAGGCTGAAATGCCAAGGATGTGAAAAGGCATCTATCCCCTTCGCTTTGTCTTGTGGGTGAATGGAAAAAAATGTTGTAACCTTCCTGTTCTCCTTTGCTGCGAACAGGTCCACCTCTGGTAGTCCCCAGAGTGAGACCATCTGGTAGAAAGTCTCCTGGTCTAGAGACCACTCGTCCTGACATACTACCTGTCTGCTGAGGAAATCTGCCAGGGTATTCAGTGAGCCCTTTAGGTGGACAGCTGAAAGGTGTACCAGATTTTTCTCTGCCCAGATCAAGATCTGTGTAGCTGTTGCCTGTAGGGCTGGGCTCCTTGTGCCTCCTTGCTTGTTTATATAAGCTACTGTGGCAGCGTTGTCTGACCTGATTTGTAGATGCTGACCCACTAGATAGCACTTGAAGCCCTGAATGGCTTTTAGAACGGCTAACAGTTCTTTTTGGTTCGATGACCGAAGAACCTCCGAGGACGACCACTGACCCTGGGTCCAAACTTCTCCCAGGTGGGCGCCCCAACCCCCCCTGCTGGCATCGGTGGTCATTACCAGAGCCACTGGCGGATCCCAGAGAAGACCCTTGTCCAGGTTTTCTCTGGCTCTCCACCACCATAGGTTTCTTTGAATGCTCTTTGGGATAGGTATTGTGAGGTCCAAATCCTCCTTCCTGCCACTCCAAAGTTTGAGCATATGTGCCTGGAGAGGACGCGAATGAAATCTGGCCCAGGGTACCGCCGGAAAACAGGCCGACATCAGACCCAGAACTCGCATAACTTGCCTTATGCTGATCTCCTGATTCGTCTGGAGAAAAGCAACCGCCTGATCTAGTTTGAGAATTTTTTCCTGGGGAAGGAAAATCTTCTTTTCTACTGAGGATATTCTGTATCCCAGGTACATCACCTCCTGTGATGGTATCATCTGCGATTTTTCTTCGTTGACCAGCCAACCCAGGGAACGCAGGAAAGACAGGGCTACCTTCAGGTCGCTCTCTAACTGATGACCAGACGGGGCTATGAACAACAGATCGTCTAGGTAAGGCACTATTGTTACTCCTTGGAGTCTCAGTGGTGCCAGGGCTTCTGCTAGGACTTTGGTAAAAATCCTTGGCGAGGAAGACAGGCCAAAGGGAAGGGCCCTGAATTGCAGATGTTTGGTAGCAGAACCCAGTCTTACCGCTAGACGCAGGAATTTTTGGCATTCCTGACGGATCGGAATGTGTAAATATGCGTCCCGTAAGTCCACGGTGGCCATATAACACTTTGGGAAGATCAGACTGGTGACTGAAAATATCGATTCCATTCTGAACCGTTTGTAACGGACCCACTTGTTGAGGGGACGAAGGTTTAAAATCAGTCTGTACTTTCCTGAGGGCTTTTTCACCACGAAGACATGTGAATACACCCCCTGACCTTCCTCCTCCTGGGGAACTTCCAACAGAACCCTCTGATCCAACAGGTCCCCTAAAAGGAGACCCAGGGCCTCTGCCTTCTCCCGGTCTCTGGGAGGTTGAGTGACCAAAAATATTGGGGGAGGGGGAACTGAGAATTCCAGCCTGTAGCCGTTTTCTATGAGGTCGTGTACAAACGGACTGACTGTTAATTCTGTCCATTGTGAGAGGAACTCCCCCAATCTTCCTCCCACAGGGACCTGAGTGTCACTGGGTTTTGGGGGGAACCTGAGGAGGGTTAAACAAGATTCCTCCTCTTCCACGTCCCTTTTGGCCCACCCAATGTTTTTTAGGATGTGAATCCCGGTCTTTCTGGCTTTGCCTAAACCCTCGAAAAAAGCGTTTATTTTCTTTCTTTTTTCTTTCCGGGAAGGCTTTCTTTTTATCTTGTGTCCTTTCTAGTGCCTCCTGGAGACCCGGACCAAATAAGTGATCGCCAGAAAAAGGTAAGCCGCAGAGCTTTAATTTTGATGCGGCGTCACCCGTCCATGTCTTTAACCAGACCGACCTTCTGGCTGCGTTGACCAACGCTGCAGATCTGGCTGCAAGCTTCACCGATTCTGAGGAAGCATCGGCTAGGAAGCCAGCCGCCTTCAAGAGTAACGGGAAAGATTTTAAAATCTGCTGCCTGGATGTACCAGCAGTGATATGCGCTTGGAGTTGATTAAGCCAACACTCCAAGTTCCTGGCTACGCAGGTAGCCGCCAACGCTGGCTTAAGTGCAATAGTGGAAGCGTCCCAAGCCCTTTTTAAAATGATGTCACCCCTTTTATCCATTGGATCTTTAAGTGTTCCAAGGTCATCGAAGGCCAGGTCAGTTCTTTTTGACACCCTGGCCAGAGGTGCATCTAGCTTTGGAACTTTGTTCCATGGGAGCGTAGTATCTTCCTCAAAAGGATATCTACGCTTTAGGTTCCCTGCAAAAAAAGGTCTTTTTTCTGGTTGCTCCCACTCCAACAAGATCGTTTCCACCAACGATTTATGAACAGGAAAACACCTGGTTTTTACCGCACTACCTTGATAAAGTTGGTCGTGCTTAGATAGCTGGACCTGTTCCTCTCGGATCTCTAGGGTTTCATATATTGCTTTAAGCAAGTCTCCCACATCTTCTAGAGACAGTCTATATCTAGTCCCCCTGGAAGAGTCTTCTTCTTCTAGCTCAGAGCCAGAAGCTGAATCTACCTGAGAGGAAGCCTGGGACCGAGTGGACCCTCCTGCTTCCTCCTCCTCATGCTCATCCCCTTCGACCGGAGTTGCCAAGGACGGGGCACTAGGGGTCCTATATACCGGGGACGGCATCTGCATCCTATCCATCATTCCCCGGAAAGATTTGAAAGTGGATGCTAGCTCATCTTTTACAGATGATAAGACTTTTTGGCATTCTGCCACAGAGTCATCTTTGACCAGACTGGAGATGCACTCTACACATAGAGGCTTTTTCCAGCTGGAACCCAATTTTTTCCCACATACAGCGCACTTTCTTTTAGGGGCTTGTGCTGGCGTTTTGTCCTGAGATTTGACCTAAAATCAAACACAAACACCATGCTTTAGTATAAAAGACAATGCCCCCTGACAACCACCCGTGTGTCAGAAAAGGTAAGTGCTGGGGAGCCCTCCACCACAGGCCCTGCCCAGGGAGGGAGAAAAGGTCCTGAGATAATTCAGACCATGTCCCCCCAAGGTAAGTGAAGAGTCAGCCTAGCCCCCCTTACCTGGGAGACGCCGGAGCCGGTGGACCCGGAGTCTGTAGCCTGCCTCGCTTCCTCCATCGGTCCTGTGTCCTTAAACAGCCCGGCTGCGTATGGAACACACCGCTCCGTGTGCCTTTCTTCCACTGCCGCGCTTTAAGTCGAATGGGACTAGGTTTCGACAGCGCCCCTTGATGACGCCGTTCCGGTGACGCACTTCCGCCTTGTGGAACGCATCCGTCCCGCCCCTCAGCGCCGCTCCGGAAGAGGATCTGCAGTGCAGAGCGGCATGGCCAGCCAGCGTCTCTCGCCGCCGCCATAGCTGATGTACCGCGCTGTGCCCTCAGAAGGAGACCAACGCAACAGGTACTGGGTACTGCAGGGGGGGATGCCGACATCAAGGGTTCCCACTCTCTCTGAGCTTTAGACAGCAGTGAAAAAACGGTGACCTTTCTCTTCCTAGCAGGAGCAGAGGGGTACCAGGCAGAGAGGGAATCCAGCATTTTAAAAGTCCCTTAAAAAACGTGCTCCTTCCCTTCTGGCAGGAAACACAATAACTGAGGAGGAGATCTAGAGGACCGCCCTTTAAAGAAAAGGGTGTACGTGTTTCCTGTCCCGGAGGGAGGAGCCCAAGGTCTCAAGAGGCTGTCCTGGAAGACGACTAGAGAAAATCTGTTTGGTGGGCAAGAGAGAGAAACTTATCTTGTACCACGAGGAAACTACCTTGCAAACCCACCGGTCGGAAAGAAGAGATGTCCGAGACGCAAATTCGACCCCCCCCCCCCCCAAGGAGACGGGCGGGGGCAGACCTTCATGCGGACGCAGATTTCTCTGCAGGCTTGTGGAACCAGGGATGCTTCTGCCCTTCAGTGGGCATCTTAGCGGCCTGGGAACGTTTACCTGCAGCCCCAGTTGGACGAAACAAAAAACGCTTGTGGGCGGTAAAAGAGGGCCCCTGCCTACGGTGAGGCTCCTTACCCTTACTGGATTGTGGGAGCAGAGTGCTCTTACCTCCCGTGGCATCTTTAATAATGTCATCCAGAGAGCCCCCAAAAGCCTTTCACCCATAAAGGGCAAGTCCACCAAGGCTAAGTCCACCAAGGCTTTCTTAGAAGACTGGTCCGCAGACCAACACTTCAGCCAGATCAGATGGTGCAACACCACCGCATAGACTGAGGCTCTGGAGAACAAGGAAAGCGTATCCAGGGCTGACTCAGACAAATTTTAGGCCCTGTACCAACTGGTCGGCCAGCGCCACACAAGCCGGAGGAGCCTAATGCTCCTCCAACCCCTGACGCAACATCTTAGCCCATTCAGTAAGTTTCTGAGACACTAAGGCCAAGACCGGTCTCACCGCCGACCCCACCACCGTGAACATGGAGCGGGCCACAGCCTCAGCCCTCCTATCTGCGGGGTCCTTGAAGGCAGGAGCCCCTTCCACAGGCAACGTGGTAGCCTTGTTCAGTCTGGACACAGGGGGTCCACTGACGGAGAAGAGGTCCATTTTCTCAGGAAAATCTCCTCAAACGGATAACGAACCACTAAACATTTTGGGGCAGAAAAAAAACTTTGCGGCCGATCCTATTCCTTGTACAAAAGCTTTTCCAGATAACACAAGGAAACACCTTAGCAGTGCGGGTCGGCTTACGGAACCCAACAGGGTGATAAGAGCTCCTACCAGCCCCCTATCATGCGACGACCCTGATGCAGAGTCATCCTCACTGTCCGTGTAGACTAGGCTTGCATCCTCTGACACATCGGAACCAGGGCCGGGAGAAGACAGGGGGGAGGGGGCGCTTTTTACCCCCCCTCTGACCACGCGCCGCTTCCACCCTGGCGACAAACTGCTTCAGGACTGCCGCCATAGCGTCCACAGAGACTGCAGGTGCACTATTAATTCAGGCTTGTCTGGGGGGGGGGGGGTGTGTCCGGTTCAGATGCCATGCCATGTTGATCCACCCTTTGTCACTCTTAGGTATCTAAGGCAAGACCCACAGACCATCCTCCTGGCCGCAGCAGAGAGACAGGGGACCCCCCCCCCAGAGGACTTACGACCTCAACCAGGCCTGTACAGCTGCCGTCCGCCTCCTAGAAGCTTTCCTGTGCCGTTCCGTTCCTCAGGAAGTGTGCAGAGCCGTTCGCGCCGATATTCCAGCCACTAGAGGCAAAACACACCTCCCAAAGTGCTCGCCGACCTGCCGCTCTGTAAGCAGAGCATGCGGGCTACAAGAAAATGGCCGCCAAAACCAGTTAAAAGCACCAGGCGCCGCCAAAATGGTGGCAGCGAGTGCATACAAAAAAAAACACAGCAGCATGGCAGCAAACACCTGGGACCCCAAGGCAGTCCCCCCCCTGCACACATCGCAACAAATGCACCCCCCCCCCCCCGGAGAGCCCCCACCTGAAGGCTGACACAGCTACCCAGAGCCTAGGGAGGTGTGGAGGAAGGGAGAAAGGAAAAGCAGGGCGGACCCTCTATCGACCTCCCCAGGAATGCCCAGCCGTACCACTGCTACTTACCCGTCCTGCGACGACCAGCTGAAGGCATCCCAGACAGAACCAACGTCCGCGCGGTTACGGCATGGCTGTCGGCCCGGCACACCGACACGGACATAGAGCCCGGTCATATGTGTGCCCTGGAGCATATAGCTCACCGGCCACCCCTGGAGCAACGGGGCATGTGGTGGACGGCCCAGCGCCGGCACATGCTCGATGGCCGAACTGGGGGGGGGGGACAAGGATCGAGGATCCAGCCTGTCACCCAGTCAGCAGTTCATTGTAGATCTCAGGATACAAAAAACAAAAAAAAACACGAGGCTGCAGATGCGGGGCGAGGGTGATGTACCGAGGGGGAATCGCCCCCTGGCCGGTACTGTACGATGTGTTTTAACACTTAACATGCTGTTTTTCTGCCTAGTCAATCTCCTAACAGGAGGATAATACCCTAAAAAGGTCAAGATGCTGCTGTGTACGTCAATAAACAGAAAAAAAAAAAAAAAGTTATTTTGCGGTGCATTTTATTCTACACATTTGATTCCCACACTGACCACTACACTAACCTACCTACCTACCCACCCGATTCCTACACGGAAACCTACCTGCTTCCTCGGGAGCCCACGATCTGGGCTTGCCAACCCGCCATCTCAGAACAAGACATGGCGGGCCACTTGGGAGGGTGCCGCGGGCCACAGCGGTTGGGCACCCATGAACTATGGCGAGTTGTCCAAGTTCTAAAGCTGCAGCCCCAGACCACCATGTTAGACTGTTGGTATCATGTTCTTTTTATGAAATGCTGTGTTCGTTACATCTGGCATAAAACTCACACCTTCCAAAAAGTTTTATTTTTGTCTCACCAGTCCACAGAACATTTGGGGATAGTCGAGATGTGTTTTTTTGGCAGAGGACATGAGCCTGTGTTTTTTTTTTTGGTCAACCGTGGCTTTTTCCTTGGAACTCTCCCATGGATGCCATTTTTGCCCAGTCTTATTGTTGAATAATGAACACCGACATAACCGAGCCAAGTGAGACCTGCAGTTCTTTAGATGTTTTTTTTTTTTTTTAGTTCCTCCTGGATTGGTTGTGTTCTTGGGAGTCATTTTTGTAGGCCGGCCACTCCTGGAAAGATTACTACTTTTCCAAAGTTTTCTCCATTTGTGGATAATTGCTCTCACTAGGGTTTGCTGGAGTCTCAAAGCCTTAGAAATGGCTTTGTAACCCCCATGCTTCACAGTAGGTGTGGTGTTCTTTGGTTGCAACTCAGCATTCTCTCTCCTCCAAACACGACGAGTTGTGTTTCTACTTTTTTGCCCCACTTAATGTCAATTAATTTGTTTTTCATCTATTTCTTAATTTCTTTAGAATTGTGGAATGTGTTGCTTTTTGGGATCTTTTGGCATGCTTCAATTTGTCAGCTTCTATTTAAGCGACTGATTTAATAGGTCTGGCAGTAAATTAGACCTGGGTGTGGCAAGCTTTCCAAAAAATGTGGTTAAAGTGGAGTTCATTCATGATTTAGCAAAGGGGGGAGGGGCGCAGCAATTGCTTTTTCACAGAGCCAAGCTGTTTTTTTTTTTACAGATTTCTTCCCTTAATTAAATCATTTTAAAACTGCATTTTGTGTTTACTCTGGTTATCTTTGTGTAATAACATGTGTTTGATGATCTGAAATGAATAGTAAATACTTCAAGTGTGTGTGTGTGTGTGTGTGTGTGTGTGTGTGTGTGTGTGTGTGTGTGTGTGTGTGTGTGTGTGTGTGTGTGTGAGTGAGTGAGTGAGTGAGTGAGTGAGTGAGTGAGTGAGTGTGTGAGTGAGTGTGTGAGTGAGTGAGTGAGTGAGTGAGTGAGTGAGTGAGTGAGTGAGTGAGAGAGAGAGAGAGAGAGAGAGAGAGATATATATATATATATATATATATAGATACCCTGACAAAAGTCTTGTCGCGTGTGTACAAATTGACCTGAAGTGCCACTAAAATATATTTCTAATCAAGATTTTGGCACAAGAAATGGGTCATTTTATTCCCAACAGCTTTTGTAATAATGTTTCACTGCAAAACGAAAATGACAAAAAGTATTCCAATATTCACAGATTTGAAGAGACTGGAGACGTTTTGGACAAGGCCAGGTCGACCCCGCAAGACAACTGCTCGAGAGGACCGTTTGTTGGCTCGAAGATCCAAGGCCAGCCCATTTTCCACTGCAACAGAGCTCCACGAGACCTGGTCACCTGAAGTCCCTGTGTCAACCAGAACAGTTTGTCGAATTCTGTCTCAAAATGGCCTCCATGGTCGAATCAGTGCCCATAAGCCAGCACTAAACAAAAGACGATTGAAAACCTGTGTGGCATTTGCCAAGGGCCACAGCCTGCTAAAAGGATGGACTCTGGAAAAGTGGCAGAATGTGTATTTTTCAGATGAATCTTCTGTTGAATTACACCACAGTCACAGCAAATATTGCAGGAGACCTACTGGAACCAGCATGGAGCCGAGATTTACCCAGAAAACAGTGAAGTTTGGTGGAGGCAAAATTATGGTCTGGGGTTACATCCAGTATGGGGGTGTTCAAAGGATCTGCAGGGTGGAAGGCAACATCAATAGTCTAAAAGACCAAGAAATCTTAGCTACCTCTTACAATCCCAACCATAAAAAAGGCCAAATTTTGCAGCAGGATGGTGCTCTATCGCATACTACCATCTCCACATCAAATTTCCTTAAGGCGAAGAAGATCAAGATGCTCCAAGATTGGCCAGCCCAGTCACCAGACATGAACATCATTGAGCATATGTGGTGTAGGATGAAAGAGGAAGCATGGAAGACGAAACAAAAGAATATTGATGAACTCTGGGAGGCATTTGCTATTCCCGATGACTTCATCAATAAATTGTATGATTCCTTGCCAAACCGCATGGAAGCTGTCCTTCAAGCTCATGGAAGTCATACAAGATATTAAATTTGGATCTCACAGCACCACTACTTAATTTGCGGACATATTTTTGGATTTTCAGTAAAGTTGTTCAATTTCTGTATAGGCGACAAAAGTTTTGGCTTGCCAAAATTTGACCTGTCTTGATTAAATGAGAAATCTTTTTTCAGTGAAACTAATTTATTTCAGTTCATTAAACATCATTTGGGAGGGCTTTAGCTTTTCATATGAGCTATTTCGAACACCAATTGATTAGTTAAAAATAAGGTTAATATCAGGAGTTTCTACAAAATAGAGAAGCGACAAGACTTTTGTCAGGGACTGAGATATATTATATATATATATATATATATATATATATATATATATATTATTTATATTATTTGGAAGTCTATATAGTGTATATTTTTTTTCTTTTAGGTTTTAAAATAAAAGCCTCATTAGGGGGGGATGCACCATTATAACAAACTTACTTTTCCCATCGCAGGCTACAATTTTTACTTTATCCACCTTCACCAGGTCAGTCACTTCTCTGAACTCGACATCATTTAGAACAAAGGTCCAGACGTTATCACAAAACCGATATGTATTTAATGATCCCTTAAAAAGGAAAAAGAAAAGAAAAGAAAATAGTTGTCAGACTTATCTTGCCAAATGTAAATAAACACACTTAACTGTGAAAACACAGAAACAAAAAAAAAAAAAGTGTAGTTATCATACGGAAAAGCTGTGCTCTCAGAAAACGTAATTGTGTGCCACGTCCACAGCTCTGGCATAAAACAATTGATAATGGTGCCTAGGTGTAATAACCAAATGTATCTTGCATCATAAGTGGCTATGTAAAGGAAAGAACAAAAAATAAAACACACCACACCCCTCAAAGTCTATGGATTTTAAAAAAGCAGTCTTCCTAGAGTTCTGCAAAGAGAAATCTTTCTATGCTTCTATGGCATTCTACATATCATTAGGGAAACACCAACGCATCCTCCTCTTGGCCCAAACTGGGTGCTTTCATCCAGCTTTAACTCACATGTGCTTACCAAGATATTTTTAAGACACAACTTGTGACTTATCTCTGCAACTACAGTTGATATAAAGTCTACACACCCCTGTAGTGTCAGGTTCTGTGATAAATCATGTCAGAACTTTTACCACCTTTAATCTGTACAACTCAATTGAAAATAACAAAAACTAAAATCTTTTAGGTGGAGGGAAGTAAAAATAAAAAAAATAAAATAGGATTGCATAAGTGTGAACATCCTTAAACTAATACTTTGTTGAAGCACCTTTTGATTGTATTACAGCACTGCCTTTTTGGGTATGAGTCTATCAGAATGGCACTTCTTTACTTGGCAATATTTGCCCACTCTTCTTTACAAAAACACTCCAAATCTGTCAAATTGCTAGAGAATCTCCTGTGCACAGCCCTCTTCAGATCACCCCACAGATTAGCAATCGGATTCAGGTCTGGGCCATTCCAAAACTTGAATCTTCTTCTGATGAAGCCATTACTCTGTTGATTTGCTTTGATTGTTGTCATGCTGAAAGATAAAAAGTTCCTCTTCATGTTCAGCTTTCTAGCAGAAGCCTGAAGGTTTTGTGCCAATATCGACTGGTATTTGGAACGGTTGACAATTCCCTCTACCTTGGCGAAGGCTGAAGAAAAACAGTCCCAAAGTCTGGTGCTGCCACATCATCACGGTGGGTATGGTGTTCTTTTGGTGATGTGCAGTGTTTTTGCGCCAAACAGATCTTTAACCACTTACCCCCCGGACCATATTGCTGCCCAAAGACCAGAGTACTTTTTGCGATTCGGGACTGCGTCGCTTTAACAGACAATTGCGCGGTCGTGCGACGTGGCTCCCAAACAAAATTGGCGTCCTTTTTTTCCCACAAATAGAGCTTTCTTTTGGTGGTATTTGATCACCTCTGCGTTTTTTTTTTTTTGCGCTATAAACAAAAATAGAACGACAATTTTGAAAAAAATGATTTTTTACTTTTTGCTGTAATAAATATCCCCCAAAAATATATAAAAAAACATTTTTTTTCCTCAGTTTAGGCCGATACGTATTCTTCTACATATTTTTCGTAAAAAAAATCGCAATAAGCGTTTATTGATTGGTTTGCGCAAAAGTTATAGCGTTTACAAAATAGGGGGTATTTTTATGGCATTTTTATTAATATTTTTTTTACTAGTAATGGCGGCGATCTGCGATTTTTTTTTCGGTATTGCGACATTATGGCGGACACTTCGGACATTTTTGACACATTTTTGGGACCATTGGCATTTTTATAGCGATCAGTGCTATAAAAATGCATTAGATTACTATAAAAATGCCACTGGCAGTGAAGGGGTTAACACTAGGGGGCGGGGAAGGGGTTAAGTATGCCTGGGTGTGTTCTTACTGTGGGGGGGGGGGTGGCCTCACTTGGGGAAACACTGATTTTCTGTTCATACATTGTATGAACAGAAAATCAGCATTTCCCCTGCTGACAGGAACGAGAGCTGTGTGTTTACACACACAGCTCCCGTTCCCCGCTCTGTACCGAGCGATCGCGTGTGCCCGGCGGCGATCGCGCCCGCCGGGCACACGCACGGGAGTCGGGGGCGAGCGGGGGGCGCGCGCGCGCGCCTCCGGCGGCGCGCGTGCGCCCCTAGTGGCGGCTAAAGGGTAGGACGTCCATTTACGTGGTCTCGCCTAGGAGAGCCACCTTGTGGACGTAAAATGACGGTGCGGCGACGGCAAGTAGTTAAGCATTATGGCCAAAAAGTTCAACCTTGGTTTCATCACGCCATAACACATTTTCCCACATGCTTTTGGGAGACTTCAGATGTGTTTTTGCTAAATTTAGCCAGGCTTGGATGTTTTTCTTCGTAAGAAAAGGCTTCTGTCTTGCCACTATACCCCATAGTGCAGACATATGAAGAATACGGGAGATTGTTGTCACATGTACCACACAGCCAGTACTTGCCAGATATTCCTGCAGCTTCTTTAATGTTGCTGTAGGCCTCTTGGCAGCCTCCCTGACCAGTTTTCTTCTTGTCTTTTCATCAATTTTGGAGGGAAGTCCAGTTCTTGGTAATGTCACTGTTGTGTCATATTTTCTCTACTCGATTATGCGTTCCATCGTATATCTAATGCCTTGGAAAAAAATTTGTACCCTTCTCCTGGTTGATACCTTTTAATAATGTGAGTTGGGGACCTTAGATTGTAAGCTCCTTGAGGGTAGGGACTGAAAGCTTGTAATCAGCGCTCAATTCAAAAGCCTGCATCTCTGCTGTTATAGAGCAGGAGTCTCCAAACTTTCTAAACAAAGGGACAGTTACTTGCCTTCAGACTTAAGGAGAGCCGGACTGTGGCCATTGGGAGTAAAAAAGGTCCCAACATCAGTGGAATTATACAAAGCCCCATCATTGGTTTCATTGGGAGGAATTGTGCCCCATCACCTATGTCAGTGGGGGAATTATAGCCCATTGGTATAAGTGGATGAAAATAGTGGCCCAAGGGCCAGATGAAGGCAAGCAAAGGGCCACAGTTTGGAGACCACTTTTATAGAGGAACAATAGTGTGCATGAAATGGGAAGCTTGTACATCTGGAAAGGCTTGTCAATGCTGAAAGCTATATCCAGGTTTTAAGGGCAGCATATGCTCAGCCAAGAATGAGACAAACATTCCTCCCACAAAACTCCAGTAACTGGTCTCCCAAGTTCCCAGACATTTACAGAGTGTTAAAAGTAGAGGGAATGCTACACTATGGTAAACACGACCCTGTCCCAACTTTTTTTGGAATTGTAGTTGTACTTTCCCAGATTTTTGTTGCTCTGTCCCAACTTTAGAGATGTGCTGATGCCGCCATCAATTTTAAAATGGTACTATTTCTCAATTTTAACATTTCAGGTGTCCATTGTGAATAAAATATGGGTTTATGAGATTTGCAAATCATAGCATTCTGTATTCTCTTGCAGATTGTACACAGCATCCCAGCTTTTCTGGCAGTGAGGGAGTGATACCATTTGGATTAGGTGTACTTTGTTGCTGCCAGCAACAGAATCACCAATGTGACAGTCCTAAATTGTTGGTTATTCCTTTTCTCTTCCAGCCAGGACTGCTGGCATGGGACTAAAAAGTAGTACAAAAAAAATACAAAACCATTACAAAGAGCAGGCAATGTTTTTTTTTATTTATTTTTATTTATTACCACAACCTTTAGAATCGCTTTAACAGCAGTCAGAAAGATTGTGATGTTTTTTGTCCCTGAAAAAGCTTTATAGCAAATCAAATTTACTATAGACTCAATGTACTAAGCTACAAGTACTATCTATTACTTGACAGAGATTATTTTCAAGGGCTGAATACTACATGGAAAGAAATTAAAGTGGGATGTAAACCCACTACCATCACTTACAAGATATTAACATATTTAATATCTATAATGATATACATGCCTCCTGCATGTATTGTTTTTTTTTATTACTCACCCCCAGGTTGGCGTTTCTGATTCCCGGCGCTACCCTCCCCTGGCCAGCCAGCGTTGCGAGGACGAGCCTCGTGCCAGGGGAGACTGAAGTGCATGTGCAGGAGTGACAGAGCGCGCTCCAGTTACTCCTGCACAAGACTCCCCCTCTGCGTCTTTCACATCCCCCACTGTCTCCCCCCCCCCCCTCGTTCCACGCAGCCGCCAGTGTTTTTACAAATGTCTTTATCTTCTCATCTCCTCTACCGCGGGCTGCAAGGAGGGGGGGGGCGGGGCGCGCAGGGATCTGTCAGAATAGAGAGACAGGGGCTGGTATGTCAATTACCAGCCCCTGTCTTTTCTGACTGGGACACAGAGCGTTTGTTACCGATCGATGTGCGTCCTGTGATAACTGAGCAGAGTAACCTGTGTGTTACTCTGCTCAATTTATGAATGGAGGGAACGCTGGTGTGATTCGGTAATCCTGCGAATCCACTGCGGGTTCCCACATCGCACCCACTTCACACTGCCATATGCGAACTGCTGGGGAGTGTCATACAATGGTAATGACACCCCTATTTCAGGTTGCATATCGCACTGTGAACTGACAGTTAGGACATGAATCGGATCGCATGGGTGTAAACACCTATGCGATTCTGGTGTGGACCAAAAAAAGGGTCCTGTGCGTGTTTGGTCCAAATGAGATGCGATTTCAGCCATACAGTATGTATGGCTGAAATCGCATCGCACAGACATCGCATGTGATCTGAACAGCAGTGCGGTGCAAATCACTTGCGATCTGGCACAGCGCACTAATGTGAACCAGCCCTAAGTTCATTCAGCCTTACTGGGTGTAAGTATAAAAAGTGAGAAATCCACCCCTCCCCCCACATAACACATCCTGGTAATATAGGAATTTTGCATATGTGATCAGGTGACCTCAGACACAGACACTGCAATATAATAAGAAGAAGATCACTCAAGCTCGGACTAAATACATCTCCCATATCACTTGTCTATGTATATTCTGATAGCTGTTCATTGGAGCATTTCCTCATGACACTGAACTGTGAATCACCCCATATTTTGAAAACATTTAATCAAAACACAGGAAAGACAGCCAATCCTGGGAGAGCTGGAGAGGAGGAGAGGGGAGGGGAGGGGGATGTAAATTGTGCACTTTTTACAGAAGCTGTGCATGTCTGCAAGCTAGTGCACGAGATATGTAAATAACCCATCACTCAAAGCAAGGTCTTTATCTTGAAGTCTTTTATTCCACTGAACAATAAAAAGAGGATTGCTCAACGCTGGATTAACTCTGTGTGGGCACAGATGATAGGAAAATCTTATTCTCTACATTGTGACATCAATGTAGGTTTACATCCACTTTAAGGATCATCATTGCAAACTAGAAAAGTCTTCTAGCTTACCGAGTTGAGCCCTGACACCACAAGCCAGAAAAAAAATAAGTGGTTTTCAAAATCAAACTGGAGACTGATGAAGCAATGAATAAACCACATTAAGACTTTTATTGCAAACAAGCTCCATCTACTGGCACAATTCCTAAATGAACAGTTTACACGTTCTAAAGAAATTCTGCTGGTAAATTCACTTTATCAATTTCCATTAGTTAAGTAGTAGATATTTTTGTCACATAAGTGACAAAATAATTAAACTCCAGTTTTCTAACATAGTAAAAAGCAGGTTGCAAACGGCTTTATCTGGTTGCTCCAGGTAGAGGTCTGTTCATTGACCACCATTTATCTCTACATCGTTGTAAGAATGTTAGGGGTCAATAGTACAAGCTGGAGGGAAGATTTCTGATGGTGTTCTGTAAATTTTTCAATTGCAATCAAGTTAATTTTTAATAGTATCACACTATAAAGTTATCTGTGTACCAATTATCTCTTATTCTTTGTTTTAGAGAAGCATCTTAAAACCGCAGTTTTTTTTTTTTTTAACACCTGCAAGGCAATGTCATATTGTGCTAGTATGCTTTGCATATTAGCACATCGTGTGAAACTTGCCTTAGAACGAAGCCTTCCAGCAGCATGCCGTCACCCCTAAAGACGCTTCCATCTGCAGTCTGTCTTTCGGGTTCGCGGACTCTGGCTGTGTGAGTGGCCGGAGCCCCGATTATTCCTGCACATGTGTGTGGGAACCGCTATTTGCGGCACAGGACTGAAGGAAAGGCACAGGCATGCCGTTCCTTCAGAGGGCATGCGCCGGTGGCGTTACTGGCTGCATCTACAGTAAATATCGAAACGGCGCACATTTAGGAGATATTTACAGTACCTATAGGTAAAGATCACATATGGGAGTTTACTCCCACAACAATTGGTTGCTCGCTACCTTATATTTGACAAAAAAAATTATATTTACACTGTATACTCACAACCTTTTAGTAGATCTAGTCAATTTTGCTTCACAAGTACCTAGCATTGGAATGGTGGTTGGGGGTCGGATGCAGCGGTAAGAATGGGGTAAGTGTGCTGCAGGGGAGGAGGATGGGAGATGGTTAGAGTGGTCAGCTGTAACTTCAGATGCTGGCAGTAGTCCTCCCAGCCAGCAGCAGAGGACAGGCAGGAGGATTGGTGATGTATGTTGATGGGGCCGCATATCAGAAGGTCATGTCCCACTGCAACAAAAACTCACCTATTTCAGTGACCCCTCCAGAAGTGGTGTCAGCCATATGGTTGTTGCTGGTCTAGATTTAAATGTTGATGCTACTACGCGAGTTAGCAAGTGGTGTAAACCAAAACGCTGCCGATACCTGGCCATGTATGGTAGAGACACGATGGTAAAAATGGTGGACCTGGCCTTTAGTGACAGTGCTGATCGCTTCTAACCTACAGTGACCTCCACAGATACTGGCAATAACCCACCAACACAGTATGTTCACATGATTAGCTGAACAGAGATGCAAATAAGTTATTGCTGGTAAATGTAGGGATTTCTGCAGGTTAGAACAGATTAGTGGCATGGTCATAAAAATTGCTGTAAAAAAAAAAAAAAAGGCTGTGTGCAGCAGCCCTCCTAATACTTACCAAAGCCCCATCTCTATCCAGCGATGCACACGAGTGCCTCGGCTGCCCGGGACTCTCCCTCCCGAATGGCCAAGACACAGCAGCGGCGCAATTGGCTCCCGCTGCTGTCAGTCAGTTAGCCAATCAGAAAAGAAATGGGGCAGGGGCAAACCGCAGCTCCACATCTGAATGGACACACACAGAGAAACGGTCGGCTCGAGTGCCCCAATAGCAAGCTGCTTGCTGAATGAATGAATGAAAAATTTATATAGTGCAGCACATGCGAACTGAATCGCCTCTGGGCGCTTGTTGTTCGTGTCTCATGACATCAAAAGAGCAGAGTTTTGATCTGTCTTCTGAAAGTCAGGTGGTTTTCCTCCAACCGAATGCTGGTTGGTAAAGCATTCCATAGTCTCGGACCTTGAAAAGCAAACCTTCTTTCTCCTTTGGACTTGTATTTGGTTTTTGGAACCTTGACCAGATTTTGGTCGGTGGATCGCAGAACGCGATTAGAATTGTGAGGTTCTATCTTGTCGCAAAGATATTGCGGAGCCTTCCCATGGATGCACTTATGTGTCAGGCAGAGTGCTTTAAATGCAATTCTGTCTTTTACTGGCAACCAGTGAAGGGTTCTCAGCGAAGGTGAGATTGATTCCCATTTTTTTTTCCCAGTCACAAGTCTGGCGGTCGTATTCTGAACGACTTGCAGACGAGCGATTTGGTACTTTGGGAGCCCGAGGTAAAGAGCATTTGCATAGTACAGTCTGGAATTCACGATTGTTCCCACCACGACTGCTACGTCTTCTTTGGGGATAAATGGAATAAGTCTGTGTAGTAGGCGCAACAAATGGTGCGATCCGCTGACTACTGACCCTATTTGTGCGTCCATTGTCATGAAGGTGTCAAAAATGACTCCTAGACTTTTGACTTTGGAGCAAGGGGCGATGATTTGGCCCAGAATGGGCGGCGGTGTCCAGGTAGTTGCCAGTTGACTCTTTCGGCTGGCGTGAAACATAAGAAGTTCTGTTTTGGAACTGTTGAGTTTAAGATAACTCTTAGTCATCCAGTTTTCTATCGAAGAGAGACATTTCTCTAAACCAGGGGTGGGCAATTATTTTTTCGATGGGGCCACATGAGAAACTAAAAATATTTTGGAGGGCCGGGCCAAAAGGCTAAACTCCATTCTGCATAAAATCAATTGTATTTCTTTATAAAAAGCAGTAAATATCATTGTTGGACAACTGGTACGAGTACTTGTTATAGTTAAACAATGAAAAAGTGAGGTTGCCTTACAAGAAAAAATTTTTTATTAAACAAAATTTCCCAAAACAATGAACATTTTTCACTATTTGTGACTCATATTAGTGAAAATTATGGTTTATGTATGTCTTATTGTCTTAGTGATTGATTCACATCACAACTTCATTGATAGCTTTTTTTTGTATGATTTTTTTGTATGATTTTTAGTTTTGCTCATTACTGCCACACACGTGCAATGCATGGCTGCATGTGTGTGGCAGTGATGAGCAAAAGCAAAAATCATACAAAAAATAAGGGTATCAATTTCAAATCAATGAAGTTGTGATGTTAATCAATCACTAAGACATACATAAACCAGTGTGCCATCAATTGCCGCCAGTGTGCCACCAGTGTGCCATCAATTGCTGCCAGTGTGCCATCAATTGCTGCCAGTGTGCCATCAGTTTTTTTTTTTTTTAAGTTTATTTTCATACATTTTTCTCAGTTGTACCTTATCCTCTTAATTTGTCTCCTTTTCCCACTCCTTTCTTCCTTTTTTCCTATTCTCATTTCTCTATCATCTTTTTATTTTTCACTCGTATTTTTTCTCTTATTTTCCTCTGCTTCTCGGTTTTCCTTATTTTTCTCTTTATATAGTCCCCTTTTTTTTCTATCTGTTCTTCCCTCTTCTTCCCCCTTTCTTATCTCCTTTTTGCCAGTGCCACCATTCATCTTTATCGATTTACACTTTCCTGTCTCCTCCTCCATTACCCCCTTTCTCGTTTACCTGTTTTGCTTCTTCTGTGTCTCCTTTACTTGTCTCCCGATCTGATGGCTTCACTTCACACGTGTCTTCCTCCCTCCTGTTGTTTTTTGAATGGACGTAATCTGTCTGGGTGGGCGGGGTCTCCAGATGTCAGACGTCATACGTCATCAGCGGCCCCAGCCCTGGCAGCGTCGCCGTTGCCTAGCTACTGCAGGCAGCAGAGCGTGTGCGGGGACAGCAATAGCTGTTTTGATTGGATCCGACCTGCTTCCTAGCAACCACGGATCCCTGCACAGCACTCATGCTGTTCAGTGTCTCCGGCTTCTCCCAGCTCTGCTCTGATGATAGATGACATTGGGCAGGAGAGCCTGGAGACTAGAGGAGACACAGGCACAGCCGCATAGAGGGAGGTAAGCGGTGACCGCGGCCTGTGTTAACCCTCTCCAGGCCGCGGTCCCCGCTTACCTCCCGCTGTGCGGCCCGGTCATAAACAAATATCGGACTGCGGGCCCCCCCGAACCTCACTCAGCTGCGGGCCCCATAGCGCCCGCGTGGGTAGCTATGGTGGTAGTTCCGCCACGGCCATCCACTACAATGCTATTTTTAGCGATTCGCCCGGGGGCCGGATTAAAAGGTCCGCCGGGCCGTATACGGCCCGCGGGCCGTAGTTTGCCCACCTCTGCTCTAAACTGAGATGATGATCCTTTTTGTTGCAGATGCGAAAATACAGTTGCGTATCGTCTGCATAAGAGTGATAAAGTAGTTCTTGGCTACTGATAATATCAAAGAGAGGGCGAAGATAGATGTTGAACAGCACCGGTGACAGGGGGGATCCTTGGGGGGACTCCACATGGCACCGTGCGTTTTTTCCGACGTGAAAGATCCCAGTTTCACTGTTTGTGATCGGTTTTCAAGAAAGGAGGAAAACCATGGTAAATCACCTTCTGCGACTCTGGCTACCTCGGCCAGTCGCATCAGTAACATTTTGTGGTCTACTGTGTCAAAGGCTGCGCTTAGGTCCAGCAGAACCAGGAGACCGGATTCTCCCTCGTCTGCAGCCTCGAGGGCATCGTCCCATATTTTGAGTAAGGCCGTTTCTGTCCCGTGTCCGAGTAGATTGTGGGTATCTAGATGCTGTTGCAGCTGTTGTACCACTATTTTCTCCATTATCTTGGAGAGAACATTTAGGCCTGTTATGGGGCGGCGGTGAGTTGGGTCCTTGGGATCCAAGTTGGGTTTTTTCAAGATGGGCTGGATTGTGCCCTCTTTCAGCAGGGATGGCACTATGCCTTCCTTAAATGATTGGTTTATAAGCTGTGTGATGGGAGGCGCCAGGATGTCGGCACATTCCTTCAGCAGTTTGGTGGGGATGATATCATTGGGTGCTGTGCCGTTTCGCAAGGCACCAATGATATTTTTTGTGGTATCGATGGAGATCGGTTCCAGAGAGAACTTTGTTGATTGTAGAAAGTTTCTGTTGGTGTTTTGCGGTTGATTGAAGGGGGGGGGTTGAGGGGGGTGTTGTTTTGCAGAATACTTTCCCGGATTCTTTCGATTTTGTTGATGAAGAAATCCGATAGTTCATTACAGAACTCTTGGGTGTCTGAATTGGGGACTTCAAGACATCCCGGATTCATGGTCTGGGTGACCATCTTGAAGAGTTCTCGTGGGCGGTTCATGGCGCTGTTAATCGCCATAGAAAAATGATGATTCTTGGCTTTGAAGATTTCTTTATGATATCGTGTTGTTGTTGCCTTGTAGATGAGGTGATCTTCTGAAGGGCTTCTTTTCCAGGCGGCTTCCGCCCTTCTGCGCTCTTGCTTCAGTAGGGACAGCTGGTTGTTGAACCAGCCGGACTTTTTTTTTCCGGATGCAGACTTTGCGTTTCGGTGCCTTCTAAGTCGGCTGACTGTAGCAGAGCTGCATTTATGGCATCCAGTGTATCTGAGGCTGCTAACTGAGGATGAATAGTTTCGATTCGGTTTCCCAAGGTAGATTTGAAGAGTTCCGAATGGAGCTTCTTCTGAGATCTAGCCCAGTGTATTGTCACCGGCTTGGGTGCTTTTATAACTGGTGGAATTTTGGAAATTATGAAACTAATTACATGGTGGTCTGTCCATGGCAGAGGTTCATTTCCCAAAATGTTTATTTTCAGATTTTGTCTGAAAATTAGGTCGAGTGTGTGACCTGAAGCATGCGTGGGTCCGCATATAAGTTGCTGTAGTCCTAATCCTTCCAGGTGATCGATGCAGGCATCCGCAATGGGATCCTGTGAGGAGTTGGCCCACAGATTGAAGTCCCCGAGCAGCAAAAGGTGTTTGCTGTTAAGGGTATAAGTGGATATGAACTCCGTTAATGATGGTAGAAGCTGCGATTTTGGCCCAGGTGGCCTATAGCAGAGGAGAATGTGAACAGTCTCCTGGGGGTTAGTTTGAAGTTGACCAGTAAGGGTTTCCATAAATGGAAGAGGATTTTGAAGGACCGGCTTAGTGATTGCAATATGAAACTTATGGATCACCGCCAGGCCTCCTCCTCTTTGCCCTATTCTGTTTTCCGTTATAATTCGATAATTTTCTGGCACCAATTCTCAGAGAATGGTGTTGCAGTCGTCTGAAAGCCAGCTTTCTGTAATAAAGAGGCAGTCTAGATCGTTTTGTAGTAAGAAATCATGGATTTCTGATCTGGGTTTTACTGCAGATCTTGTGTTGATCAAAGCACATTATATGTGCTTGAGCTGGGTTAAATGGTTGAAATTTTTGATGGTCGATCGTCGATCGAATCTCAAAAGTTGGTCTATTTTTAAGGCCTTTTTGGTGATGGCTGGTAATACTGTTGCGAATTGTCTCAGACCCCAAATCGTTTCTGCAGAGTATCGCAGTTTAACCATTGTTGCCAGTCACCGGGGGGGGGGGGGGGTTAATTACGATAGAGGGAAGATTCGCTGAATCCTCTCGCTTGGGCCTTGGTCCAGAGGAAGGCAAAAAAAACCCTGGCAGTGCTAAGCCAATGTGCTGCCGCAGGGAAAAAAATTCCTTCCTGATCCCTGAAAGGCGATTGGACGAAACCCTGGATCAAGTACTGTTTGGAATGGGGGGGGGGGGGGGGGGGGGGGGAAGAAGGGTGTCACTGTAGCTGAGTACCAAGATGGCCGCCGACCGGGCCACAGGCCTCAGGTTTGGGGGCTGTTTGGCATGACCTGGTTGTTAATCCAGGGGAGGATGGGATCCTACAGAGATAGGTGGATGATCCCTGACAATTCCAGGAGAATTTCCAGGCTGTCAGTGCTCCTTTTTGCGGCGCGCCGCGGCTGAAGCCGCGGTCTTTCCTAATTGCGGCGGCCGCGAATAAGGCCTGGTCTGGCGCGGATGCGGGAAAGAGCCGCAGATCGCCAGAAAAAAGCACCGTTTTGCGCGGCGGGTGGCCGGGGTGATTGTGGGTGACTGATTGGGGTGCACGCGGCTCTAAAGAAAAGGTAAAAAGCCGCAATTTGGATCGCTGGAGTGGCTGTCCTGAAAAGGACGGTCACTAGCGATTCCTGGGGGTGGAAAGATGGCCCTGAAAGACAGGGTCTTACCTGAAGAGAGGGGCCCACGAGGGGAAGGAAGGAGCCGGTCCTATGGGCTGCAAGTTGGTTCATGCAGCAAAGATTGTAGGAGCCTGCCTGCCTGTCTGCGGTGTCTAGCTAGCTATCTGTCTGGTCCCTGGAGAGAGCAGACTCGTCGGGAAGCGTCCTACTCCCTCACTGAACTGACACTGACTGAGCTTAGAATGTTAGACATGCTGTGGGACATTCGACAGGAGGGAGGGGCCAGGAGCACCAAAGAGGGACCAGAGAAGGGGGGGACCCAGGCTACTCTTTGCAAAACAAATTGTACAGAGCAGGCAAGTATAACATGTTATTAAAAAAAAAAAAAAAAAAAAAAACACAAGACTTTAGTATCACTTTAACCACTTAAGCCCCGGACCATCTCGCTGCCCAAAGACCAGAGCACTTTTTGCAATTCGGCACTGTGTCACTTTAACTGACAATTGTACGGTCGTGCGCCGTTTTATAGCCATTTAACACAAGGCTTGACAAATTTGCTTGGAATCTAGGAGCCACCTAAAAAAGTTAGGCGCCAGGAACGCGCCCAGTCCCGCCGAGCTCAGTAGCGCCCACATATGAAAGCAGTGTTCAAACCACACATGTGAGGTATCGCCGTGATTGGTAGAGTGAGAAAAATAATTCTAGCCCTAGACCTTCTCCAACTCAAAACATGCAACCGGTAGAATTTTTTAAATAAAGTGTACTTTTTCTCAAAAAAAGTGCGCTTGTAAGACTGCTGCGCAAATACGGTGTGACAGAAAGTATTGCAACGACCGCCATTTTGTTCTTTAGGGTTAGAGATTATAATAGATATAAAAAAACATTTGGAGGTTCTAAGAGAAGTGAAAACAGGCAGGGAAGCTACATTAGCATTGCCAGTTGTCTTGTCATACCAATGGCCACCACAAGAGTGCGCCAGATTCCAGAAGGAAGCATAAGACTGCAGAAGGCTGCAAAGGCGCGGCCTCTATTACCAGCCAGCGCAACCCAACACGATGGGGGGTTTAGGGATGTGCACACAAAGACAGAACTCCCCAGCTGTGCCGTCCCAGGCGCCAGGTCGCCAATTCTAGACGCAAATGTGACCTGCCACCCAGGGTTTGTCGAGCCCCGAATTAAAGCTGCTGCTGTTTTTTTTTTTCCATATCTGAAAAGCAAAAGCCATAATGAGCTAGTATGCACCGCATACTAGCGCATTATGAAATACTTACCTTGAAACGAAGTTAGGGGAACTTACCTGGTCCACGTCAAGGGAGATGTCATCATGCCTCTGCGTGTCTTCCGGGTATCGCCGCTCCAGCGCTGTGATTGCGCGTGGGAGACTTCTGTCCGGCAAGGTCCGGCGGCTTTAGCCGAAGATTCCCGCTGCGCATGCGCCGTTGCAGTCAGCCGCGCATTGCGAGGGGGAATATCTCCTAAACCGTACAGGTTTAGGAGATATTCTTTATACTTACAGGTAAGCCTATAATAAGGCTTACCTGTAAGTGAAAGTGGTAGTACAGAGTTTACTACCACTTTAACAGGTCAGACAGATTTTTACCATTTAATTCTGTTTGTACTAATTATGACTTAAAAACTTTCAATATTTTTTTACCATAATATTATTTGGTCTGTTTTTTTTTTTTATTATTATTATTAAAAACGAATACAATAATTTACTGGCATAAAACGTAATCATTTGTTAACTTTGTGTTTTAAACCATGTACGTTCTCACCATATAGAACAAGTATAAAGTGTCTCTCTCTTACCCTAAAGTTGACTCTGTTTCGGACTCGCTGTGCCAGTGCAGAATTTATCGCCTTGTCAAACTGAAGCAGTACTTGTAGCGCCAGCTGAGGGTTAATCTGTTGAGACTGGAGGAAGACAAAAAAAAACCAAACATGATTACAGGATTACATCAGGTATGCCTTTGTATTAAAGCAAACAAGGATGCAAGACTCCAGACCTGCTTTTCACTAATCTGACAGGTGTATTTTAAAAGGCCAAGTTGACTGGGAACACGTTACACCAGTATTTTAAGTGACACTAAAAGGTTCTTTTATTTATTTATTTTTAAATAACAAACATGTCATACTTGCCTCCACAATGCAGTTCGTTTTGCACAGAGTGGCCGCGATCCTCCTGTTGTGGGGTCTCACGGCGGCTCCTCCCTGCATTAGATAACCCCCCTCTGGGAAGCTCTCTCCCGAGAGGGGTTACCTTGCGGGCGCACTACCGAGTCATTCATTCGGCGTCCATAGCCGCTAAGTGTATGACTCAGGCCTATCCCCGCGTCATTGGATTTGATTTACAGCAGCCGGAGCCAATGGCTGTGCCGCTATCAATCTATCCAATCAAAAACCAGGAACCCGTGGAGAGAGCAGCGGTGAGGACGCGCTCACGAAAATTCGGGGCTCGGGTAAGTAAAACGGGGTGGCTGGGGGGCCAGACACTGCAAGGTGTTTTTTAACCTTAACACAGGATGCATGTGAAAAAACGCAAAATTTTACAATCCCTTTAACCACTTAAGCCCCGGACCAAAATGCTGCCTAAAGACCCAAGGGGTTTATACAGTTCGGGACTGCGTCGTTTTAACAGACAATTGCGCGGTCGTGCGACGTGGCTCCCAAACAAAATTGGCGTCCTTTTTTCCCCACAAATAGAGCTTTCTTTTGGTGGTATTTGATCACCTCTGCGGTTTTTATTTTTTGCGCTATAAACAAAAATAGAGCGACAATTTTGAAAAAAATTCAATATTTTTTACTTTTTGCTATAATAAATATCCCCCAAAAACATGTATAAAAAAAAATTTTCTCCTCAGTTTAGGCCGATACGTATTCTTCTACCTATTTTTGGTAAAAAAATAAATAAATATTGCAATAATCATTTATCGGTTGGTTTGCGCAAAATTTATAGCGTTTACAAAATAGGGGATAGTTTTATTGCATTTTTATTAATTTTTTTACGATTTCAGCGATTTTTTTCGTGACTGCGACATTATGGCAGACACATCGGACAATTTTGACACATTTTTGGGACCATTGTCATTTTCACAGCAAAAAATGCATTTAAATTGCATTCTTTATTGTGAAAATGACAGTTGCAGTTTGGGAGTTAACCACAGGGGGCGCTGTAGGAGTTAGGGTTCACCTAGTGTGTGTTTACAACTGTAGGGGGTGTGGCTGTAGGACTGACGTCATCGATCGAGTCTCCTTTATAAAAAGGATCACTCGATCGATACGCCGCCATAATGTCACAGTCACGAAAAATAAATAATAGTAATTAAAAAAAAAAAAACGCTGATCGCCGCCATTAGTAGTAAAAAAATAATTGTTAATAAAAATGCAATAAAACTATCCCCTATTTTGTAAACGCTATAAATTTTACGCAAACCAATTGATAAACGCTTATTGCGATTTTTTTTATCAAAAATAGGTAGAAGAATACGTATCGGCCTAAACTGAGGAAAAAAATATGTTTTTATGGGGGATATTTATTATAGCAAATTTTTGTTTATAGCGCAAAAAATAAAAAACGCAGAGGTGATCAAATACCACCAAAAGAAAGTTCTATTTGTGGGGGGAAAAAAAACTGCCAATTTTGTTTGGGAGCAACGTCGCACGGCCGCACAATTGTCAGGTAAAGCGACACAGTGCCGAATGTCAAAAAGGGGGCAAGGTCCTTAACCTGCATAATGGTCCGGGTCTAAAGTTGTTAAAGCAGACATGTGTCTATGCACCCCCCACAGAGCCACATTATTGATTAGAGATCTGTAAATAAACACCACTGTGGCAGACGAAACTTGTAGTTCTCATGGGATAAGAGCGCACTTTTAGTCCACTGACACTTGTTCCAGCTTTCTAATTAAAAGCCATATAGAGGTACAGGCAGAGGGCTGGAGACAGAGCGTGCTGGAGTCTGACATTGCATCCGTGATCTGCAAGAGCAATCAAGTGCAAGGCTTCATTTCCCGATTCCCTAACCGAAGATGGCGGTGGAGGCAGCATCCAAGAGCCAAGCGATAGATTGGCTTTGAGTGCCAACATCGCGGGTGCCCTGGACAGGTAAGTGTCTTATTTTAAAAGTCAGCTGCTGCAGTATTTGCAGCGGCCGACTTAAAAAATATTTCTGCGGTAGGAGATGACAAAAACGGGGTCTCTCCTCCCTGGTACCTGTAGTCCCCCCCGGTGTATAGCTGTGTCTCTCCTCCCTGGTACCTGTAGTCCCCCCCGGTGTGTATAGTTGTGTCTCTCCTCCCTGGTACTTGTAGTCCCCCCCGATGTGTATAGCTGTGTCTCTCCTCCCTGGTACTTGTAGTCCCCCCGGTGTGTATAGCGGTGTCTCTCCTCCCTGGTACCTGTAGTCCCCCCCCCCCGGTGTGTATAGCTGTGTCTCCTCCCTGGTACTTGTAGTCCCCCCCCATGTGTATAGCGGTGTCTCTCCTCCCTGGTACCTGTAGTCCCCCCCCCGGTGTATAGCTGTGTCTCTCCTCCCTGGTACCTGTAGTCCCCCCCGGTGTGTATAGCTGTGTCTCTCCTCCCTGGTACCTGTAGTCCCCCCGCTGTGTATAGCTGTGTCTCTCCTCCCTGGTACTTGTAGTCCCCCCCCCCCCGATGTGTATAGCGGTGTCTCTCCTCCCTGGTACCTGTAGTCCCCCCCGGTGTGTATAGCAGTGTGTCTCCTCCCTGGTACTTGTAGTGCCCCCCGGTGTGTTTAGCTGTGCGTCACCCTTCTCTCCCGGTGTCACCCTCCTCTCCATCTTAATCTCCTCCTCTCCGGCAATGGGGGGCACGGTGAGGCAGCAATGGTGGTGTCAAATATAATCGCTGCATCGCGATTCAGGTGTCCCCGATGCAGGCGACCGTAAAAATCGATGTTTGGCCCTGCCCCCATCCGGGAGAGCGCTCCGTTCACCAAGACGATGCCTTGTTTGTATAAGGCGCGCTCATGTGACTGCTCTCTTACGTCTCTCAGTAGAAAGGCGGGAGGGAGGAGCCTGATGAGGGCGGAGGGACGGAGCGAATGCTGAGGCTCGCTGATCCACCCTCCGACGGCATTGGAGTCTAATGCCGGCGTCCTGCCCTTGTGCGCCCGTTACATTCTGCATGTCCTGGATCTCGGAGTAAGCCGTCTAAGCTGATGTTGTACTGGCGCTAACCTGCTGTTTGAGGTCTGGTTAAGGGTGAAGCGTGAGCCGACCTGGGAGCCCGAGAGCCGTGATACAGGGACCCGGGGAGCCGCGGTAAAGGTATTTCTGTGGCAGGGTCCAGTGCGGTCTCTTCCCCCGTGAGGGGGGGCCGAGCAGAGCAGAGGTAAGTGAGGGAAGTGAAGTGAAACCACGCTGTGCGCATCCACAAGGTACCGTACCGGCTGGTGTGAGCAGCTCGCAGCACGTCCCCCATAATTGTGCCTGGAAAATAACGCAAAACAGCAGACAACAACAGCAAGACAAGGTAGACAGGCACACGGAGACAGAGTGGGTGATACTGATGTTCAGAGGAGACATTACTACCATTACCATCACTACCATTGCTACTACCATTACTACTGTTGCTACCACACTATTATTACCATGTTACATTACTACACTATACCAGCGGCTGTTACCAGACATGCAGAAGACGGTCAGCAATAGAGTGGCATAGAAATATATACGAGAATACCTTGAATCTTACCCACTATCCTACCTATTTCTTACCTTTTACTAAAACTACCCAATTATTTAAATAGCCTAAGTTGCTTAAACTTTTAATCGTTCCAATACTGTTAAATATATATAACCCACTGGAGCCTGGAAAAACTAACGAACTGTTTTTCAAACTGTTTTAACCTGACTAATTAATGTGACTAACCTAAGCACCAATCTACTGCACTAATTTGGGCTTATCTTGGTTTAGACTGCACTAAATGTTATAGCAGGTCTATCTCAACAGATGAGGTAAGCTTACTGTTTGAATGAAAACGCCTGACCTCCATAAAGGGAATGGCAACTAAACCAGTATAAGCAGCTTATCCGGTGTAAATGATCAAACATCTATCAGGCAAACCATAATAGGATGCTATTTGTGTTCTAAACGTTCAAAGTGCATAAGTTAATGAAATTAGTGAAAAAGGGACCTCTGCTGTTCAGGACTGGCTAAACTAGTGATACCACGTGTCGGGGATGTAGTGGAATCGAATGTGTCACCTGTGATAAGTCATTGTCACTGCAGGCAGGGACTGGGCTGTATGAAGGAGAAATATAGACCATCTCCTGTAGCATGTCTGCAGTCTCTGACCATCTCCTGTAGCATGTCTGCAGTCTCTGACCATCTCCTGTAGCATGTCTGCAGTCTCTGACCATCTCCTGTAGCATGTCTGCAGTCTCTGACCATCTCCTGTAGCATGTCTGCAGTCTCTGACCATCTCCTGTAGCATGTCTGCAGTCTCTGACCATCTCCTGTAGCATGTCTGCAGTCTCTGACCATCTCCTGTAGCATGTCTGCAGTCTCTGACCATCTCCTGTAGCATGTCTGCAGTCTCTGACCATCTCCTGTAGCATGTCTGCAGTCTCTGATCATCTCCTGTAGCATGTCTGCAGTCTCTGACCATCTCCTGTAGCATGTCTGCAGTCTCTGACCATCTCCTGTAGCATGTCTGCAGTCTCTGACCATCTCCTGTAGCATGTCTGCAGTCTCTGACCATCTCCTGTAGCATGTCTGCAGTCTCTGACCATCTCCTGTAGCATGTCTGCAGTCTCTGACCATCTCCTGTAGCATGTCTGCAGTCTCTGACCATCTCCTGTAGCATGTCTGCAGTCTCTGATCATCTCCTGTAGCATGTCTGCAGTCTCTGATCATCTCCTGTAGCATGTCTGCAGTCTCTGATCATCTCCTGTAGCATGTCTGCAGTCTCTGATCATCTCCTGTAGCATGTCTGCAGTCTCTGATCATCTCCTTTAGTATTTTGGGGGGAGAGCCATGCGCACTTGCGCTGCAATCGTGATGCATTGTTGAAGCGAATCGTGGACTAGATAATCGTAATCGCATCGAATCGTGAGACCGGTGAAGATGTGCAGCCCTAGGCTACAATGGTGGGCACGGTGAGGCTGCAATGGTGGGCACGGTGAGGCTGCAATGGTGGGCACGGTGAGGCTGCAATGGTGGGCACGGTGAGGCTGCAATGGTGGGCACGGTGAGGCTGCAATGGTGGGCACAGGTGAGGCTGTGCTGAGGGGAACTGATAAAGTTGTTGTTAATATTTATTTTTGCAACTTAATTCTGCATAAAACATTTTCCAAGATAATTTATGAGTGCGTAATTAGCGGGAGAATTGGGGGCGGGGTTGGGTGGGACAACTAGTAACCCTTGAGGCCTGGCTAGTGGCTCAAGACTTGAATATAATATATATATATATATATATATATATATATATATATATATATATATATATATATATATATATATATATTTTTAACCTTTTGCTATAGTAAATATTAAGGATGAGCTCCGGCCAGGAAATCGGAACTGCGCTGATCCAGGAAGTCGGCACTGCGCTGATCACAGGCAGGGAGACATTGTCCTGATGCTTGGCTGCAGGGATCGGGAAATGTCTAACTGCCTGCGATTAGCGCAGCGTCGACTTCCTGGCGGCTGTGCATGTGGACTGTGCGAACACGCCGGAGCTCATCCTTAATAAATATCCCCAAATGTTTTTAAAAAAATTAAATTTCTTCGACAGTTTAGGCCAATATGTATTCTTCTACATATTTTTGGTAAAAAAAAAAAATATATAATATATATATATATATATATATATATATATATATATATATATATATATATATATATATATATATATATATATATATATATATATATATATACACATACACATATATACACACACACACACACACACACACACACACACCTCTCGCAATAAGCATATATAGATTGGTTTCGCACAAAAGTTATAGCGTCTACAAACCATGGGAAAGATTTATGGCATTTTTTTTACAAGTAATGGCGGGGTTCTGTGATTTTTAGCAGTTATGCGACACTGCAGCAGACAGATCAAACACTTTTGACAAATTTTTGGGACCCTTGACATTTATACAGCGATCAGTGCTATAAAAATGCACCGATTACTGTATAAATGTCACAGGCAGGGAATGGGGTTAACACTAGGGGGCAAACAAGTGTGTGTTTGATCGAGTTAAGTGTGTGTTCCCTATTTGTGTGTTCCAACTGTGTGGGGATGGGACTTCCTAGGAGACATAACAGTTTGCTGCTTCTACTTTGTAGAAACACACGATCTGTCTCCTCTCCTGTGAGGGCACATGGATGTGTGTGTTTACACACAAATCCCCGTGCTGGCGCTCGTGCGTGCGGCCGGCGGCGACCGCACCAGTCAGGCCGAGCGCATCGGATTCCCTGCTGTGCAGCACTTTGGATATCATTTATGCAGTTTGGTGAAGAAAAGTCTTTGTGATGCAACAATTTGAGGCTGCAAACATTTAAAGCGGATGTGCCACGGGAAAATAATATTAAAAGCCAGCAGCTACAAATACTGCAGCTGCTGACTTTTAATATTAGGACACTTACCTTGTCCTGGAGTCCAGCGCCGATCGCAGCAGAGCACGAGCGATCGCTCGTCTCTCTGCTGCTCCCCCCGCCATCCACGCTCAGGGAACCAGGAAGTGAAGCGCTGCGGCTTCACTGCCCGGTTCCCTACGGCGCATGCGCGAGTCGCGCTGCGCCCGCCGATTGGCTCACACGCTGTGTGCTGGGAGCCGAGTGTTCCCAGCACACAACGGGCGACAGACGGGATGTGACGGAATGCCCGTCTTTCGCCCGTAGCGTGTGGCCGGAAGTGGGTGCAAATACCTGTCTTTAGACAGGTGTCTGCACCCCCCACCCCCCTGAAAGGTGTCAAATGTGACACCGGAGGGGGGGAGGGTTCCGATCAGCGGGACTCCACTTTAGGGTGGAGAACCGCTTTAATATTGGGATTGTCACATTATACGTCTTTATAGAGATTTTTTTTTTTTTTACTAGTAGCGCAGCACCGTGTTTGATATTTAGTATAACAAGCATGCTTTACTGCATTTACACACTGATTTTACTGTTCTGGGTTTAGTAACACTTTAAAAGTGGAGTTCCAGCCAAAAATGGAACTTCCGCTTTTCGTAAACCTCCCCCCCTCCGGTGTCACATTTCACACCTTTTCAGGGGGGGGGGGGGGGAAGATACCTGTTTAAAAGAGACACTAAAATTTCCCCTAATAAACATGTCATACTTCCACTCTGCAGCTCATTTGCACAGAGTGCCCCTGAATCTGTTCTTCTGGGGTCCCTCGGCAGCTGTCTTGGCTCCTCCGCGCATCATCTAACCCCCTTCATGGGAAAGCTCTCTTCCAAGGGGGTTAGCTTGCGGGCGCGCTCCTGTGATGCAGTTGGCGGCTATAGCTGCTGGCTGTATCACTCAGCCCCGCCCCCGGCGCGCTGCATCATTGATTTTATTGACGGCAGCGGGAGCCAATGGCTGCGCTATCAATCAACCAATGAATTAGCCGAACAGCCCGGCCGAGAAGCCAGCGCTTTCACGGCACGGAACATTCGAGGGGTCAGGTAAGTAAAACGAGGGGGGGGGGGGGGGCATCGCTAATCATCAGACACACAGGTCCCAGAAGACAGAAGGGACCATTCGGATCGCGCAGCACGACTTGCGCATGCTCAGTAGGGAACCAGGAAGTGAAGCCGCGAGGCTTTGCTTCCTGATTCCCTTATCGAAGATGGCGGCGACAGCACCAGAGAGGCGAGGGAGAGATCGTCTTCGGGTGCCGATATCGCAGGCGCCCTGGACAGGTAAGTGTCCATATTTCAAAAGTCAGCAGCTGCAGTATTTGTAGCTGCTGACAAAAAAAATGTATTGGCGGACCTCCGCTTTAATGCCAATCGCGCAATCTTTACCACTTTCCTCCTGCCAGAACAGGTGTCTAGAAGAACTGGGTGTGCCCCCTGTTGGCATGAGGCCTTAGATCTGTTTGTTTCTGGTACTTTTACGTACAGGTAAGCCTATAATAAAGCTCAGTAAAGTGAATTCACGTTTTGGAGATATTCCAGTGAGCTGTAGCCGGTGACATCACTGACGCATGCGCGCTGACGGGACGACAAACTCATACCACCCATTCAGTGCTCAGTGCCGTGACTCCCACATGCATGCGCGGGAGTGACATCATTGTGGCTCCGCCATTCAGCTGGCAGGAACCCGGAAGGAAGATGGAAGCCCAGTCAGTGGTGACAGCGTCGTTCTGGGTGGCTTTGTTCTAAGGTAAGTCTCTCATAATCTTATAGAATGCAATGCATACCAACACATTACAACATTGCCTTGCAGGAACATTTTTTTTATTTTTTCCTTTTCAGTTTTCTACCAATGTAACGTCCCCCCATCTGCTAAAGTGCATTCCCCATCGGGAGACCTGAGGAAGTGGGGGGGAGAGGGGGAGGGGTACGTCCTCTGACCTGTATCAGCTCGTCCAGGCTCTCCTGCAGACTGTTGCCCAGTGTGGTGTTCCTGTACAGCTGATAAGCCATGATGTACGGAGGTCACACACGGCTCACCAGGCTCTCCGGCTCTCCTGTGCGGAGTACGGCACACAATTACCGCCGCTTGCCGGGGCAGACCCGCTCTTCCCAACCGCCGTGTACAGCTAAAGCAGAAACCGGAAGCTCTGTAACTCGGCAGCGGCGAATTCCCATCCACTGGAGGGAGGCGGAAGTGATGCAGAGGAACCGGAAATGGGCGGAGCACGCACGGCGTGAACTAGATTTGACAGAACACAGGGAATAGTCACATTTCCTGCTCGCTGTGTTCCAATAGGGATAGAATTAGCTGTGCATGTACACTGTACTACTGCGCATGCGTCGATCTAACAATGTGTAATCACATGATCCCGATCTAGCCGAGGTAGGAGAGGAAGAGACGGCCACAATTAATGAAGACAAGGCATTTTCTAGGACTTTTTGTTTCCATGTGAAACAACATTTTTGGATTTTATTTTGCTGCTGGAAAATTACATAGAACCCCCAAACATTATATATATATATATTTTTTAACCACTTCAGCCCCGGACCACTTTGCTGGTCAATGACCGGGCCACTTTTTGCATTTGGCACTGCGTCGCTTTAACTGACAATTGCGCGGTCATGCGACGTGGCTCCCAAACAAAATTGGCGTCCTTTTTTTCCCACAAATAGAGCTTTCTTTTGGTGGTATTTGATCACCTCTGCGGTTTTTATTTTTTGCGCCATAAACAAAAATATAGCGACAATTGCGAAAAAAATGAATATTTTTTACTTTTTGCTATAATAAATATCCCCCAAAATATATATAAAATTTTTTTTTTTTTCCAGCAGAGATCCTAAAGAATAAATTGGTGGGTTTTGCATTTTTTTAATGTCACACGGTATGTGCGCAGAGTTTTTCCAAATGCAATTTTTGTGAAAAATACACTTTTTTTAACTTTTAATGCAACAAAAATACATAACCTAAATGTTTGTAAAATATAAAAGATGATGTTACACCAAGTAAATAGATACCAAACATGTCACACTTTAAAATTGCGCACGCCCACGCAATGGCGAAAAACAACATAAATTTAACTATCCATAGGCAGCGGTTTAAAAGCCTTTACAGGTTACCACTTTATATCTACAGAGAAGGTCTAGTGATAGAATTACTGCCCATGATCCGACATTGGAGGGGTGCGTGCTAGCATGGGGGGACGGGGCACTTTAAAAATATTTTTCTTTTGTAAATTATTAATTAATTTATTTTTACACTGTTGCTTTACCTTCTTTTTTATTTATTTGTTTAGCACTTTTATTGTTGTCACAAGTAATGTAAACATCTCTGTGACAGCAATAGCCAGCGACAGGTACTCTTTACGGAGGGATCTGGAGTCAATAAGACCCCAAATCCCTCTTTTGCACTTGAAAGCATTCAAAACGGCAAGATCAGCATCTTTAAATACTTTCGATTTTTTTTTTTTTTTTGCAGTTGACATCCAGATAAACCGGAAATGATGTCATGTCATTGCTTCATAAGTGTGCGCAGCCTGTTGCATTAGGGTGTGCACCTGAAAGCTCAAAAACACAGTACAGATCTCTCACTGTGTTTATTTAGAAAGGGAAGGGGCCAGTAAATGACATTACCTCTTTCCCCACTCATCCTGAAATATTATCTATGTGTGCCCACTGCAGTAGCCAATGGGAGAGGAGGGAAGACAGCCATGCTGTGGGAGGGGGCATCGGGCAGCAGGGGGAATCTGCACTGCAGGGAGTTATTAGGGTGTGCCTGGGCACACCTGGCATACCCTGTTCGCACGCCTATGCATTTCTTCCAGATTACTACAGCAGAGACCCAATCAAGGCCGATTCCGGCTTTGTATGGGTCTCCGACTATCCGGCGACGTGCTGGCTAGTAGGTCAGGTCTCCTAGTGGGACAGGAGAAACCGAGAGCCGCGGAAGGGAGGCGGACACCACCTGTGTGTACGCTTGCAATTGCAAATGAGTGGCTAGCTAGTTACTATTACAAGGGAGCCGACTGTCGGCTCAATAAAATCGCACCGGGGTGATGTCTGCAGATGCAGGCACCACCCCGGTACAAACAGAAAAAAATTTAAAAAAATATAGCGCATACCAGAGTGAATAGAAGTGTAACAGCTGCGTCTCAAAATGTCATACAACATCAATAAAACATAAAAAAGAAGGAGTCGCGCTAAATGGTTAAAGTGAATACAAATATAAAGTGAACACAGTGAGTGAACAGTGCACATATATATAGGACATGAACTGATATTCTCATATCAGCTCCAACATAAAATAGTCCATATAGTGAAAAATTTCAAAAAGGAAATGAACCAAAAAACGAAATGGACTAAAAAGAAATAAGACACAGTCCCAAATAATGAGTGTCCCGAAAGTGCCGAAAAAAAGGGGGGGAATCCACAGATGCTGTGATGAATAGCAGACAGGAGACCTCCACCAATGGAACACACTGACTCTTACCAGAGATCAATCAATATTCAGCATAAACGAAATCCAGCCTCCTCTAAGGAACAGGTAAACTGTCATTCAATAAACCACCACGATAAGCAGTATTCCTCTCTGATGGCAGCCCAATAAAATGCTCCAGTATATGAAACGAGATTAAAAAGGACTCATAGCGTGATACTGCAAGGTGTTTTAATAATAAATAAGTAGTGCACTTACATCAATCCGATGAATAAATGGCATGTAACAGATAAAATAACACACAGCCGGCCGGTCTGTGTAAGGAAGCGCGTGCCCAGAGATCCAGGTCCTCGCACGTGTAACGCGGTGACGTCAAAGCGCCGCCTCCCAACGTTTCGTCGCAAAAGAGGACGTTTTCACATGCTCTGTAATAAGGAGACGTTTTGAGACCTGCCAGGTTGGGTCTCCGGAGTTGAACATGACATTATCACCACACCAGGGGATAAGGTCAAGTTGAAGCCTTATATAATTCCAGAAGCCCGGCGAGAGGCAATTCGCAAGGAAGTAAAAAAAAAATGCTTGAGCTGGGGGTGATAGAAGAGTCAAATAGTGATTGGTCCAGTCCCATTGTCTTAGTGCCCAAACCAGATGGAAGTTGGCGGTTTTGTAATGACTTTCGCCACCTGAATCAAATCACTAAGTTTGACACCTATCCTATGCCCCGCATAGATGAACTGATTGATCGCCTTGGTACTGCCCGGTACATGACGACGTTAGACCTGACCAAGGGTTGTTGGCAAATTCCTCTCTCAGAGTCGGCCAGGGAAAAAACAGCATTTGTAACTCCAGAGGTGTTGTCACAGACGGGAGAAGTAGCAGAAGTAACCAGAAAGGTTTAAGGGCGTTGGAAAACTTCAGCTGTTCAGAATGAGGCAATTAAGGCCTCTATAAGTAACCCAGAGAATTACTACTGATTGCTGCATCCTTAGGCTTTTTGAGTGAAGGAGAGTACTTCTGAAGAGGTGAGGTGCTGTTGATTTTTCTTTGTGATAAAAATCAAAAAGACAATTTTTTTTTCTGCTGTATGACCAGCAGTGTCTGCTCAGCAGTAGGCTGTGTCAGACTCCATAGATAGGTTCCTGTGTGGTGAAGGTAGACGCCCCAAGTGGCCAGGGTTTATTTTATGTTTGATTTTGTTTATGCTGTTTGGATGCTTGCAATTGTTTCCAGCAAGATGGAAGAATAAACCAAATTCTTTGTTTTCAACCGTCTTCGTCTGTTTCTCTGTATCATTCAGTGTGTAGTGAACCCATCCAGGGGGTCACACCCCCCCGCTACCGAGCTAATCCCTTACAATATATTATAATTATACAGGATTTATATAGCACCAACAATTTGGGCAGTGCTTTACAACATAAGGGCAGACAGAACAGTCACAATACAATTTAATAAAGGAAGAATTAGAAGGCCCTGCTCATTAAGGCCTAGTACACATGAGAGGATTTATCCGCGGATACGGTCCACCGGACCGTTTCCGCGGATAAATCCTCTCGAGGATTTCCGCGGATTTGGATCCGATGGAGTGTACTCACCATAGGATCGAAATCCGCGCCGAAATCCCATCGCGATGACGTGTCGCGCCGTCGCCGCGATGATGACGCGGCGACGTGTGCGACGCTGTGATATAAGGACTTCCACGCATGCGTCGAATCATGACGCATGCGGGGGATCCATTCGGACGGATTGATCCGGTGAGTCTGTACAGACCAGCGGATCAATCCGTTGGGATGGATTCAAGCGGATAGATTTTAAAGCATGTCTTCAAATTTTTATCCGCTTGAAATCCATCCCAGGGGATAAAAATCCGCAGAAACAGATCCGCTGGATTGTACACACCTGGGGATCTATCTGCTGGAGCCGGTCCGCGGATCAATTCCAGCGGATGGATCCTCTCGTGTGTACGGGGCATGAAGCTTAAATCTAAGTGAGGGTTAAGTGATACAAATGGTAATAACTGTGGTGGATGAGTGGATGAAGAAAATAAAAGTGCATTTGTTAGGTGGGGGCAGGATAGGCTTCTCTGAAGAGAAGGGTTTTCAGGGATTGTCTAGGCAGAGTAGGAGATAGTTGTACAGATCGGGGTAGGGAATTTCATAGGATGGGAGAAGCTCAGGAAAAGTCCTGAAGGCGAGCATGGGAGGAGGTAATGAGGTACCTAGAGAGCAGGCGGTCTTGGGAGGACAAGTACTTTGAGACTAGGTTAGTGATGTAACTGGGGACAGAGTTGTGGATGGCTTTGTGAGTTAAAGTGATTGTGTGAACCGGCTCTAAAGTTTTTTATTCTTTTATTTTAATGTAACAAACATGTCATACTCACCTGCTCTGTGCAAGGGTTTTGCACAGAGCAGCCCCCGATCCTCCTTTTCTGGGGTCCCCGGTGGCGCTCCTGGCCCCTCCTCTTCATCGAGTGCCCCTACAGAGAGACACTTTCCATGGTGGCACTCATGCGGGTGCGCTCCCGAGTCCTGCTGCTGCGTCCATTGACACAGACAGCAGGACTCGGCCCTGCCCCGACTCCCTAGCTGCTATCAATCTATCCAATGAGAATCCAAGGCAGCTGCTGGGTTTATCCTTAACGCTAGAACGGGTTTAGGCAAGTTAAAGGGGGGCTCTGGGAGGCTGCTGCAGCACAAAAGTTTTTCCTTCGAGACTTTACAACTTCTTTAACCACTTATGGACCCAAAGAATTTGCATAACGGCGGGCCATTTTTTGCAATACGGCACTGCGTGCTTTAACTTAAAATTACATGGACGTGCGACGTTCTACCTAAACAAAATTTACGTCATTTTCTTTCCCACAAATAGAGCTTTCTTTTGGTGGTATTTGATCACCTCTGTAGTTTTTATTTTTTGCGCTATAAATAAAACAAGAGCAACAATTTTGAAAAAAAAAAAAAACAGCCAACAACCCTGCTGGGAAGCTATAGTCTGGTTTGAATCATGTGTCCGGGTTTCAGGCGGTCTGAAACCTGGACGCATGATTCCAAACCCGAACTGTCCGGGTGAATCCCGGACAGGTAGCAACCCTACCTGGACCTCCGCTCAGATGCAAACCCATCTTGTTAGATACTTTGGGCTAGATTCACAAAAGAGATACGACGGCGTATCTCCTGATACGCCGTCGTATTTCTGTTTCTAACTATGCGACTGATTCATAGAATCAGTTACGCATAGATAGGCAGAAGATCCGACAGGTGTAATGGACTTACACTGTCGGATCTTAGGATGCAGTACCGCGGCCGCCGCTGGGGGGGAGTTTGTGTCGTAAACCAGCGTCGGGTATGCAAATTAGGAGTTACGGCGATCCACGAAGATTTTTCCTGTCGTCGCGAGTGTTAGATTTCCGTCGCAAAGATAGGGCACCTTTAACATGGTGTAAAAGTACTCCACCATGTTAAAGTATGCCTGTCTTTCCCGCGTCGCTTTTGAATTTTTTCTAAATCTTTTATTTTTCCCGGCGTAAATCTTTTTTCACGGCGCGATTCACAAAACGTCGGCGCGTTGTAATTTCGCGCAAAGCACGTCAGAAAATGTTGCGAAGGCAGCACGTGCAGTACGTCCGGCGCGGGAGCGCGCCTAATTTAAATGGTACCCGCCCTATTTGAATTGGGCCGCCTTGCGCCAGACCTGTTTACGATACACCGCCGCAAATTTCCAGGTAAGTGCTTTGTGGATCGGGCACTAACTCGGAAAAATTGCGGCGGTGTAACGTAAACCGGTTACGTTACGCTGCGCCCGCTGTACGTGAATCTGGCCCTTTGTATTTGAACTAATTGTAACTATGAAATCATTCGGATCGGTATGTAGCTTGTTTGTTACTTGCATTTCTTGAATTTGAGGATATGTACTTTGAATCCATACAATGTGCACAGTATTCTATGACGTATTTCTTTATTATCATCATAGTGCTAAAAAGAAAGAACCACGACTACACAGCTCCCTATTAGTGATGTTGCGAACCTAAAATTTTCGGTTCGCGAATGGCGAACGAGAACTTCCGCAAATGTTCACGAACGGGCGAACCGGGCAAACCGCCATAGACTTCAATGGGCAGGCGAATTTTAAAACCCACAGGGACTCTTTCTGGCCACAATAGTGATGGAAAAGTTGTTTCAAGGGGACTGTGGAATGCCGGAGGGGGATTCATGGCAAAACTCCCATGGAAAATTACGTAGTTGTCGCAGAGTCAGTTTTTAATCCATAAAGGGCATAAATCACCTAACATTCATAAATTGTTTGGAATAACATGCTTTAAAACATCAGGTATGATCTTGTATCGATCAGGTAGTGTAAGGGTTAGGGTTAGGGTTACAGATAGGGTTAGGGTTACAGATAGGGTTAGGGTTACAGTCTGTAACCCTAACCCTGTCTGTAACCCTAACCCTATCTGTAACCCTAACACTTTCTGTAACCCTAACCATATCTATAACCCTAACCCTATCTGTAACCCTAACCCTATCTATAACCCTAACCCTGTCTGTAATAGGGTTAGGGTTCACAGTGACAGACCAAACTCTGACTATGTCCTCAGAACTTTTCGAGTTCAGGGTACGTGGCCTCTGAACACTGGGCATTATTCTAGGGCCAAAGGGAATCACAGCACCAAGACCACGACGGCCCCGGCGGGGTGGCCTGCCTCTGCCTGTCATTTTTCTTAGATTAGTTTAGTTGTACTATCCGTGCAAGCTACTGTGCCACCAGATATGAGATGTGGCACTGGACAGGTGGGCACAGTTTACCTTGTGAGGCAAAGACACCCTGGCAGACAAATGACTACCATTATGTATTGCAGTGAATTTTGTTTTTATATCTTATCAACTGTGCCAACACAATATAGATGAGATGTGGCACTGGACAGGTGGGCACAGTTTACGCTGTGAGCCTGGGCCCCTTACATTACACAGCACCCCACAGCTCTGGACCCCTTTACATAGCACCCTGCATCACTGGACCCCTTTATATTACACAGCAGCTTGCACCACTGGGCCCCTTACATTACACAGCACCCCACAGCTCTGGGCCCCTCTACATAGCACCCTGCACCACTGGAACCCTTTATATTACACAGCAGCTTGCACCACTGGGCCCCTTACATTACACAGCACCCCACAGCTCTGGGCCCCTCTACATAGCACCCTGCACCACTGGACCCCTTTATATTACACAGCAGCTTGCACCTCTGGGCCCCTTACATTACACAGCACCCCACAGCTCTGGGCCCCTCTACATAGCACCCTGCACCACTGGACCCCTTTATATTACACAGCAGCTTGCACCACTGGGCACCTTACATTACACAGCACCCCACAGCTCTGGGCCCCTCTACATAGCACCTAGCACCACTGGACCCCTTTATATTACACAGCAGCTTGCACCACTGGGCCCCTTTATATTACACAGCAGCTTGCACCACTGTGCCCCTTACATTACACAACACCCCACAGCTCTGGACTACTTTACATAGCACCCTGCACCACTGGACCCCTTTATATTACACAGCAGCTTGCACCACTGGGCCCCTTACATTACACAGCACCCCACATCCCTGGGCCCCTCTACATAGCACCACTGGACCCCTTTTATATTACACAGCAGCTTGCACCACTGGGCCCCTTTATATTACACAGCAGCTTGCACCACTGGGCCCCTTACATTACACAGCACTCCACAGCTCTGGACCCCTTTACATAGCACCCTGCACCACTGGACCCCTTTATATTACACAGCAGCTTGCACCACTGGGCCCCTTACATTACACAGCACCCCACAGCTCTGGGCCCCTCTACATAGCACCCTGCACCACTGGACACCTTTATATTACACAGCAGATGGCACCACTGTGCCCCTTACATTGAACAGCACACCACAGCTCTGGGCCCCTCTACATAGCACCCTGCACCACTGGACCCCTTTATATTACACAGCAGCTTGCTCCACTGGGCCCCTTACATTACACAGCACCCCACAGCTCTGGGCCCCTCTACATAGCACCCAGCACCACTGGATCCCTTTATATTACACAGCAGCTTGCACCACTGGGCCCCTTTATATTACACAGCAGCTTGCACCACTGGGCCCCTTACATTACACAGCACCCCACAGCTCTGGATCCCTTTACATAGCACCCTGCACCACTGGACCCCTTTATATTACACAGCAGCTTGCACCACTGGGCCCCTTACATTACACAGCACCCCACAGCTCTGGGCCCCTCTACATAGCACCCAGCACCACTGGACCCCTTTATATTACACAGTACCCTGCACCTCTAATATAACTAAACTATACAGTGTATAAATATATGTACAACTCCTGGGATGTATATATTTCCTCTACACACTGTAACATTAACTGACTAGCCTGCCTGCTCTATCTAACTCCAAAAAATTACACTCTCTCTGTAAACCACGCAGCACAGATTACAGAGAGAGAAAAAAAAGCAGACTGATTGATTAGCCCTAACAAGAGCTGTTTGGGGTGCTGTTCTAACAGCAGAGATCATATGAGTCTTTCAGGACTGGAGTACACTGGCCTTGCTATCGCTTTCCCTATAAAATCAGCAGCAGCAACACTGTCCCTCCTCTCACTAAGAATGCAGGTTCAGAATGAATCTAAAATGGATGCTGCCCTAGGGTCAGGGAGGGAGGGTATTCTGCTGATTGGCTGGAATGTGTCTGCTGACTGTGAGGTAGAGGGTTAAAGTTTGCTCAATGTTAATTAATAGGAGGCGGGTCGAACATCGCATATGTTCGCCGGCGGCGGGCGAACGCGAACAAGCGAAAATCGCCGAGAACTATTCGCCGGCGAACCGTTCTATACATCACTACTCCCTATCTGTGACCCCTGATGACGGTCTAATACCAGAAACATGTCGGGCACTTAGGAATCATCTTTTTTAGGAGAGTTCTGTTTTTGTTATTTTGCTGTCTTTACTATTGGGGGGTGTCTGCACTGAGGGGGGGTGTCTGCAGTGCACTGAGGGGGCGTTACTGTCTGTAGCACTGAGGGGGGTTACTGTCTGTACTACTGGGGGGTGTCTGCACTCAGGGGGGGTGTCTGTACTGAGAGGGAGGGTTCTGTACTGAGAAGGGGGGTGTCTGTACTGGGAGTGGGGGCGTCTGTACTGAGAGGCGGCCCTCCTCTCTGTTTACACGCACAGAGGAGGAGGAGCCCGCACTCGTGGGACACACACACCGCTATCTGAGGTCTGTAAGGGGGACTGGGAGTCATACTGATGAGGTGTCTGCACTGAGGGGGGTTGCTGTCTGTACTACTGGGGGGTGTCTGCACTGAGGGGGGGTGTCTGCAGTGCACTGAGGGGGGGTTACTGTCTGTAGCACTGAGGGGGGTTACTGTCTGTACTACTGGGGGGTGTCTGCACTAAGGGGAGGTGTCTGTATTGAGAGGGGGGTCTGTACTGAGAAGGGGGGTGTCTGTACTGAAAGTGGGGGGTGTCTATACTGAGAGTGGGGGGATGTCTGTACTGAGAGGGGGGGTGTCTGTACTGAGAGGGGGGGTGTCTGTACTGAGAGGGGGGTGTCTTTACTGGGGGGAGTGTACTGCTGGGGAGGGTCTGCACTGAGGTGGGGGTGTCTGTACCGATGGAGGTGTCTGCACCAAGGGAGGGGGGTCTTTACTAAGGGGGGACTATAGTTGGTGGGGGGGTGACACCATTTTTTGTGCACCGGGTGACACCAACCCTAGTGACGCCACTGCAGTGGGAGAGATGTGGATATTAGTGGGGAGATGTGGATATTACAGTGGGGGGGATGTGGATATTACAATGGGGGGGATGTGGATATTACAGTGGGGGGGGAGATGTGGATATTACAGTGGGGGGAGATGTGGATATTACAGGGGGGTATGGATATTACAGTGGGGGGAGATGTGGATATTACAGTGGGGGGGGGGGAGATGTGGATATTACAGTGGGGGGGGAGATGTGGATATTACAGGGGGGGGGCAGACATGTGGATATTACAGTGGGGGGGAGATGTGGATATTACAGTGGGGGGGGAGATGTGGATATTACAGTGGGGGGCGGAGATGTGGATATTGCAGTGGGGGGAGATGTGGATATTACAGTGGGGGGCGGAGATGTGGATATTACAGTGGGGGGCGGAGATGTGGATATTACAGTGGGGGGCGGAGATGTGGATATTACAGTGGGGGACGGAGATGTGGATATTACAGTGGGGGAGAATTTTTTTTTTGCCGATCCGAAAAATGATCCGATCCGTGACTCTGATCCGAGGAACGATCCGAACCGTGAGTTTTTTGATCCGTTGCACCCCTAGAAAGCATTGGTTAGGAAGGGGTGTATTTTGGAGATGTTGCGAAGGTTGAGATGATTGGATGTGAGGTATTTGGGGGAATATACTTCGGTTTTATTGTTTTTTTTTCTGTTAACCTTCCATTCATGTGTTAGCCCCTTCCTCCTTTTTATTTGGTTTGTTTATAAATGTTCACAGTTTATGTATACATGTAATTTTATTTATTTTAACTTTTTTGGGTGAAATTTTTTTGATTTTATTGCAGGAGGCTTTTGACAACATTAACGGTTGGACTTGGCAACTCTCTCCGATTTATCTTTCTTCTTGATGGCGTAGGAGTTAGAGGAACCCTTTGCTGCATTGATGAGCTCTTCGGCGACACATTCAGCAATGGTCTTAATGTTCCTGAAGGCAGCTTCACGAGCTTCGGTGCGCTTGGCGGCATAACGTCCTCCGCTGTGTGGAAGGTACTTGGCATACTTCTCTTTAACTGCAATGTAATCTTGCAGTGACATGTCATTGATCTGGACATCATCAGTACTCCATTTCTTGAACAGTTTAATTTCAGGGGACTCGGCCCCAACAGGAACAGATTCCCAGTCTGCCATGGTGTCTGCTGGCCTACATCCTAGCCGGTCGGAGCTCAGAGCGGAAAGAGACCGGGGCGAATTTATAATTCATATTATCTATTCCCTCATCCATCTATACATTTAGCCATGCCATTACAGGGAGTGCAGAATTATTAGGCAAATTAGTATTTTGACCACATCATCCTCTTTATGCATGTTGTCTTACTCCAAGCTGTATAGGCTCGAAAGCCTACTACCAATTAAGCATATTAGGTGATGTACATCTCTGTAATGAGAAGGTGTGTGGTCTAATGACATCAACACCCTATATCAGGTGTGCATAATTATTAGTCAACTTCCTTTCCTTTTGGCAAAATGGGTCAAAAGAAGGACTTGACAGGCTCAGAAAAGTCAAAAATAGTGAGATATCTTGCAGAGGGATGCAGCACTCTTAAAATTGCAAAGCTTCTGAAGCGTGATCATCGAACAATCAAGCGTTTCATTCAAAATAGTCAACAGGGTCGCAAGAAGTGTGTGGAAAAAACAAGGCGCAAAATAACTGCCCATGAACTGAGAAAAGTCAAGCGTGCAGCTGCCAAGATGCCACTTGCCACCAGTTTGGCCATATTTCAGAGCTGCAACATCACTGGAGTGCCCAAAAGCACAAGGTGTGCAATACTCAGAGACATGGCCAAGGTAAGAAAGGCTGAAAGACGACGACCACTGAACAAGACACACAAGCTGAAACGTCAAGACTGGGCCAAGAAATATCTCAAGAATGATTTTTCTAAGGTTTTATGGACTGCTGAAATGAGAGTGAGTCTTGATGGGCCAGATGGAAGAGCCCGTGGCTGGATTGGTAAAGGGCAGAGAGCTCCAGTCCGACTCAGACGCCAGCAAGGTGGAAGTGGAGTACTGGTTTGGGCTGGTATCATCAAAGATGAGCTTGTGGGGCCTTTTCGGGTTGAGGATGGAGTCAAGCTCAACTCCCAGTCCTACTGCCAGTTTCTGGAAGACACCTTCTTCAAGCAGTGGTACAGGAAGAAGTCTGCATCCTTCAAGAAAAACATGATTTTCATGCAGGACAATGCTCCATCACACGCGTCCAAGTACTCCACAGCGTGGCTGGCAAGAAAGGGTATAAAAGAAGAAAAACTAATGACATGGCCTCCTTGTTCACCTGATCTGAACCCCATTGAGAACCTGTGGTCCATCATCAAATGTGAGATTTACAAGGAGGGAAAACAGTACACCTCTCTGAACAGTGTCTGGGAGGCTGTGGTTGCTGCTGCACGCAATGTTGATGGTGAACAGATCAAAACACTGACAGAATCCATGGATGGCAGGCTTTTGAGTGTCCTTGCAAAGAAAGGTGGCTATATTGGTCACTGATTTGTTTTTGTTTTGTTTTTGAATGTCAGAAATGTATATTTGTGAATGTTGAGATGTTATATTGGTTTCACTGTTAAAAATAAATAATTGAAATGGGTATATATTTTTTTTTTGTTAAGTTGCCTAATAATTCTGCACAGTAATAGTAGTCATCTGCACACACAGATATCCCCCTAAAATAGCTAAAACTAAAAACAAACTAAAAACTACTTCCAAAAATATTCAGCTTTGATATTAATGAGTTTTTTGGGTTCATTGAGAACATGGTTGTTGTTCAATAATAAAATTAATCCTCAAAAATACAACTTGCCTAATAATTCTGCACTACCTGTATAATTCACCATCTAACATTATTTATATGATACTTTTACTGTCAACATCTCATTATTATTCATCATTGTGGATTAATATGTTAATTTTAGATTTTTTTTCCTTTTTTTGTGTGAATTTTAAATCTTTATTGCTCAGTAATTGCTGTTATTATTTCTAATATATGACATTCTTGTACTACAATTGTTGCAATTTTTAACTACTTCTTTCAGTCTGTCAAATGGTTCTTTACACATAGTTGGTACTTGTCCTCCCCCTGCTGGTGTTTTTTGGTAATTCCCCTTTATACACTGAATGTACAAAAAGACCCAGGATACATGGTTTTTAAAAAAAGAATACGTTATTACAATTATTTTTTTTTGCTGTTTTTTTTTGTAAACTATCTGCTTTTACTTGGATGTTTTTTGCAGATCTCCATCTCGTGGTTCCCATAGAAACACATAGAAGTCACTCCATCACTAAACAAAGACCACATCTAATGCCGTACGTAACCTTGGTTATTAGGACCATATTCGTGAGAGGAGAAGAAACTTTGTCAATTGAGAAGTTTAATCACCATATCATTCTAAAGAATATCCATGGAGACATTTCTGTACATTAAATATAGAGTTTCAGAGCAGCAATCTATCTATTATCAAGTCAGCAGGGGCTAAACCTGGGGTAGCTAACCGTAGTTTTGTACCCATTTGTTCAAGACACATCCGTGGCGCAGGTGGAACTAGTGAGATCCAATGGAGGAGTACGAGCCTACGGGACTGAAACAAAGCCCTTGCTGCTGCCTCCCTTCCAAACTTATCCTGAGTGACAGTGTCAAATATACCCAATATACAGTACTTGGGCTCCACTGGAATGGAGACCTGGAATGCAGTATTTATTGTTGTAACCACTTGTGGTGGAGATGATTCTAAAAATCCCTTTTTTCAAATTAGGCTAATTCTTTTTATTATTAGAATCACTGAAATGTTTTTCTTTCCTATATTCCTTATACTGTTTATATGTTTTTATACGCATTATGCATATGTATGTATGGGAATGATCAATACTGCTTATTTTCCTTGAGGATTTTATATCAGATATTGTTTTAAAGTTATGAACTCAGCATTGAAAATACAAAGGACTTTTATCAAGAGCAGATGCTGTCATTCTCCATTTTCCCCTCTTGTTACAAATGTGTCCTCCGGCCCTTCCCCCCTACTGCATTCCTAGATGGCTTCATTCCAAAACCCCCTTCTCGTTCCTTGCTCTGTATGGACTCAGTTGTAAGAGGAAAACCACCCCTTCCCCCCCCCCCCTGTGTGACGCTTGGAAGAAAACGTGCAGAGCTGAATGAACTTTTTTACACTGGATGATGTGGGCAGCATGCCCAAACATGGAACAGGAAACCATCCCTATATGAACTGACCTATGAGGGTGCCATGTGCTACAGACGTCACAGGGAGGGGGAGGGTAGAATGGGTGTGTGGGTGTATAATGTGAACCAATCAAATGCATGTATTTGTGATTCTATGCTTTTAATAAAAGGAAGCTGTGTGGGCCATAGCCCGCCTCTCTGACTTGGACCCTGAAAGGTGAGGATGTGAAATCTCTCTCTGGTTTGCATGCTCTCACTTTATAATTTGGACAAACGGCAGGATGGGTTTCACCCTGAGAAATTGTGTCAGGAAATGAATTAGTCTATTACATTTTGGCACGACCAACGTGGCTTTGCTTTTTTATCTGACCAGTCGCAGCGGAAGCTTGAATGGAGAGACCCTGTTCGAATCTGCAGTATAGCAGGCTCTCTCCCTGTATTCCAATAGTGGTGAAGCTGTGGCCACCTCCAGATTAAGTGCGTTCGGTCTGCTATTACATTCTTAATAAAATGGAATGACCAGCACTCTGCTATTTGTTTTCCTTGCTCTGAGCTGCTCTTGCAAGATGGCAGTGGATGATGCAACCGATGTACGATTGATGCCAACTTTTAGCACCATCACCCCTTCTACTCCTCGGCTCCTATCCCTGGAAAAAGATCTCCATCCTTCAGGACTATTCTAGCTCCTGCTGAGTCCACAAGTTTCTGCACCCTTTTCTACATCCCCATCAGTACAAAGGTAGGTTTTTTGGGGGCGTAGACGGACATGGTGCAAGATCCTTGCTAGGTCAGATGGGCACCTAGAAGGCATTGTTAGGGACCCGTCTGAGGTATGGCCTCCCAGTTGGTATATGGGTTGGTTATAATGTTTGGAGGTTATAAGTAATTTTCTAGAAAAAAAATAGTAACTTTGTGGGAGGAGCTAAAATTATCTGCAGAGCTGTGTGGGAGGAGCTATAATTCCCCTCAGAGCTGTGTGGTAGGAGCTACAATTCCCCTCAGAGCTGTGTGGGAGGAGCTACAATTCCCCTCAGAGCTGTGTGGGAGGAGCTACAATTCCCCTCAGAGCTGTGTGGAAGGAGCTATAATTCCCCTCAGCGTTGCCAGGAAACCAATGTTACCTGGCAATGCTCATGCCCTGTTTATGCAGGCTCTAAGCACAGGTCAGAGTATTTTGCCTCTTCTAAATACTTTTCATTCTTCAAACGGTCGTATTTTAAAAACTATAAATCCTACAGCAAAGAGCTTTATATTGTGAGAATCACAAGACCCAGACCTACATTTTGGAGTATGTCTCTGAAATATTAAAATTTAAGGCACATTCGCAGTTTAGATATTGCCCTTCAAATTTTAGGTGTCTAGAGTGTAGTTTCAATGGATGGCGTGAGTTGCAAACAAATGGTTATATTGTGAAAACTATCAGGACCATAGCTTAGCCGGGACATGTATAGTGGATTTGTGTAGGTGGGCTTGAAAATGAGGGAGTGGTGGCAGTTTAGAAATCATGTCCTGATTTTTCAGCTTTTGTCAGCTCACACTCTAGTTTCGCCATTCATTCCTATGGGACCAATTTCGCTGTAAAACGACAATATTTCATGAACCATTTGGCAAAACGTTCCACAAAGTAAAAGCACACCAATTGGGAACAATCCACACGTTTCGGTATATTACTTGTCTATGTAGTGTAAAAGCTGTGGGAGGAGTTGGGGTGGTTAATATGGCTATAATAAGAATAATATATATATGTGAGATAACAGTAAGTGGTAACTTAACAGTAACTTAATTATTCTGTTTGTTCCTAGATTCATTCAGAAACTGACTGGCGATGCAATGTCCTGTATGGTCCTCATGCCTGAGCTGATCACCTTTCACCACTGGGTGGCACCATCTCTCCCTTCGGTTTTGACATACCTGTTCGATACACACATTATATATATATATATATATTATATATATATATATATATTATACACACACACACACACACACATATATTTTTCTTTTTTCCAGTTCTCTTTTTCACCACATGGGGCAAGGCGGGGGCTGGTTGCCATGTGTGTACTGCTCGGTGCGCGTGAGAGCTCCAATTCCCTGCCTCACCAGCGGGGGATATGGTGTCTCATTGCCCAATATGAGTCTTGCCTATGACTTTGCTCCTTCCTATTTGCATCCCAGCTTGGGGCACAGTGGGATGGGCTACACGCGCGCCAATGGCGGGATGACGCGGGACACAGCCATCCCTTTTGGGGGCGGGCCTGTCACTGTCCCATCAGGAAACTTTGAGGCAGATGGTTGCAGCCAATGCGACGCAATGGTCTGCCTCATCCATCACAACTGAGAATGGCTGCTTCTAAGCTTTTTCTCAGCTGGCCTAATTAGCCTCACAGGCTATTTAAGGCCGGATTCACACTAGTGCGTTGCGTTTTTGAGCTCCGTTGTTTTTTTGCGAATTTCTCTATAAGGTGTTCTGCGGATCCAATGCGTTTTATCTGTGGATCAGCTGCGAATTTGAAGAAATTATCTTCAGAGCTGCGTTTTTGGTGAGGGCCAATCATTGTTAGCTGTGTGATGATGTAGCTAATAAAAGGAAGTGACCTTTCTTGGACTTGGACTTTCTTGGACTTTCTTGGACTTTTTGTCCAGCAATCAGTATTGTGTGGATTTGGATTAGGATTTGTGAGGAAATGTGTGCTGCCCTGCCCATGTTCATGCCTACAGTTGTTGCTGCAACAGCAGCAATCTTGCTGGAAGTTGGGAGGAGGAGAAGGAGGAGGAGAAGAAGAAGAAGATACTGGGTTCATCCCATCATTGCAAATAGGGATGAAAGAGGGCAGTTCATGATATTGTATGAAGATCTCCGTGGGCATGAAGGTCAATAAATAGGTAATGTTATTTAATTCCTTGCTAAACATTTTGTTCCTCCATTGTTCCATAGTAGATGTTTTTTTTTATTGAAGTCAATTTTTTTTATATTTTTTAAGTTTTGATGAATTGTTAGGACTAACGTACCCTAGGTTGGAGCGACAGAACACATGCTACAGAGCAAGCATCCAGCCTGCAGAAAGATTACTAATCACATTAAGGTACTTTTCACCACCTATGTCCATTGTCATTGTTATTTGTGAGCATGTAATATTTATTGTGTTGAACTATCCAACCTGTGTAATTAGAAATGAATAACCAGACAGAAGATGACCAAAAAAAAATCTTTATATATTTTTTTTGTATAAAAAAATTAGCTCAAATAGCCAACAATTTTTTTTTTAAATAATATACAAAAAAAATTTTTTTGAATTCAAGTATACCTCAGGACAAAACTTTTAACATAAAAATGCACACATGCTCGTTAACTGTGGGCAGAACTCATACTTACAGATTTTCATATGTTCTTTTAAATAATGCAGCCTCAGTGGAGTATAGAGTTTCAGATGGTTTTTCAGCAATGGCAGTGCTGGAAGCATGGCTAGACTCGCCATGTTGCTGTGGCACATGTTGTTGTGGCACATACATCCCCTGAATTTTAGTGTGTGGCCTAATTGAAGGGATTGGGGATGGGATGGGATAGGGAATTCGCCTGTGTTGTAGGTCATATATAGAAGTAGCCTCTTGAAAACTGGAAGGATAGGATGGAGGAACATAGGGGTAAGGTTTGTGTTCCGGGTCCAGGTACTGGCCTGACATTGGTAACTGAATGTGAGTTTTTGCTTGCGACACATATGGCCTTTCTGATGTTGGTTCCTCACTTGGCAGTGAAAATTACTGCAGAACTTGTTCTACAGTGGTTCTCATTTCAAAATATCGCTCAGGTCTTACTTTTTTAATCAAAGGAACAAAATTGAGAGCCAGTATCGTAGCCGGACATAAGAAAGCATCCACCTTTTCCGACATTTTTTGTAACATATCTAGTAGACGCTCACTTATGTCCGTCTGCGATACTGGTGGTCGCTTACGTGCCACTTTGGCAGGCCGAGCAATGGTTGCAGGAGCAGAGGAGGGCCCAGGGATTGGCTCTGCCAATACAGATTCCTCTTCAGTGTTTTTTAACCATAGATTAGACCCTAGTTGGATTTGTGTGAGATCCTCATTTGGTTCCCTCAAAACTGGATCTACTGGTGTCTCTGATTGTGCCTCAGAATGGCTCTCCGGTTGATCCTCTAGCACGTCTTGTTCATCCCAACTAGCTTCGGTCCTGTATTTTTATAAAAAAAATAATAATAATACATAATATGTAGGCCTGATACAATGATGATGTAGATGATAACTTACTCTCTCATCTCTATGAGTGGTTTCAGAAAATAGAGGTCACCAGCATACATATAGGGTACTCTAGCTGTTGCCCCCGAGCCACTCTTCACTTCTCTGAGGTGTTGATTGTATTTTTTGAAGGCATCCCGCATGCTTCGCCACCTTTTCTTTATGTATTGCACTGAAAAACAGAGAATAAAATACTAATGTATTATTTACTTTTTGTTTAAGGTACCTAGCTACAGGCAATTCTTTCGGAAGTCTCCACTATGAATTCAAGGTTGGCAAATCAACAATATGTGGCATTGTTCATGAGACATGCATTGTTTTTTTTTTTTCGATTATAATTCTTTTTTATTTTAAAACAAATCAGTACAACACATATATATTTAAAAAAAAAAAATACATTAACAGAACATTATTACAAAACAACAGTCACAGTCCATCTTATTATTATACATCCCCTTTAACCTTGTTGTCAAAATCAAACATATATCTCCTTCTTACATATCTCTCCCCTTCCCGAACATCCCTGAGAGAGAAAGAAGAAAGGGAGAAAAAAAAAAAAAAAAAACACAACAACCCACCCTACTTCCCTCTCCTCCGACCCTTCTCCATATTTCTGTGGTTTCTCATTAAATCCCACATATACCCAATCCAAGTTCCCGGGCTCCTTCTATACCATTCAGCCTTATCCCCCTTAACCTTCCCCCCTGTGGTCCATATAGGACTTCCAGGGAGTCCAAGTTCTTAAATATTTTTCCCTTTTATATTGTGTTGTCAGGACTAACTCTTCTAATTTGCTTATTTCCCTAACTTTACATATCCACATCTCCGCTGTTGGTGGAACTGGTGACTTCCACCTCTTCGTTATACAGGCCTTAGCGGCATCTAATAGATGGTATATAATCATTTCCCTATAGGCTTTTTCTGGTATTTGGTTTAAATGCAGAAGATAGAATTCCGGATCTTCCGGAATCTCATAATCTGAGCAAAACTGTAAAGCACTTTTAATCTCTGCCCAAAAACTCCTTAGCATTGGGCACTCCCAGAATATATGTAGCATCGTTCCTTTGCTTCTCTGGCACCTCCAGCATTTATCTGATACCTCTGCAAACATTTTGCTTAACTTTTCTGGTGTCCTATACCATCTTGTGAAGATCTTATAGTTTGTCTCTTGTATTCTCACACATATTGATGTTTCGTGTGTTCGCCTGTATATGCATTGTCGCTGTTTCGAACTGAAGGACTTCTCCAATTCCCTTTCCCATTCCTGAACGCACCTCAGAGGGCAACCTCCTGATCGTACTAATAACTCATAGCTTAATGAAAGACTATGTAGTAATGTTCCTTGTTCGTTACATATTTTCTCGAATTTCATGAGTGGTCTCTCAAAGCTCTCTGGATTTGGCAAAGTGTTCAGGAAGTGAACTATCTGAAGTGCATTCCAGAATTTCAAACGGAATACATTTCCTATTTCCATCAGTTCCGCTATGGTTACCCATCTTCCCATGTGGATATACCTTGCTACTTGTATACACTCTCTTTTTCTCAACTGCCGGAATGCTCCGTCTTCGTATCCCGATGGGAAGAGGGGGTTACCTATCACTGGGTATAGTGGGGAGGTCCTGGGCTCGATGCCCATCATAGGTAGTGCTGCTGCACAGATCCTGACCGTGTTACCCACTATTGGATTTTTATTCATTTCTTTAGGGAGTGAGGCAAACCACCACGGTGCTCTTTCTAGAGGTGTTTTGAATTGCGCCTGTTCGATTTGTACCCATAGCTTCGTATCTGAATGCCTATTCCAGTCTATTAGCCTGTTCAGATGTGTTGCGTAATAATATTTCCTTATATCTGGGACTCCCAGTCCTCCCTGCTGCTTAGTGCTCATTAGTTGTTTCCTATGTATCCGGGGGTTCTTATGTGCCCATATGAACTTAAAGATCACTCTCTGACACTGTTTAAAATACTTTGATGGAATATGTATTGGTAATGTTTGTAATAAATACAAGATTTTCGGGAGTATGTTCATCTTAATAATATTGCAGCGTCCTAGCCAGCTATGAAAACCCTGGTTCCACTTATCCAATAAGATCTTTACTTTCTGTAAGAGGGGTGGGAAGTTCAGCTCAAAGATCTTCTCCACCTTCCCTGCTAATTGTATACCAAGGTATGTCAGAGCATTGTCAGTCCATTTAAACTTAAATTTTTGTTTTAGATAGTTTATCGCTATATGTGGGACGTTTACCCCCATCGCTTCCGATTTATTAAAATTGATACGTAGGTTTGATAAAGATCCGTATCTCTCAAATTCCTTCATTAATTCTGGAATTGTAATCAACGGGTTTGTAAGACTGAACAACATATCGTCTGCATAGGCTGTAATTTTACAGTGGTTCTTCCCTATTTGTATGCCAGAAATATTAGAGTTTGCTCGTAGCGTACACAAAAAGGGCTCTAGTGACAGGGCAAATAGAAGTGGAGACAGAGGGCAGCCCTGTCTTGTCCCATTTGAGATTGTGAGGGGCTCGGACAGAATTCCGTTGGCCCGTACCTGGGCTGTTAAGCCTGAATACATGGAGAATATCCACTGTATTATTTTGTTCCCAAAGCCGCCATATTTTAGGACTGCCCTCATGTAACTCCACCTCACCCTGTCAAAGGCCTTCTCTGCGTCCGTATTGAGAAATACGCATTGCGTCTGTGTTGAGTTGGCTAACTGCACCAGGTTAATTGCCTTGATTGTGTTGTCTCGTGCTTCCCTGGTAGGGACAAATCCCACCTGGTCCAGGTTTATTAAGTCTGGGATATGTTGTTGTATCCTGTTTGCTAAGACCTTGGCAAAAATCTTCACGTCCGAATTTAATAACGAAATTGGTCGGTAGCTTCCACATAGGGCTGGGTCTTTCCCCTCTTTTGGTATCACCGAGATATATGCTAGCAAGGTATCTTTGGCTAAACTGGCCGATGTCCCTAAGGCATTAAATAGTTTAACCATATATCTTGATATCGAGGGAAACAGAATTTTATAATATTGACCTGTAAAACCATCGGGTCCCGGGGCTTTCCCCCTTTTCATTATGCTTACTGCTACTTTAATTTCCTCCTCGGTTATAACGTCATCTAATTTCTGTCTATCCTCTTCTGATAGTCTTGGTATTGCGGATTCTGTTAGATACAAATCAATTTGTTCTCTAGTCGGGGGCTTGCTCTGTATATTGTAAAGAGAGTTATAGTATTCCTGGAACTCCTTCGTTATATCATTTGGTTTTGTAACCCTGTGTTTCTTGGGTGAGTTAATATGTGGAATATAGTTACTCAGCTTCTGTTCTCTTAGTAGCCTCGCCAGTCTTTTCCCACACTTATTCCCTGACTCGTATTCAGCCTTTTTGCATCTCTGCATTGCCGCTTTTACTTTATAGTACAGGAGATCTGTGATTTCAGTTCTTTTACTAGCTAGTTCTTTCTCTACATTTGTTGACCATGTTTGCTTATGTTTGCCTTCCAAGATGGCTAGCTCCTTTAATAGCCTGTTTAACTTTTCAGTACGTTTCCTTTTGATCCTAGATCCATGTTTAATTAACACACCTCTAATAACCACCTTGTGTGCTTCCCATATAATTCCAGGGTCGCACTCTGGTGTGTCATTAGAATTGAAATAAAACCTCAATTCTTTAATTACGTCTTCTAGGACCTCCTTATCTTCCAACAGGCTTTCATTTAGTCTCCACTGGTTTGGTCTGGACTGTCTTAAATCTTTTAACTCATATACCAGGAAGATCGGGGCATGGTCCGACCATGTAATTGATCCAATTTTAGTCGACTGTACAGAGTGTAATTGGGCATGTGGAATGAGGAAAAGATCTATCCGGGAGTATATTTTATGTGGTGCAGAGTAGAACGTGTAGTCTCTTTCTTTATTGTGTAGCAGCCTCCATATATCAATCAGTTGACTTTTATACAGAGTTTGCATAATATGATTTCTCACACTGAAAGATGTGGATGACTTTCCCGATGAGGTATCCTCTTTGGGATCTAAGGGAATATTCAGGTCTCCTCCCATAATCAAATGCCCTTCTGTGAATTCTAATAGGCGTTTAATTGTTTTGTCTAGGAAGGTTCCTTGATGTTCATTTGGGACATACACTGTGGCGAATGTTACCCCTATTCCTCCTATTTTACCCTTCACGAATAAATATCTCCCTTTCGGATCTCTCATGGAGTCTACATATGTCCATTGGATTCTCCCTGCTATCAGAATAGACACCCCCCTTGACTTTGCCTCTTGATTTGTCGCATGGTATGCTATTGGGTATTTCCTATTCTTTAATGTCGGAGTTTTGTCTTCTCTAAAATGTGTTTCCTGTATATACGCAACGTCAATACCTAATCGTTGTAGGTCATGCAGGAGGATTCTCCTTTTTTCGGGTAAGTTCAACCCCTTCGCATTTATTGAAAGTACATTTAATTTCTCCATCTATCTTCCTATATTCCCTGTATCAGTTTAGAGCATAAACCTAGAGGGCAGACAGTTAAGGAGGGGGGGAGGGGTGGGATTGGTAAAAGTGGGTAAAAAGAACAAAACAAAAAAAATAAAAAAAAAAAAGGACAAAAAACAATAAAAAAAGGAGATATTCTCCTTTCCTAATATTGGCTATCCTGCTAATAAGAGTGGAAACACTCACCGTATTAACGGTATTTGAGCGTCAACCTATGTTTGGGGGGGCGTGCTCCATAAGTGGCCTTCCGTTGTGCTCCTATGTGCCGGTCTCTTTCCTCCCTTTCCTCCTCCTTTCTTTTTAAATGTAATGATTACACAAAAAAAGATATGAGAGAGTATCCCACTTATAGGGACACCTTCAGTAGAATAGGGTAGAGAGAGAGAAATACAGGGAGCACAAACAAACCAAAAAAAAAAAAACACGAGCTCTAAGCTCCGGGTCTCCCCATGATTCCCATATTTTCCTTCCAATTCTCCCAAAAAAAAAAAAAAAATTGAAGAAAAGAGAAAATTCCCTTTGCCCCCTGGCTTCTCACGTTCCTTCATTCTGTCAATTGTGGGGGCCCAAGTGTAACTCCTATCGCCAAGTCCTTTTCCCTTCTCTTCTGCTCGTTCCCCCTCTCCATAAGAGAAAGGGAAGGGGAAGACCTACAGAAATGTGAACATACATTCCTACTATATCTACTCTCTAGTAATTATACCACATAACATTTAACATATTTAACATATTTCACATATACATATATACATATATATATACACATATACACATACATACATAGAAGGTTACAGCCATGGCCCATACCATTACTTTATATTGTACCCCCCCCCCTTATATCGAGAGGGTTATCTTTTATTATTCTATTGTTATGCCCCTTTCTCCCCCTTCCCCCCCATCCCTCACCACACCCTCATTTATTGGTCTCCACTCTCCAACTATCCAACTCTAGATGGAGGTGGGAGTGAAGTACAATCCAAAAAATATAATTATAATCACATTTCCCAGTAGGGGGAAGGAGACGGAGAAAAGAAAGAGAAGATTCAGTAATATCCCAACTGTAGGGTATCAAAGGGGGGTTCGAGAGAGGAAAAGAGTGGGACCACTTTTTTTCAATTTTCCAGCTCGCAGCTCTCTGCTTCCTCTCTATAGATATTCACCAATCGTATCATTCCATTTCTTGTATTGTCATTAAATGCATTCCCCAAGCCGGGGGGGGGGGGGGGGCGACCTGCCCCTTCCTTACTCCACAGCATCTCGTCAGGGTCTGCTGGGTATTCTGTACAATGGGGGGCCCCTCTATTGTGCCATGTGCATATTGTGCTCCCCAGATAGCGTACTACGTTGGCACCTGGGTGCATCAGTAGTTGTGTTGTGAGTTGTGTGTGTGTGTGTGAGAGAAAAAAAAAAAAAGAGAGAAAAAGAAAAAAAAAAAAAAGGGGGGGGAATCCCCTACCCCTTTGTCGTGAGACTATGTATCGGTGTATCTATATGTTAGTGAGTGTCTGTGTTGTCTATATGGTTATGTGGCAATTATCTAAATCGCTATGTGTGTATACGATGTGTTGTGCACTAGTGTCGTTCCTGACGTTAATACTGGGATCGTTAATTGTAATTGGTGTTGTTTGTTTGTTGGGGTGTATCTCACTCCCCGTGTATGTGATGTGGAAAAAAAAAAAAAAAAGGAAAAAGGGCCCCCCTTCCCCCATACAGCCCTCCTCTGGCGGGCTACGCTTTTTCCCTTGGCGAGTATCTTCCCCTCCCATCCCCCACCTGAAAAGAAGAAATAGAAAAAAAAAAAAAAAAAAAAAGGGGGCAGAAGGGTGAGGCAGAGAGAGGGGGAAAAAAAAAAACACACCACCATCTTCCACTCTCCCAGCTCTCTCCACCCTCCCATCCATATCTGCCTATTGGCCCTATACCATTTACCTTATGCCATATACCATAACCTTTCATATTAAATCATACTATACCATGTCTTAACACTCCAATACACTCCATTCCTTAGGATACTTTCCTTGGAATGCAGTCCCCTATATACTGCCCCGTTACACCTGGTTTTCCCCTTTTTCAAAACTTCCCGACCGCCCCCCCCCCCCCTATAAAAAAAAAAAAAAAAAAAAAAATTTTGGGGGGGAAGGTTATATGATCGAAGGGTGGGGGTGTTAAAAGAAAAAAAAAAAAAAAAATCCCCAAAGCTGGTCTCTCTCCATTTTTTTCTGGCCATGGCTGTCTCAGTTCCTTCTTTTATCACATTTCTTCCTGCTGGTCAACTACTTCCCTTCAGGGACCACTATTTGTCTCTTAGGGGATCCCCCGTCTTTCCTGGTGTCCGCTGTTTGCATGTTCTGTGGGGTCCTCCCTTGCCCTGATTTCATTTGAGGCCTTCCTCTATTACCCGTATATGTTATTGGTAGGAGCCAGTTTGGTACCTGGATTGATGTTGTCTCAAGAAATATAAATAGTTCTGGAAGCTCCGCTGGGGCTCTGAGTGTAAATGACGCTGCAGGCTTACGAAATGTCACTGCAAGTGGGTACCCCCACCTGTATGTAGCCCCTTTTTCTCTAGCAAGGTCCAATAACGGCCGCAGGCATGCTCTGCGCTGAAGGGTGGCCCGGGACAGGTCTGGTAGAATTTTTACAGGCGCGCCCTCATATACTATGTCCTTTATGTCCCATGCTGTCCGGAGAATCGCTTCTTTTTGCTGATATTTATATAATCTACAGATGATGTCCCTTGGCCTATCTAAATTAAGTGACTTAGGGCCTGGGGCTCTATGCACCCTCTCTATCTCAATTTCCATCTGGGGTAATTTTAGTACTAACCCGAAGACTGCCTTGACTTTACTGTCCAAATCCTCAGTATCTGTTGCCTCCGGGACACCCCTAAGTCGCACATTATTCCTGCGACTTCTGTCTTCTAAAACTTCCAACTGTAGTTGCAGGTCTATTAGGGATTCGGCTGCTATGTCCATTCTACTACGCTCCAATTCCTCCACGGCTCTCTCAATGGCCCCCACTCTCTGCTCTATTGAGACTATAGAGCTTTCTCTTAACATCACCTTTTCTGACAGGGCACTTAAATCTTGTCTTACCGCCTGTAGGTCCTGGCGTTGAGTCTCCTCCATATGGCGTATCATTACCTCAATCTCCTGCCGGATGGGGAGCCGCTCGATGTCCTGGCGTGTCGGGAGAGCTGCAAGCATCGCTTTGATCTCTGCCATTTCCATCTCTATTGCGGCGGATCTCACTGCAGTCGGCGTCTGTTTGTTTTATGGGAAGAACTAAACCCTTTGGTCTTCAAAAAGCCGACACAACAAGAATGGTTGAAGCTATCAGAGGAATTCTGGGAGCGATGCAATTTTCCTAACTGTCTGGAAGCCATCGATGGGAATCACATTCGCATCCCGAAGCCATTTGATAGTGGGAGTCATTTTTTTAATTATAAAAAATTCTTCTGTTTTGTATTAATGGCAGTGGCAGATGCAAATTATAAATTCATATATATTGATGTCGGTGCTTATGGTAGCAGCTCGGATTCAGGTGTATTTGCCCATTCCTCATTTGGGAGAATGCTGAGGGAGAATAGACTTGATTTACCAAACGATTCATCCTTGCCCGGAACAAATGAGCCTGCCCTCCCATATGTATTTGTAGGGGACGAAGCGTTCGGGAAAAATATGCTAAGACCTTTTTCTAGTAAAGCGCTGACCAATGAAAAAAGAATATTTAATTATCGGCCCACTAGGGCACGCCAAGTAGTGGAGTGTGCATTTGGGATTCTTTGCAATAAATGGAGATTCTTGCACACTGCCATCAACCTCAGTCTGGAGCATGCTGTTTCTGCTGTAAAAACTGCCTGTGCACTGCACAACTATGTGCGAGAATGTGATGGTTACGTTTTTGAGGATTCCCTGATGCATAACATGGAGGCTGCACAGTGGAATGTGACTAGGGGCACTACCAGTGGGAAATTGATTAGATATCTACTACCACAATCCTATCTTTTTGTCTTCCAACAGACAGGAAGCCATTAGTCCAAGGTATCTTGTACTTTTTTAGCCAACCTTATACTGATAGGAGTGACCACTCCAATCAGTGTGAGTTCTCGCAGTCACATTGAGCATATCCAGCTCCTGCCCTTTGACTTTGGTGCCTTTTTATCTCAGTGTTTACCACCTGTTCCACCGTGTAACAACTACAATGCATGCCAGCTCCCCCTCACGGTTCATTGTTGATCGGCTCATGCAAGTGTGTACAAGCCTCTCATGCCTATTTTTGTACTTGCATGGATGTCCAATTCCATGCAATATGTTTATTAATGCGAAAATGTTAATATTGTACTAATGTTTAAATATGTTCAATTCATAGAGTATGTATGCTTTTAGATGATATTTAGCCTATGAAGAAGAACCTAGGGGTCTGAAACATGTCAGGCGTCATCTCCAACAGCTACGTGCAATAGCCTTTCATACCACAGGGCACCTAGATTTATACCTCTATTTTTGTACTGCAATTGATTTTACTTTTTTATTGTATAGATTATCAAATGTGATTAATAATCAATACCTTTTAAATACTCACCTGGTCTGTTCTAAAAATCCTGAGGGGTTATGCTGTGCCTATGAGCACTAGGTTTGTTTATTGGCTGAAACAAAAAGGTCTTCACATACAAGTAAAACTCGAAAATTAGAATATCGTGCAAAAGTTCATTTATTTCACAAATTCAACTTAAAAAGGTGAAACTAATATATGAGATAGACTCATTACACACAAAGCAAGGTAGTTCAAGTAGTGATTTGTCATAATTATAATAGTGATTATGGCTTACAGCTCATGAAAACCCCAAATCCACAATCTCTCGAATATTTTGAAAAGGTGCAATATTCTAGGCTCAAAATGTCCCACGCTGATCAGCTAATTAAGCCATAACACCTGCAAAGGGTTCCTAAGCCTTTAAATGGTCTCTCAGTAGGAATCACAATCATAGGAAAGACTGCTGACCTGACAGTTGTGCAGAAAACCATCATTGATACCCTCCATAAGAAGGGGAAGCTTCAAAAGGGTAATTGCAAAAGAAGCAAAAAAAAAAAAAAAGTGCACAAGTAGCATTGATGACCGCAGCCTGGAAAGGATTGTCAGGAAAAGAGGTGTGTTTGGGGTCGTTAGCATGTTGGAATACTGCCCTGCGTCCCAGTCTCCGATGGGAGGGGATCATGCTCAGCTTCAGTATGTCACAGTACATGTCAGCATTCATGGTTTCCTGAATGAACTGTAGCTCCCCAGTATCGGCAGCACTCATGCAGCCTAAGACCATGACACTCGCACCTGTAGGAAAGACACGCTTGCCTTTGTACTCATCTGGTTGCCGCCACACGCTTTACAACATCTGAACCAAATACGTTTATCTTGGTCTCATCAGACCACAGGACATGGTTCCAGTAATCCATGTCAGTAATTGCAAGCTGGACTAGCTGGGAACAGTAGTCCTTCAAGCAACATGTGCTACTAAATTACTAGGCGAACAGGGAGTGGTACTGCAGACCTCTGGCCTAGTAACAGCATCTATTATAGCCAGCCATCGAGAATGTTCAGAGTGGCCTCTTTTGCTCATAGAGGAGGATGTGACAGGAAAAATAATGATCTACAGTGAAGTTTGTACAGGAGGAGAGAAGTCCTGGGAGAAGTCCTGGGTCTGCAGGAGATACGCAGAGGTGGAGAAATAGTATGCATGGTGATGCTGGGGAAGAGACTGTAGATATTAATTGTACATCAGTGTTTCAAGGCTCAACCAAATTTCAAATTCTTTAATATGATGGCAAAACAACATGTTCTATATGCATCCCATATCCCCTTTCCCCCAACCAAGTTATATCCCCCCAATAAACAAAACAACGCAAATGACTGTTCATCGTCACTGAGGTGATAGATGGAGGTCTGGCAGCAGGGTGATAGGGTGGATGTTAGTTACTAGAAGCAACCAAGCGCTATATATACACTGTATTTATTGTCGTAGAACACTCACTTTTTTACCCTGAAAATAGAGGGTAAACTGTGCCTACGTGTTATATGCAGGAGGCTGTGGAAAGTTTTTTACCTAAAACTTCCCTCTTAAAATTAGGGTGCGTGTTATACACCGATAAATACGGTATATATACACATACATATACACATACACATACACACACACACACATTTTGACACTGTACGGTACGCGATATATGTATAGTACGGTGGCAGCATACAGACGGGTCTGTATATAATGTACAGTATCAGCAGGGTATAGATTTGTCTGTATATAATATACAGTAAGGTGCTAGCCAGGGGCGTTGGTAGAAGGTGGCTGAAGCCCCGAATGTGACCCCGAAAAGCCCAGAGTCTGCCATTAATTTTAAAATTATTAGCCCCGAGCAGGGACCATTCTGTTGCCGAGCGCCGCCGCGTGTGGCCCCGAGACACAGCAGGTCCCGCCTTCTGAAGTCTGCAGCACCTATGATGGACATCCCACTGGTCCAATCCGGGACCACAGGACGTCCATCATAGGTGCTGAAAGCTCAAAAGGCGGGAAGTACAATGCTGCCCGGCGCGCCAGGATACATCCCTGCTCGGTTCAGCGGCTCTTCTCTCCTCTCCTCCTGAGCCTCCTCTGGCTGCATATGTATGATGGGCACATTGGGCGCGCCAGCGCCGCACACCACAGCTGTCTGCCACATCCCCGCTCGGCGGCTCTCCTCTACTCCTCGGCCCCTGACCCTCCTCTGGCTGCATCTCTATGACGGGCACATTGGGCGTGCCGGCGCCGCACACCACAGCTGAGGTAAGTCAGTGATTATGTATGTAGGTCAGTGTTAGTGGATGTAGGACATGTCAGTGTATGTAGGTCAGGTTAGTGGTGTATGTAGGTCATGTGTCAGAAACAACCCTGAAAGACATGCTAGTGTCCTAAGAGTATCCTTACATGCTGATCTCATGGAATGTGTAACTGACATACATACACACACTGACATACACATCGGTGTGTGTGTGTGTACTGCCATATACACACACACACGTAGGTCAGGGCAGGGCTCAAAATTTCAAGTCCTGAGCTACTAGCCAGGCCTCAAGAGTTACTCGCCACCAGTTGCCCCACCTAATTCATACACTGCCCTGCGCCTAATTGCACCCGTAAACACGCCCTCGCAGATTATCTCATGGAATGACAATGTTTTATGCAGAATCAAGTTACAAACTTAAATATTACCAACAACAACTTTAACAAAATGGGACAGGGCACTGGGGGCAGACCAGAGGGACAGGGCACTGGGGGCAGACCAGAGGGACAGGGCACTACAACTGGGTCTCTTCCCCATTCTCTTGCTGTCTCCTCTGCAACTCCCATCCATCCTTTCTCTCCCTCTCCTATTCATCTCATCATCAGGAGCCTGTGTGTGTGGCTCCACGCTTGCATGTCCCCACTTCCCCCCTTTTATTCAAGCTGGCAGAGAGCACGAGCTGTAGCACAGCGGGAGGAAGTGCAATCCAGCACTGAGATCCACACAACTGCACAGCCATTGACACCACACTGACAGCGCACAGCACACATTGAGACCAGTCTGTTCACAGTGCTCAGGCTAAACTGTTGGACACTTACATAGAGCACAAGGAGAAGAAAACTGTACAAACTAGAAGGCTGCCGCTCTCATGTCAGGGCAACTTTCAGTGAGCGCTGCACCGGAGTGGTAATTTTTGCAATCCTCCACCTCACTCATTACTTTCTGCTCTCCAGCTACATTGGTCGGGGGCCCCGGGTGAGGGAGACGGGCTCAGAGAGGTCATACTGTTAGGTCCCATGGCTTTATGAGAACTGTAAGGAGAGCACCTGCGTACTGCTCTGCCTGTGAGCGGCTCACCCGACTACTTTTCCCGAGCATGCACCTTTGCTCTTCGGCCGCCAATCTCATCTGGACTGTAAGTGTAGGCACAGATTGGAGGGATATTGGTCATGCAGCCCTGTCATCACTCGCCCCCAGCTTAAATCCTCTCGCCGAATGCTAGTAAGTGAGTGGAAATTTTGAGGGCTGGGTCAGGGTATGTGCATCAGGTAGGTCACCCCGCGCCACTACACCCGCACCCCCCGGTGCCGGCTTCGGGCTGAAGCCCCTGGTCTTTTTGCCACCAGTCTGTACCCTGCTGACACCATAACATACATTATGTACAGACCTGTGTGTGTATTCGAGTACAGACTGGTCTGTATATAATGTACGGTGCTAGCATACAAGACCAGTCTGTACCCTGCTGACACTGTACTGTACATACTAAACTAACCTCTTAGTACTCCCCTCGGTACTCAGTTCTGCTCCAGGGACACTTCCACAGCTGCCCCACACTACAGAAACACACGTGCCGATGCTGTCCAGCCCCTTGGTGACCCGCCCACTCTCTGTCATTGGATAGTAGCCAGCTCTATCAAAGTACTCATCATTCCATATTATTAAAACAGTGCATAGAGCAAATGCTGTACCTGTTCCTAAAAGAGATTTCTGCTTACAGGGCCTAATTTTACAGTTTCAGCAGGGACCATGCAGATTATTTCCTTGTGTAGTGGGAGACTGTTCACTGAGCAAAGTGAATATTCATGGGAGCTTAGTAAATGACACGGCTGCATGTCCTTGAAATTGAAGAATCCTGTGCCAAGAAAACCTTGGTTATTATTTTTATTCATTATCTTTGTAATTTGTATTGCCTTTACTCTTTTTGTAAATCATATCTGATACAGTTTCTTCTCTAATTTTCACAGTAATCAGTGCATTTTTATAGCACCGGTCGCTGTAAAAATGACAATGGTCCCAAAAATGTGTCAAGTGTCCGATGTATTGTCACAGTCAGGAGGGAAAAAAAAAAAAAATAGCTGATCGCCACCATTACTAGTTTTAAAAACAATTTTTTTTAAATAAAAATATCCCCTATTTTGTAGACGCTATAACTTTTGCACAAACCGATAAACGCTTATTGCGTTTTTTTTTTACCAAAAATATGTAGAAAAATACGTATCGGCCTAAACTGAGGAAAAAAATATGTTTTTGGGTGATATAGCAAAAAATATTTTTTTTTTTTCAAAATTGTCGCTCTAGTTTTGTTTATAGTGCAAAAAAAAAAAACACAGAGGTGATCAAATACCACCAAAAGAAAGCTCTATTTGTGGGGTAAAAAACCCGCCAATTTTGTTTGGAAGTCACGTCGCACGACCGCGCAATTGTCAGTTAAAGCGGCGCAGTGCCGAATCGCAAAAAGTGGCCCAGTGCTTTAGCTACAAAATGGACCGGGGCTTAAGTGGTTAAACCAAATCTGTCCCTATCTGTATGTTGCTTGGGTTGACCTAGTAAAAGTGCTTCACTGCCTAGCATAATTTTCCCTTTGAATGCCAATAGGGGCCTAGTTATATAGACTCTAAAAATCATGAAATTTCATTTTTTTTTTTTTAAAACCTAACCCACTACATTTCATTGAGGTTCACAGTGGTTGCTGACAGCAATTTCACCAAATTTTTATAAAATCGGGAAAGTTTTAGGAAGTTGATATTTCCCTATTAAAAAATGTAAAATTGAAAACTTGTAAAATCGATTTTTACAAGAGACTTGAAATTAGAAATCTAGTGAAAACACAGCACAATCCTAGTAGAGTTGGGCCAAACACCCCCCGGTTCAGTTAGCACCAGAACTCAAACCTTGCAAAAGTTCACACCAGAACCGCAAACCCTATTAAAGTCTATGGGAGCTGAACTTAGAAAATTCTATTTTGAAGGCTTAAATGCATGTTAATGGGCATAAAAAAAAAAAAAAAAAAAAAGGAAGGATATGGGGGTCGGGGGACATGTTCCAATGCAAAAAATAAAAAAAATAAAAAAAAGGATTGTTTTTAAAACAGCAACTTTCATGATGCTTACAGTGAAACAATAAAAGTGAAAATATCCTTTAAATAGTGCCTGCGGAGTCCCCTTAGCCTGCCTGCAAAGTGGCACATCTGTACCATGTATAGAACCATACTGCAGGAACATTGACATTTAACCACTTCCTTACCAGTGCATCATAAAATGATGCCAGCAGGAACATCTCCTCCCTCCAGGCTAGCGTCACATGTCATCTGCCCGTTCTCACGTGCAGCAAGGGGGAATGAGGCATCTCTGATCAGGGTAAAGAGCCAATGAAAATGGCTCTTTACCACGTGACCGGCTGAATCCAATCACAGCCAGTCATATGCACTTTCTTTGTGCACGCCCCCAGGAGCATGCAGCATGGCGATTGGGGATGAGGAGTGTCACTCTGACACAGCCCAAACCTGTCCAGGGTAAAGAGCCAATAAAATTGTCTTTTTATCATGTTACCAGCTGTGTTCAATCACAGCTGGTCACAAAATGTCAACAAACCATGTTACCGCATTCTTCTCCTCACACACCTATCCTGTGTGAGGAGATTGTGGCAACAGCTAGTTACCGCTTACAGTGCACAGTAAACACCACAGATTGCCTCAGTAATAGAGTACCTGTCACCAGCCCACAGTGCCTATATGCAGCCCATCAGAGTCCCCGGTAACCTCTCTGCAGCCCACGTCTCATAAAATATACATTGGTGGCATTTGCTTTCCAAAATGGGGTCATTTTGTGGGTGTTCCCATTATCCTGGTGCTCCAGGGCCTTCAAAAGTGTGATCGGTTGTCAGGAAATTGTGCGTAATTTATGTCCTTAGAACACCTGATGGTGCTCCCTGCATGTTGGGTCGCTGTCTGTGGCTAGGCTGTGTAAAAGTCTCACATGTGGTATCGCCATACTTGGGAGGAGTAGCAGAATGTGTTTTGGGGTGTCATTTTTGCCATGTACATACTATGTGTGATAAAATACCTTTTTGTTTTCCATAAACTTGTGGGGAAACAAAATATGTTCAAAAGACTCATTATGCCTTGTAGAATATATGTTGGGGCATTTGCTTTCCAAAAATTAGGAAATGTTGTGGGTATTTCCACTGTCCTGGTGCTCCAGGGCCTTTAAAAAAAAATATGATCGGTAGTTGGACCTCTCCAAGTTTCCAGGCTGTGAAAAAGTCTCACACACATGTAATATCGCCACACACAGGAGTAGCATAATGTTTTTTATTTTTGTGTTGTAATTGAAAGTATGTATATGCTGCGTGTGAATAACTTTGTGAAAAAAATATTCTTAAATTTTCCCAAGAATTGTGGAAAAAGAAAAAAAAATTACAACTTCCAAAAACAAACTCGCCATGCCTCTTCCTAAATACCTTGGACTGTGCTTTCCAAAAGGGGTCATTTGGGGAATATTTTTTGTCTTGACATTTCAGGGCCTTAAAACATCATGTGTGATCAATTTTTAATGGATTGGCACCATAGCTTGTAGACCAACTTTCACACAGACTAAATAATACCCACAAATTTGGTTTATTTTTTTTACCAAAGATTTGTAGCAGTTTAAATTTTGGATTTTTTTTTTGAAAAAAAAAAAAGGTAGTGCATTTTTTCCCCAAATTTTTGCTCTTTTCTCACACACAGAGAGACAGACAAAAAACAGGTGGTTATTGATTCAATTCCACCAAAATAAAGCTTTGTGTGGGGGAAAAAAATAAATAATGATAAACATTTTGTTCGGGTAGTTTTTGCATGACTGAGTAAAGGTTATTCAAAGTGTGAGCGCTGAAAGCTTAAAATTGGTCTGGACAGGAAGGAGGTCAACATGCCCTGTATTGAAGCGTTTACAAAATAAATAATGCTTGCAGGGAAAATCAATTTAAACAGCTTAGAGAGCCAGTCTGTATGATCAGGCCACAATTTAGTGCATTCGGAATGAGATTTTTTTTTAATACATTCTGGTGACTTTGGATGTAAATAAAAACGTTTGTCCCACAGTGAGCAAGCCTCATGTGAAAAAGCAAATTATAGTACACATCCTTCCTAGTTGCAAGCAGAGTTACCCAGTGTGCTATGAACAAAATAGATGGTCCCTGACCATGCTTGCTGAACCACGTGTCAGCAGTAATGTGGACCTGGCTGCTGACTGCTTTGCCCAACGATGCCAAAAAAAAATTGCCTTCCGTGTGATAGTATAGAGCTGGAATGACCTTCCGTGCAAAGAACTAGCGACTGGAAACCCACCATTGTGGTACAGCACATTCTGCAAATTCACAAGGGGGGGGGGGGATCAGAAGCCACCAGATGGAAAGGCAGGATTTGTAAAGCCAGCAATTTGGACAAGCTGGAATTTAGATGCTGGGCAGATGGGTGACGGAGTGTATTTTTTTTCTGATGCAGAAGCTAGGGCAGAGAAATTTGCCTGCTATACTCTACAGCTAGTGGTGTGCTGCAAGGACCTGTGACAGCCTTTGCTATACCATCATCCCAGTTAGTGGAGACTGCTGAGAGGTCATGAGATATAGCGGGGGTACACATGAAAGGCAAGACGAATTGTGTACCTTTTGTGTGGCTTTCAAGTGCTCTGGCCAAAGGAATGAGTGGTGGGAGGTTAAATGCCTTTGCAAGCATATGGTAGCCAAATGGCTGGTGTTTCTGCCACTATTGATCTGCTTGCGGCAGATTGCAAACGGTTTTTACAGGTGCTAAACAAAAACACCCACACAGGCGAGTGAAGTGGGCCGAGAGATAACAGCTCCACAATCTGATGTAATACAGCACTAAATATTACGCAACACTGTGTTAAACACTGCACTATAGATACAGGCAATGTTCAGGTTGAACCTTTGCTCAGCATGAACTGCTTGCCCAAGTCCTAGCTGTCCAGAGGCATTTTAAAGCATTATAGATTGGCTCCTTAGAGTGTATAGCTGTAAAAATAGGCCTCCAGTCAGAACCCGAAGGATTGGTTCTATTTGGCTTGGAGAGTAGAGCCATAAGCTGTATGTGTAGGCTGCCAAGGAGAATCATCAGGGAAAGTATGTTGTTTTTGGGTAGTTAAATTAAAGTTATTTTTTCAATATCCAATCTGAAATCTGATTTATTTATTTTTAATCAGGCTTCTTTTAGCCAGATACAGCCTACAGTACACTATTGGTCCTTAGTAAGGTATAGCAAGGTAATGCAGACATATATGTAAAGTCTAGCAATTCATGGTAACCAGATCTCACTTAAAGGGCCACTAAACCCACATCATAAAAAAAAAGACAGGGGGCATGACACAGCCTGTGACTGGCAGAAATCCACCAACACCATATTATTGCCAAACAATAATAAAGCCTTGAATAAAGTAAAATGTCTTGTATGACAACTTAAAATTGTTTGATATTTTTACTCTGTATGCCAAAGGCTGTTTATTTTATATTGAACATATGACCAGCAGCAGAGTACTAGTAGCTCCTCCTGCTTGTTTTCCTGCAGACAGGTTGGGAAAGAGCTGGGTCATGTGACAGCCATTTATCGATTAGCAAAAAGGTGCTTAGACTATTCCGTATGTGACATCATACACATACAGAAATAGAAGGGACAATGTAAATTAAAACAGTGTGTGTTCTTAGTACCACTTTAAAAGTTAAACCACTAAATATCTACCACTTAGCTGCTATAGGTTGCTAAATTTTGCTTCTCCCTTTTTTAAAGCCATAACGCTATATAATCTATATACAATACAGTATATTGTAGGCAACACATTAATGTATAAGCAACTGAAACTTCCTTGCAGAAAAACTTATTGCTTATACTGCCCTCTACAAATCAGATGCTAAAAAATAAGCCAAATTAAAAAACAACAACTCGTATCTGGATTTGATGTTTATTAAATAAAAATGAACCAGTCTTTTTGCACAGTTATACATATTTTACCTGCCAAGTACAAATGGATATTAGATGAGCTATTTCACAATTTACATATATATATGTGAGAACAGCAACACAACCCGCCAACACCTTTACCACAGCTCTATCAGGTGACCTTTACAGTCTATAAAAGGTCTGAGCACTTGCCTGCTAAGGGGACAGGGAGCACAATATAAAATATACTTCACAAAAATCCATAAAAATATATATTAGCTCTGTCCTTTTCTTTTTATGAATATAAATATGTCAATTAAGAACATGCATTCTCCAGATAAAAGTTGCAAGAGTGTTTGCTATATACATAAACGATGAGTTTTGTACATAAAATACATAAAACAATTCTAATAAAATATTAAAAAGGTAGGTAATATGGTAAACACGTAAAATACAGCATCAGTTTCCTGTGCTTCCAGCAGGCCTGTAACATTCACAAAGCAACAGGTCTTCATTTTAGTAAAACTATTTACTGTTACAATACTTTTGGGATCCAGGTTTCAAAGGGACCATTCCCTTATAGCCAGTCATTTCCCTGAAGAATATCAAGATATGCCAGAGGTGGCTAGCTTTGTGCATCATAATTGGAGAAAGTTAGCTGCAGTAAAATGGTCAAGCCACAAAAAGCTAATATTTCAGTTAGAGGAGTCCAGTGGGCCCATGATTGTTTTGTATATCGCATAGAGGGGGTCCATTGGCAAGTTCTCCCTAGGTTGATTTACTTAAATACTATGCACTTGCGCCAGAGCTTAGTAAATAAGGTACTTGCAGTGCACGGTATATTTGCCTTTAACATCAACCCTGTTATCTGTTCCTAGCCACCTACAGAGATAGACGTACTAAAGGCAAACCTACTGTGCACTGCAAGTACAATTGCTCTAGATTTGAGGGGAAAATCTGCTGATTTCTATCACCCAATTATTTGCAAGCAAACATTTTATTTTCCTTGCATGCGATTGGGTATTCTTTGCGAGTGAAGCTTTACCTTGCAGTGCACAGTAGATTTTCCTTTAGTAAATCAACCACTCTCTCCCATGAGCCTCAATCCTCCTGCTATAGCAGAGGTGTTTCTCAGTACTCCAGTTGCATTTTACACCATATAAAATAAACTCCCGTCAGGGGGGAATACATTTCCCTCAAAACTGCAGCAGCAGATGAGTAATCCCAAGAACTCTAGGCACGGAGATCTCAACTCAAATACTATACATATATCAGATCGGGATGGTTTAACCATTTAATGTAGGGAAACTACCATATTAAGCACTTCACACCCTAGATTTTTTTTTAAAGCAGTACTTTACGCTCTTTACTATGGTTGTGCAAGTACCACTTTAGATAAAACGGTCTACGGCGCGAATCCTATGCCTGCACACTTTCTGTTAAAATCTGGATGCAACTTATGATGACCATGCAGCATCCAAGATGGGTCCGTTTCCAAAAAAACAGCAAGTAAAACCACTTCAGTATACAGATATAAATTCTTATGGCGATAGGTGTGCTGTCGTTCAAGATTAAGCAAATACAACCACTTTGAGGGTTGAGAGACATCCATAGAATAAAATAAAAATTACTGAACATGGTCTAGAATTAGAATGGAGGCACTGCGTAGTACTTGTTTGTTCATACGTTTACATGCACTCCAAATTTAGGGTGCTATAAAAGAACAAATTTAAATTCTCTGGAAGTGTTGTGCTAACACAATGGAGCAGTTGGGCCAGAGCCCAACATGACCATACTCTTTCAACACAGAGGAACCATTGATATAACTTTCCAGTCTCAGGGAACCCTGCTAAAAAGTCCTACATCTACAACTCATGATACATTGGTGTGATGGTCAGAGAGTAGAATGCTCCTTACACTTGGTCATTAGCTAAAAAGACCAATTACTCAAGGAACCCCTAGCAACCTTTGGAGGAACCCTAGTTGAGAAACCCTGTCCTAGTATTTAAAGCATCCACAAAACTGAAAGCTACACAAAGAAATGCGCAGACTGGTGCCAGTATTGTAGTTTAAAAGCCGAAACATCCCCCTTTGGAAACTCAAAACACGTACATTTATTGCTTAATTTATTCAATAGATGCTCCAATGCACTTTTTTTTATTCTTTAATGCCATTTTCTTGACCTCAGTGTGGCCACCATGTCCACTCCATTTCAAACAAAACTAGGATTCAGGGCACGTGGGGAGAAGAAGACTACATGTGAGAGCACCATTTGGTGCCCGCATTGGAGTAGGTTTATGAATACAGGTTAACCAAGCAGTTCTATGCCATCAATCATCATACAGTGGTTCACACATATCAGGGTAACAGGTACCTTGTAAACTTGGAATTAGTTGTGCATATTGAATTCTATCTCTGGAACAAAACAAGATTAAAATTCCATCTTATATTTTAATGACATTTTTATAAAACCATTAAACATTTTCTTCCAAAGTACTAAAAGTCAGTTACAACATCAAATGCCTAAAATCAACAGCCAATAACAGGCAGGACATCACTTGTCATCTCTTTCAAATGTGTATAACGTATCCAAAGCCCATATAATTTCACATTATATCCAAGCACGGCTTTAAATTTCTGATACGGCAATTTATTCAATTTGAAAATGTTATTGAAAGTAAAGTTCTTTATACTCAAAGTGCAAATATAAACATACATGTGGGTCCCATCCATATGTAGTCAATGAGATGCAAACACATGGGTTTATTTTAAGGGGTTATAAACCCTCATGCTTTTTCACCTTAATGCATCCTATGGATTAAGGTGCAAAAACACCTTGCAGTGTCCGCCCCCCCCCACCCGTTTTACTTACATGAGTCGCGACCCCGCGTTTCTCTCTCCACAGCTTCTTGGCTCTTCCGTGGATAGATTGATAGCAGTGCAGCCATTGGCTCCTGCTGCGGTCAATAAAATCCAATGACGCGGGGGCGAGGCGGAGTCATACACTCGGTGTCTATGGACATAAAGTGTATGACACAGGAGCGCGCCCGCAAGGTAACCCCCTCGGGAGAGAGATTTCCAGAGGGGGCTATCAAATGCAGGGAGGAGCCACGAGAGCTGCCGTGGGACCCCAGAAGAGGGCGATCGGGGCCACTCTGTGCAAAACAAACTACACAGTGGAAGCAAGTATGACATGTTTATTTAAAAAAAATAAAACCCGAACCTTTAATATCACTTTAATATGAGTGTAGTAGCCAATCAGAATTACTTTTTTGCTGAAACGCTTTCCATGAACTAAAATTTGTATTGCTGCCATGTGCTGCAGCACATAATTATTGCTTTTTGCACTACATTATCTGATAGGCCCTAAATTGTAAACTTCTATAAAAAAAGGTGTGTGGGTACACAATTTGTTGGCAGTGTACTATATACGACAGGGTAAGGCTGGCCATACATCATACAACTTTCTTGTACAAATTTTCCTTTAGATTTACCAAAACCGTATAAAATACGTCAAACCTAAATACTTTCAAATTGTATTCAATCAGGCAGGCCCTTGCACTACATAGTTGAAAGCAAATCTAAAGGAAATTGAAGAAGACAATTGTATAATGTATGGGCATCTTAAAGGCCAGTGTCAACAGGCTTTTGTTGATTTCACACTGGTTTCTCTCCCCCCCCCCCCAATACAAGTCTATGAGAACGCAAAAGCAACTTGAAGTAGGTCAAATGCAGGCCAGAAGGAAGTCCACTGCAGGTCACCTTTAAAGAATTCTGATTCAACTCCGAAGAATCTCAAGCTGATGTCAATAAAGATGCATTTGTGCACAAAAAGCTAGTGGAAACGGTCAGACCTTTTTCACACTACCGTTGGCACATGCAGCATTTTCAGTGAGAGATTCTGCAGACTCCTGTTACTGGGATGACAAGTGTGTGCAAAGAGCTGCTGCCAAACCCCTACAATGCAATGACAAGCCCATTGCCGCCACAGCTATCTGTGACCTGTGGTTAAGAACAGATGATCATGGTTGGATACAGTCTGTCTGCTTTCAGCCATAATCATCTGTCTCTAACCACAGGCAATTTCTGGCTGTGTGAACAGTCCACATAGAGCAGCTCTTTGCACACACCTATCATTACAGCTTGAGGAAAAAAAAAAAAAAGTGTGCCAATTGCACAGATTGAATGAGGCAAAATAATTAAAATATACTCTGAATGTGCATAAGTAAAAATGCAAAGTGAACTGATCATCAGGAAACATTCAGGTCTCATAACACTATACATAACACTATACATAACCTGGACTGTGCATATAGATGGCAGACATTAAGGACACACACACAGATTAGTTTAAATGACAACTTGGGGGTTAAATTGTTATTTTAGAAATCACTAGGTATAAAGTTATTTCATGTCACGTTAACTGAATGGTTTTAAAAGGGCAACGTCACACATGCAATAGCTACAAACCGTTCTCATTTGGAATCCTGTTGAGAAAACATGAAGTAGAGCTGACAGCAAAGTCAGGCTTCTTAGCTGCTGTTATCCAATGTAGCTGGTAAAGAATATGTAACAGCTGTGATTTATAGCTGCATGTACCACAGCCCGCTACATAAAATAAAGAAATAAGTGGCTGCTACAAATTTCCTGTATAAAACTGGCAGCGTGTCATAGCCCTTAGAGGAATTTGCCTTAAGAAATCTAATGTGCTACCATTTAAAGAATTGACATTATGACTAATACAAATATTTGTATGTGGCAAATAACAGCCGGCAGCATTTTGTATGCTTCAGTCTAGCCATATGATATATGAAAAATAATCAGTTCGATAAAAATGCAGGTGAACCCTCTTGAAAAGAAACAATACATATTCAAGAGCTTCCACGTCTCCTTTATAATAGATTTGTGATATGTAGCAAGGATGTGGGCTAGGTTTACTAAAGTGCAAAGAGCTCAAAGGACAACCCATTAACGGTTAAAATACTGCTGTGACTAATAATTTACATCTTTCTGAAAACAGACACTGCCACATTCTATTCTAAAACCCCTAAACACTATGTTATCCACACTGCAATATTACCTGTGATAGATCTTAGTATTTCCTACTACAACAATACTCAAAGCACTCATCACCTTCTCTAAACCAAAAAGAACATACTGTTAAATCACCTTACTATTTCTAGGTGTTAGACACTAAGCAAATAAAATAATAACATGGCAAAAAGTGCAGACAGGAGCTCAAGCAAGTCAATCCACCATACCCTTGTGTTGCCATATATGCAACGATTCAAAATCCATGACCAGTTTTGCAAACACTGTGCAGCATTTCGGCAGATGGAGCCCTGACTCCAAATTATAAGCAAGCAAGGTGGGTACTTCTGCCACCATCTTCTCATACATTGCTTGGAACCCAAAAAACAGTTACACAAATGTTTATTATGTAGGGCACCAGCTACGTTTTGTAAGTATATATTGCAACGTGTTGGATGCCCGTGTTGTCTTGTAACAGTCTGTTTCCATGGGGGGTTTCAGTTCTTGAGGATAGATCCCACAGTCACTGCTGAAAAGGCACCTTTTGGAGCACGAAAACTATACAACTAGATACTGCAAATAGAAGAAACAGACAATCTTCCACTCCTTGTTGGACGGTCTTTAGTTTAGTCAGACATCTACAGCATTATTGCTCAGTGACTTGGTCTTCACTCTTCTTGTTAAGATCCTTGTCAATCCTAGTAGAAGAATAAATGCAGGAAAATTACACTTGGTGAATTTAAGATATCGAATGTAACTATACAATTCTTCCTTTTTTGTTTTCAGTGACAGCCGTGTTACATATGTTGATCAATAACTAGTTATTGGATAGTCATAAAGAAGGATATCTGGTGATTCATCAAGTCTTAAAGCATTAGGACCAATTATTATGCTTTCCAAAGCCGAGCATGCTTGAGGTTACTTTTTGGTATTTTGTAAACTCCAAGAACCAAAATCACACAAGGTTAGACCAGTGTTTCTCATCAAGGACAAATTGCAAATATTTAGGAAATGCGTGATTCATACAACATAATCAAAACCAAGTAACATTTCCAGACCTGAAAAAGTTGAACACTAACCAAAAAAAAAAGCAATGCGAGTCACTGTGAAAATAGGGAGCTATAAGAGAACACGATACACAGTATAGATTATGTTAATTTCATAACCCTTATATTAGGAAAGGATTTTTATGAAGACATTTAAACTTGCAGTGAAGGGTACAACCACTAAAAATATTTAGATCAAGTTAAATAATCTATGTGCTTTTTGATTGATATGCGTGTGGTAAAACTACATAAAAGTAGCCATTTCATTCAAAAGGCCACACAGCCTTAAACTTTGTTACAATTTTAAAACCTGACTATGCGATTAGGTTTTGCCTTAGTAAATACATTTTAAGTAGGGTTGAGCGAACCCGAACTGTAAAGTTCGGGTTCGGTACGGACTTTGTGTTTTTCCCGAGCCCGAATAATTGGAAAAAGTTTGGGTCCGGGATCGGAGTTCGGGAAAAAAAAAATGCGTAGGTCCCCGCAAATTCAATAACCAGACCCTTTAGGTCTGGTATGGATATTAAGGGGAACCCCGCCGTCAATTAAAAAAAAAAAAATGACGTGCAGGTCCCCCTAAATATCCATAACCAGACCCGTTATCCGAGCACGTTGACCTGGCCGGCCGCAGAAAAGAGGGGGGGGACACAGAGTGCGCCCCCCCCCCATCTCCTGAACCGCACCAGGCCACATGCCCTCAACATGGAGAGGATGTCCCCATGTTGATGGGGACAAGGGTCTCATCCCCACAACCCTTGCCCGGTGGTTGTGGGGGTATGCGGGCGGGAGGCTTATCAGAATCTGGAAGACCCCTTTAACAAAGGGGACCCCCAGATCATGACCCCCCCTGTGTGAAATGGGGTACACTGTACCCCTACCATTTCACGAAGGAAGTGTAAAGTCTTGTAAAAAAAAAAAAAAAAACACACACACACACACACACACACACACACCGTAGAATAAAGTCATTTATTAAAAAAAAAAAAAAAACCTCCAGCGGTGATAATCCACTCGTTCCCGGCTTCCTGCTTCAACGTTGTCCTGATTCTGCGACGGCTGATCTCCAGCGATGAGAAGATCCAGCGACGGGTGATCTCCGCTCCAGCGATGAGACGATCCATTCATCCAGAGCGCAGCATCCCCGACCTCCTCTCACCGCTGGACACAGCCCAGCGAATGACGCGCTGCAGCTGTGACATTACTTATATAGAGTAGGCAGGGCCACCCGTCCCGTGACCCTGCAACCCTCTGACGTACCCTCTGCTACATCACTGGGGAAGCCCAGGAAGAGGGAAGCCGGGGCTTACCCAGTGATGTAGCAGAGGGTACGTCAGACGGGGCTGGGTCACGTGACGGGTGGCCCTGCCTCCTCTATATAAGTAATGTCACAGCTGCAGCGCGTCATTCGCTGGGCTGTGTCCAGCGGTGAGAGGAGGTCGGGGATGCTGCGCTCCGGATGAATGGATCTGCTCATCGCTGGAGCGGAGATCACCCGTCGCTGGATCTTCTCATCACTGGAGATCACCCACAGCTGTCGCAGGATCAGGACAACGTTGAAGCAGGAAGCGAGTGGATTATCACCGCTGGAGTTTAATTTTTTTTATTAATAAAGGACTTTATTCTACGGTGTGTGTGTTTTTTTTTTACAAGACTTTACACTTCCTTCGTGAAATGGTAGGGGTACAGTGTACCCCATTACCATTTCACACGGGGGGGTCAGGATCTGGGGGTCCCCCTTGTTAAAGGGGTCTTCCAGATTCTGATAAGCCTCCCGCCCGCATACCCCCGCAACCACCGGGCAAGGGTTGTGGGGATGAGACCCTTGTCCCCATCAACATGGGGACATCCTCCCCATGTTGAGGGCATGTGGCCTGGTGTGGTTCAGGAGAGGGGGGGGGCGCACTCTGTCCCCCCCTCTTTTCTGCGGCCGGGTCAACGTGCTTGGATAACGGGTCTGGTTATGGATATTTAGGGGGAACCGCACGTCATTTTTGTTTTAAATTGACGGCGGGGTTCCCCTTAATATCCATACCAGACCTGAAGGGTCTGGTTATTGAATTTGCGGGGACCTCCGCGCATTTTGTTTTTTTTAAAAGTCCGTGTCCCATTGACTACAATGTTCCCAAACTTTTTTTTTTAAGTTCGGGTTCGGACCCAAACATCCAGGTGTCCGCTCAACTCTAATTTTAAGCCATTTGGTTGTTAACAAAAGGAAGCCTGTCCTGATTTAGCTGCAATGGGACTTCATAGGATACTGAGCAATAGGCCAAGAGACATTTTTTTAATGGATCAGATCTAATGTTTCCCTCAAAAGCCTATCATAGAAGGTAGGCAGGTGGGTTTCCTGGTTAGATTCGGTGATTCTTGCATTTAATGAGACTAGAGCTGTTCATTAAAAAAGCAAGCCTATAATTGGTCTAGTCAAAATTTGGGGCCAAGCAACTATCCAACACCAGCAGGTACAGCTGTATCCTCAAAACAAGGTTCCAGCATGCCCCAAGTGCAATCCCAATTTCTTAAACAAATGGCACCTGTTGTGTAATTAGCACATAAGTGTGCAATTCACATATGCTATAAATACACACATATGCTATACACAAAAACGTCATAGCACACATTACAAACCATTAAATGGGTTGTGCAAAGACCATGTCAAATCTTTGATTTTGAGAAAGTGAGATTTCATGTAAGCAATAAATGGTGGAACTAAAGCATACTGAAGTTACATTTTATGGTGCAGTTTGTGTCCATTACATCATTGGGTATTGTTATCACTTTATTAGACTAAACACAGGGTCACTTTCCAGAAGGTGTAACGCATATGTGGGGGGCTTGAAATCGCCAAAGCCTGTGAGGTCAAGCCACAATCACCAGTGTCAGCATGGCGAGCTGAATGATTTTACATGCATGTTACCCTGTTACTTCTTCTGAGTGTTTTTAATCCAGTACATCTTCAATAAATGTGAGAATACAGAGAGCACTATGGTTTTTGTTTTTATTTTGTGATGCGTTATGCTGAGGAGTGAAGAGGAAGGGTGGTAGTTTTACCCATGCATTGGAAGATGAGGAGACAAGGGGATCTTGCTACATTACCCAGAGGAGTGTGGTGGGATCAGAAAGTTGAGGTGAGTGAGCACTTCACCCAAAAGTGGTGGAGCATCGTGATGATAGAATAGTCACAGTAGTTTTTCACATCATAGGATTTCTTATAATTGTTATTGAAGGTGTTTTGTGCACACAATTGTGTGATATCAGAGACAAGTGGACATTTGAGGATTTCATTACCGTATTTTTCGGCGTTCAAGACGACTTTCTAACCCCTTAAAATCTTCTTAAAAGTCGGGGGTCGTCTTATACGCCGGCAACCTAACCTTACCTTATCCTAAGACATGCAGAATCGCGGCCGTATGTTTTTTCAAAAGCCGCGCCTCATACGTCTTCTGTTCTGTGATAGGCGGAACACTCAGCTTCCCAGGAGGCACTGTGTTCAGTGTTCGCCTATCACGGAGGCCCTCTCGTCCTGTGTTTAGTGTCCACCTATCACGGAGGCCCTCTCTTCTTTGGACGAGAGGGCCTCCGTGATAGGCGAACACTGAACACAGTGCCTCCTGGGAAGCTGAGTGTTCCGCCTATCACGGAACAGAAGACGTAGGAGGCGCGGCTTTTGAAAAAACGTACGGCCGCGATTCTGCATGTCTTAGGATAAGGTAAGGGCACAGTCTGGCATGTAATGGTGGCACCGTGAGGCGAGGCATGACTAGTAGGAAGAGGGTAGTCTTATATGGCGAGTATATCCCAAAACCAACATTTTGGCTGGAAAATTAGGGGGTCGTCTTATACGCCCAGTCTTATACGATACGGTATATTTTTATTGCTATGCGGTACACTCCATTGCAATATTGATTTGCATTTCACATGTATGCATGCATGCACACACATACATACAACATACAGTGGTTTTAGAAGTGAACAGGCCTATAAAGTGCTAGTGGCAACAGGGTTTAATTATTAGCAATGTGTAAGGGAGGTTGCGCTGATAAGTTTCACTATATAAAATTGTCACTTTCATAATAGCTTACCTTAAATTTGACTACCTATTAGGGCCGAAACTACCAATTGATTAATTTCATAATCGATTAGTTGTCGATTAATCGATTATAGGGGTGTAACGGATCGTCACCGATCCGTGATCCGAACGGGCCACCCCGTTCGGATCGGCACACCCCGCGATCCGCTCCGGAGCCTAGGCCTAGGAAAGTCCCCGGCTTCGGCCTAGCTCCGGAGCGGCGGCCAGTCTGCTTGCCAGAGCCCAGCGTGACACGCCTCCCCGCCTCCCCGGGGAGGCGTGTCACGCTGTGCACTGGGCTCTAGCAAGCTGAATGGGAATGTTAGCAGTGAAGCACTGGTGTGAGAGGAGGGGGGGAAAGGGGGAAAGAAGAGCACAATAGCAATTCACAGGGGTGGATTAAAGAGGAAGCAGGTGAGGCTGTTTGGGACTTAAAGTACAATCTTGATGTTTTTACAGCAAAAAAAAAAAAATATATATATATATATATATATATATATATATATATATATATATATATATATATATATATATATATATATATATATATATATATATATATATATTTTGCTGTAAAAACATCAAGATTGTACTTTAAGTCCCAAACAGCCTCACCTGCTTCCTCTTTAATCCACCCCTGTGAATTGCTATTGTGCTATTTTTTCGGATCAGCAAAAAAAAAAAAAAAAAAAAAAAAAAAAAAAAAAGTTTTTTTTCATTGGTCCAAAAAAAAAAAAAAAAAAAATTATATATATGTATATATATATATATATATATATATATATATATATATATATATATATATATATATATATATATATATATATATATATATATATATGTATATATATGTATATGTATATATATATATATATATATATATATATATATATATATATATATATATATAATTTTTTTTTTTTTTGGACCAATGAAAAAACGGACCTTTTTTTTTTTTTGCTGATCCAAAAATGATCCGATCCGTGACTCCTGATCCGAGGATCGATCCGATCCGTGAGTTTTTTGATCCGTTGCACCCCTAATCGATTACCATTTTCATAAATCGATTGAATCGGCCAGTAACATAATGGGGTTAAAAAAAAATAAAAATCGCTTTTTATAGTACAAAAAGCAAATCGCTACTGTAATTATTACTTTCACTGTCACAGTAAAAAATGAACCCCTTACTGTAGCGATTATTTGCGCTTTTTGTACTGTTCGTTTTTTTTAACCCCATTATGTTACTAAACATCTCAGGCCTGGGTTCACACCTGTTTTCAGGTGTTTTTTGCAGAAACACACTACAGTTCATTTACATGGTTTCCTATGGGACACGTTCACATGAATGATTTTCTCAGCTGCTGTGTATTTGTAAAAGGGCAAGGACTTTTTTTTTTATTTTTATTTTTTAACGCAAAACGGTGCTTTTTTGTTTTTTGGTTCAGTATACAACGGAGAAGCTACAGAAAATGCATTTTTGCGGCAATTTGTGTTTAATCTGCCCAACAACAAATTGACCCCAAAAAATGCAAATCGCCGCAATTTTTTTTTCTAAGGTTATTAACCGATCAAAATAATAATTAGCCAACTAATCAATTATGAAAATAATCGTTAGTTGCAGCCTGTAAATATGACATGATTATTTTATGTCGATTCTGAATGAGACCTGCAACTTCTAAGCAGCCTGTTGTATTAAAGTATATTTCTGTCCAGCTTATTAACATTTGTAAAATACTAAAAGGCCAACACGCACATAAACAAGATTCCAGTAGAAGTAGGCACACTCAATATGATACAACAGCTTCACATACTACAAATGCACCAATGTCAATGTACAGCCTTGAAAATAAAAAGATTAAAATAAATCCATAAAGCAATATAACTAATGGAGTGTAAAAAAAAGAAAAAGTAATCGTCATAGAAGCGACGGCAATGTGTAATTGGAATAGTATGGGATATCTGGATTGATTTAGTCTTTCAATTAAGTGGTGCATTGTTGATGCCAAATTTTGGTTAATGAAATGTAGCTCATGCAAGCTGTGCGATTGTGGATATAGCATTTTTGTTACAGGTAAAAGAAAACTGCAAGTCGGATAGAAGTTCTATCATTGACCATCGGCTGCATGAAAGCGAATGCAATTGTGCGAGACTGGGAGCAGAAACATTCTTCATTGTGAGGTATTGGTTAGCTTGAACCCTTGTGCACAGCAAATACAAACATTACACAAGCAATTTTTAAATGTATTTCTGCTCACTAAAAGATATAACATTACAAGAAAGGAAGAGGCATGCAGTATTAATTGTATAACTGACTAAACACATGCTGAACATGCTCTTAGAACAACAAGGTGGAAAGCATGTGCGCTGTATTAATATTCTGTCCAACGGTGCATTAAAAGATGCCATTCCAGGTGCATGAGTAATTTACAGCAAACTAAAGGAAATTTGTTTTCATAAGCCAATCAATATACTGTATTTAATGGCGTATAACACTCACTTTTTTACAATAAAAATAGAGGGTAAACTGTGTCTGCCTGTTATACGCAGGGGGCTGTGGAATTTTTTTCCCCAGAAATGACCCTCTTAAAGTTAGGGTGCGTGTTATACGCCGATAAATATGGTATTTAAAAGCAATAATGGTCACAGTGGAAGGCTGTCTATGATGCATGGTTATATTTACTTATGCAATATGGTATTCTGTAAGCCAACCAATAGGGGAAGGGTTAGTTAGTGCAGAAGATGGACTTGTCTTTGTGCATCCTATTAAAAGGTGTACAGATACCTTTTGTTTTTCTTTTTACATTTTCCTTCGTCATACCTTAGTAGGAAAGAGTTGGAATTCAGTAAATAGAAAATTATTAAACTGTTTGGGATAGAAAGGTTATACTAGTATCATAATTCACACATATGTATATCAACAACCACAACAGAGATCTATATATACAGCAATACTTTGCTTTAAAGCAGTGTTTCACCCTAAAATACAACTTTATAGCATCTCATTCAGCATAGTAGCGCAAGCTACATTATGCTTTTATATTTTTTGTCAGCGCTGTACTCACTGTTTAATCGAGTAGTAAAATTTCAGACTCCCCGCGGGGAATGGGCGTTCCTATTCAGAGGGCTCGTGATTGACGGCCGGCTATGGCGCGTCACGAAAATAGCCGGAGTAGGTCTCGGCTCTTCCCGGCGCTATACGGCGCCTGCGCACAGACATCGGAGCCGACTGCGCAGGCGCCGTGAAGAGCAAACACCTATTTCGGCTATTTCCGTGAAGCGTGACGCGCCATAGCCGGCCGTCAATCACGAGCCCTCTGAATAGGAACGCCCATTCCCCTGAAACTTTACTACGCGATTACAGAGTGAGTACGACGCCAAAAAAATATATAAAGGCATACTGTAGCTCACGCTACTATGCTGAATGAGATGCTAGAAAAAAAAAAAATGTTTTAGGGAGAACCCCGCTTTAAAGAACTTAGAAAATTCAATCAAGGTATTAAATTAAATTTAATCAAGGTATTAAATCAACACCTTTTTTTATAATTTAAAGCTATTGTAAACCCTTACATATGCCCAGTGAATTGACTGACCTCAGGTGATAAAGGAAACAAATCCTCCTATATAAAATAATTGTGCCCATTTATCTACAGCAGTCTTCCCACTACATCAATTCAAAGGGCAGCGCTAAAAAGCAGAGGTGAAGTTACATCAGTGAGGAGAGCTCTGAGAGTTGATTGGAGGGAAGGGACAGAACAGAGCTGAGGCTGTCAGTCTGCTGCAGGTCCCTCCTGTGTCACCTTTTTTCTCTTGGCGTCAGGAAAACTCGTAAGAAGTGATGTGTGCTTATAGCAGAGAAATTAGTCCGTACGCACTTAGAACACACTATATAATGATATGCTTTGTTCATATTTCATGTCTGAGGTTTACAACCACTTTAAAGTGGTAGTAAACTCTTTACTACCACTTTTACCTACAGGTAAGCCTATAATGAGGCTTATCTGTAGGTATAAAGAATATCTCCAAAACCTGAACAGTTTAGGAGATATTCCCCTTGCAACGGCACATGCGCAGCTGGGATCCTCGTCTAGAGGCTCGGCAGCCGACGGACCTTGCCGGAATGAAGTCTCCCGCGCGCATGCCCGGGAGTGACGACATCGCCGCTCCAGCCAATCACAGCACTGGAGCGGCGATACCCGGAAGACACGCCGAGGCAAGATGACATCTCGCTCGGCGTGGACCAGGTAAGTTCTCCACACCTCGTTCCAAAGTAAGTATTTTATAATTAGCCAATATGCGGTGTATACTAGCTCATTATGCCTTTTAGGTGAAAGAAGAAGAAGAAAGAAGAAAAAAAATTGTTGCGTGTATACAACCGCTTTAAGTTTATTTTAATAAGCTGCTGTACTCGCAGAAAACAAGGGGGGGGGGGGAGGCATCGGACCATTTTTTTTTTTTTTAACCTGCAGCTGCACAGTACTGCATGCTTCGGCACCATGCGATTTTGTGCCCCCAAAAACATGATTTTTTTTCTCTCCAATGACACAAAAGAAACAGAACTGAGTGAACATCTAGGTACACCATTGTCTGAGACAAGCTAGTGTAGAGAGCAGGTAAGCTGAATGTACACAATACATCAGCTATAAATATGGACCAGTGACAACGCAAAGGGGCGGGGGGAAAAATGGCAATTCTTGGACATATGGGTTATACTGCTGAATGTTTGGACACAGACAAACAAAACCCCTTTAAAACCAGCCCCTGTAAAAACTGATACCTCAGGTTTGTTAGCTAGCAGCACAGAAGGTCGATAACAGATGGTGTAAATGTCCTTCCAGAGGAGAGAAGTGTTTTAGCATGTGCTGTTGTGTTTCCGATTGTATATGGATCAATGTGCGACATTTAAAAGGGGCGGGTGACATCATTAAATTACACAGTGGGAATTTTTGGTCTGGGGGGTACCCAACCTGTTTTTAGCATTGTGTGCTTAAATTTTTTTTAAGTCAGTAGCTACAAATACTGCAGCTGCTGCCTTAATATATGGACACTTGCCTGTCCAGGGAGCACGTGAGGTCAGCACCCCAGATTATGATATTTGGAAACGGCTGGCTGGTGTAGCTGCCTCCAGCACTCCTGGTAAGGGAACCAGTCAGTGAAGCCTGTCCGTTTCACAGCTGGTTCCCTACTGCGTATGCGCAAAGCACTCTGAACCAATTGGCTTGGCGGGGGAGAAGGAAGGGAGGAGGGGGGGGAACTTCCAAGGGACTGCGCAGTTACCAGAAGTGGGGAACAGTACCTTTCAAAAACGGTACCTGTCCCCTCCCCCCCCGCCTAAAAGGTGCCAAATGTGGCAGCGAAGGGCGGGGGTAGGAGATAAATGAGCGCAAGTTACACTTTTGAGTGGAACTCTGCTTTTAATGAACTTTTTTGCAATTTTGTATTTATTCTTCATTATTTCTGGAAAAAAAAACCTTTACCTGGTACAACAGGTTGATCCTCTAGATCGGGGATATGCAATTAGCGGACCTCCAGCTGTTGCAGAACTACAAATCCCATGAGGCATAGCAAGGCTCTGACAGCCACAAGCACGACACCCAGAGGCAGAAGCATGATGGGATTTGTAGTTTTGCAACATCTGGAGGTCAGCTAATTGCATATCCCTGCTCTAGATCAATGTTTCTCAACAGGTCATGTTTTTAGGATTTCCCTAGGATAAAAGGGTTGAGGTAATAACCAAGGCAGTGAAACTGATCAAATCACCTGTGCAAAATGGAAACATAACATTTTGGGGCGCTTTGAGAAACACCGCTCTAGGTCAGTGGTGGTCAAACTGATAAATACAAAGGGCCTAAAGTTCAGCCCCTGGCATGTCTTAAGGGCCACACAATGGAAATGTTATGCCACAGGGCATGCCCCGCCCTGCCTCCATTGCCAGAGAGCCTTGTATTTTTTATTTTTTTTTAATACCCTGAATTGGCCGATTGGACGAGGTGGATATTGTGACCCAATTAGAGAATGTATTTTAATTAATTTACACTTCAAGAAGTGTGGGCTACATATATAAACCTACAACCTTACATATATAGCTGCGACATTGGTGTGATGCTGCAGCTCTTCCCCGCCAGCTTACATGACCCATAACACTCAGTTCTCAGTCTTCACTGAGCAGAGAGTGGTGACCGTCAATCACCACTCTCTGCTCTGTCCCTTCAGTGCTCACTGGAACCCCGGTCGGTGCAGCAGGTGGAAACAGCTGGCTCTGGCTCTCAGCGGCATTCTAAGAGACTGAGCCAGCTGCCAGTCAGTCATGATCTGGGTTTAAGGTCGGGATCCTTCCAGAACCTGGCACCATCTCTGTGAGGTCAGCTGATAGCAGCTGTCAGCTGAAACTGGGCCACTGGAGTGTAGAAAAAAAGTACACTCCTGTGACCCAGAAGAAAAATATGGCCAAAACGTCTTTGGTCATACTTCTCTTTTAAGGCTTTTTTTTTTTTCACACCAGTATCAAACTCTCCTGAAGATAGCAGTATAACCCTTATGTCCAAGAATTATTACTGTATGCCTCAATGGGTGATGAAGAAAGGGTGCAGGTAAAGAGGTTATATATGTATTAAGTTGGGTGTGATCTCTGGACGAATTAAAAGACCTAAAGGGCTGAAAAGAGAAGCAAAAGAAAACAAATATAGGTTTAAGATGCCTTCAGAAAACTATGTACAATAAACTATAAAGATTGTCACATACTGTTTTATGCACTCTGGTATGCCGACATACTCCATAGGAATAAGTTCTGCCAATTCTGCCAGGTTAAAAACATACTTAATTTTCTGGCTGAATTTTGAGCTAGATAAAAAAAAAAAAATGAATAAGAAAAAAAATTATTAACCATAATATACCGTACATAAACACAAAACACAAAGTATATTAAAATCAATCTTACCTAATGAAAGGTCTAGTAATAGCTAAGAGAGTTCTGATGAACCAGGAAGGATGAACTATTATGAGGGACTTCAGATTTTTCCTCAACCTAAAAAACACAAAAACTTTATTGCTCTTTTATGTGTTCTTTTAGTTCAGATGATGAAAGACATAGTCAAATACCATAACATTCATGTAAATAACCATTCTCTACAAATATCGCAATCATTCGCCAAACTCCTAACTACTCCTATAAGAACTACAGTCATAGTGCCATACATACAGTGGTTTATAGATTTTACGACAGAATCATTTGCAGAAGCTTTCAAAAACGTAATTTTAACATCAAATTTTGATTTAGTATAAGCCATAGTCTTGACTAAAATGCCTTTTAGTTTTAGACGCACTTTAGTAGACTAAAATGGTGTTAATTTAGCCAACACAATTAACACTGCAGGTAAAAAAGGAAAACATTATAAGCAGATACAAAACGATTACCGAGCACCATTTCTTTTTTTTAATTTTATTACTACCAGCTTTAGATTCTGCCTCACTTAAAGTGGTTCTAAAGAAAGAAGTTTTTTAATCTTAAAGGGCTTGTTAACCCACCAATGCATCTCTACATTTTCCTCTTTTTTAAAAGAGTTGTAAACCCTCATAGGATGCATTAAGGTAAAAGAACTTCTGACAGTGACCGGCCCCCCCAGCCCCCCGTTTCACTCACCTGAGCCCATCAATGCCTCGGCGGAAACACGCTTTAGCTTTCTGCCCGGGGTTCTTAGCTCTTGATTGGATAGATTTATAGCAGTGCAGTCATTGGCTCCCAATCATGTGAGTGCAGGGGGGGGGAGGGGCCGAGGCCGGCATTCTGTGTCTATAGACAAAAATGCTAGACTCGTGAGCTTGCCCGCAAGGTAACGCTTAGGGAGGGCGCTTCTCCCAGGGGGTTAACTGATGCGAGGAGTCACCGCGAGAGTCGCCGGGGGGACCCCAGAAGACGATCGGGGGCTACACTGTGCAAAACAAAAACATGCACAGTGGAAGTAAGTTTGTTTTTTTCAAACAAAATGACAATATTTGTTTGGGTACAGGGTCACACGACGCAATTGTCAGTTTAATGGCCTGGTCATCAAGGAGCAAATACTTCGGTCCTTAAGTGGTTAAACATGTAGGAGAGGAGTGTCAGAATAGGCCCAGTATGGAAGTGGTAAACTACAGATCTAGACATAACCACTGATGCAGAACATGTCCGAGATGGAAGGTGGAAATAATCCACTAGAGCTGCACAGGTAGGTGTACACAATTGGTGTACAGTACTGGGTGTCCTTTCCATATGTCTTTGCTCTTGAAACATCAAAGTGGAAGACTTCACTACACACAGGGTTTCATTTACTAAAAGGCAAATGAACTTTGCACTACAAGTGCACTGCAGGTGAACTTGGAAGTGCAAGAGCTTTAGATCTGAGGGGAAGATCTGAAATGAGGGGAAGCTCTGCCGATTTCATCCAATCATTTACAAGCAAAAATGCTGTTTTCCTTGCATGTCCCCTTCAGATCTACAGCGACTGCACTTCCAAGTGCAGTTGTAGTGCAAAGTGGATTTGTCATTAGTAAATAAACCCCAATGTGCTGTAGTGCAAGATCAGAAGAATGCGAGGACAAAAAAAAAAAAATAGGCCTGTTGAACTTAATGTGTTTTGCTGCACGCCATTCGAGTCAATTGAATTACAGTTAAAAGGCATGCCATGCACCTCAATGGCATGCATGTGAACCCACACATTTTGGTATGAACTACGTACTTTGCACAAATTTTTGACTGAGGTAATTTGCACAACTGAAAAATATTTCTAAGATTTTCATAAAGCAGTACATCATAAAGTGACTTACCTTCTATCAATCTGCTGATAGCATTTCCTAAGCCATCCAAGACTTGGCATTTTTCTTCGTGTTGTGGCTCCATTTAGATAAACTATCATGTAGTTCTCTGCAACTAGCATTTCCAAAGTGCCAATAACATACCTGAAAAGGTTGCAACAAAAAAAGTCAGAATTCGTGTAAAACCTGACAACACAGTTCTCTCAATACTTTCAGCTAACCACTTAAGGACCCCTTCACGCCGATATACGTCGGCAGAATGGCACGGCTGGGCATAATCACGTACCTGTACGTGTCTCTTTAAGCCCAGCCGTGGGGTCGCGAGCGGGCGGCCTGCGACGCACTCGCGACCCGGTCCGAAGCTCCGTGACGGCGCCCGTGGGACCCGATCGCAGCCGGTGTCCAGCGATCGATCACCGGAGCTGAACGGGGAGATGTGTGTGTAAACACACCTTCCCTGTTCGTTGCGTCATTGATTGTCTGTTCCCTGATATAGGGAAAGACGATCAATGATGTCACATGTCCAGCCCCGCCCCCCTACAGTTAACACATATGAGGTCACACTTAACCCCTACAGCGCCCCCTAGTGGTTAACTCCTAAACTGCAATTTTCACAGTAAACAATGCATTTTTATAGCACTTTTTGCAGTGAAAATGACAATGGTCCCAAAAATGTGTCAAAATTGTGCGATGTGTCCTCCATAATGTCACAGTCACAAGGGCAAAAAAAAAAAAAGGAAAGAAGTCATATAAATGCAATAAAACTATCCCCCATTTTGTAAACACTATAAATTTTGCGCAAACCAATCGATAAACGCTTAATGTTTTTTTTTATACCAAAAATAGGTAGAAGAATACGTATCGGCCTAAACTGAGGAAAAAATAAAGTTTTATATATTTTTGGGGGATATTATAGCAAAAAGTTAATATTGAATTTTTTTCAAAATTGTCGCTCTATTCGGGGAACCTGCATGTGAGTCGGACAGGAGTCGCACCACATTCCTGTTCAAAACACATGCAATTCTTTGAAGTGCGATTTGAGCGCATTCATTTTGAACGGGCTTTAATTGCAACAGGTAACGTTTTCAGGTATCGGAGAATTTATACATATACTCACGCAGATTCTTAGTTTCAGCCCCAATACTGGTGCAACCCCAGACTAAAGATAATCAGGACACAGAGGACTAAGGCACATATCTGCACATTGGCAGAACAAAAATGTATAATGTTGCATACTAATGGTGCAAGTTTTAAGTACTTTGTTGATAGTGTAATGTAACTAGTGGTTTAACAAATATAAATACATGTCATGCTTTTTAAAGCAATATACAATTACATTGAACTGTGATTTTCCCATCTGCCTGGGGTTCGACTTTAAATACAGACCTTTTACCAAAATGCAAGGCCCTGCTATTAAATACTGGCCCCCTCCCCTATATCAGCACAGTCTGTAGAAAAAAACATTTACCCTAAACCAGATTTACGCACTCGAGACAGGGAATTTTTGAAGAAAAAAAAAATAAAAAAATAATCTAATTTACTCTTTTGATCATTGAAGGACATAGCACATCTTCACGATACATTTGACATTCCAAAGAGGAACCACAAAGATGTACCATAAACATAAACTGCACCCTGGCAGAATTCAAACTGCCGCCTGCAAAAGCAAGGAAAAGGAAGAAAGGACCGACTTAAAGATTTAGCGTCTATCCAAAGTCCTTCAGTGACCTGATAGTAATGGCGAGATTGCATTTTAGATCCAATGCAGACTGGGCTCACAAAATCAGGTTGTCCTGACCGCCCACAATCGATATCCCAGGGAGGTGTGCTGGAGCCAGTACCTTGGTAAAGACCAGTGGTGCCGATGCCAGTCCAAAGGGAGGGGCAGCTGTCCCACTCCAAACCCAAAAATATAAAAAAAATAAAATAAATCCAGGTCCTCACGCTAAAAAAAAAAAAAAAAAAAAAAAAAAAAAAGCTATATAGGCGTTGCAGATATGGTGTTTGGGGATCACCAGGGCATACAAGTGGTGGCATCAAAACCAATCATGAAGATAGATTGCATCTTTCAATGAGTGGAAAAGAACAACATTTACTCCAAGCTCCCGGTTTAGGACATATGACCACGATTTGAAGTTGGAAGAAAGGGTTTACACTTACAGTGCAGAAAAGGATTACTTTTTCTACACCGCAACACATGGAACCCCCTCCCTCTTGGAGGGTACTAACACTGGATGCTTACTTAAAAAGATTGTCCATCAGGTATCGGTAGTCAGGCTGATTGCTCTCAGGCATAAAACACACAGCAAACACAATAATGGCATTAAGGCCATCACCATAATAACCTAAAAAGAAAAAACAAAACAATGTTATTTTCACAACAACATGTGTACATGAAATATTCACATCCCAATCCAATTATTTCTAGTATGATGAAAATATTGACAACCAATCTATGATGATCTCACCAAACTACAGTACCAGTAAAATAAGTCTACGATTATTGAAGCTACATTTTGGACAAACTGCTACAATACAAAGTTGATATACAAAATGAGAGCTGTCTTATCGGCTAAATTATTTGAAATTCCATCTACCCACTTGTGCAATTCATATACTTCTACCAGACAGTATAGCCAGGAGGGAGACAACACTTTCTCTGAAAGCGTTAAGGAATTCAGTAGTGTCTCCCCCATCTGCAGTCTGCTTATTGGACAAGGAAACAAATTCATGTCAAATACACGGGGAAGATTCTCTATGCATTTCAAGGTTCCAATTTCTTCTTAATATTCATCAAGCTACATTTCTTCAGAGTGACTTTCAGTGCAGACCTTTGGTCAGAAGTGGGATAACTAAATATCTCCTATGCATTTTTCCTGTGTTCTAGAACAGCAAAATGCATGGAAACTGAGGCACTGTGCATGAGCTCTTTAGGCATTCATGCACAGAGAGAAACTGTCTCCACAGGTGTCAAATGCCAATCGGACAGCTTGGATAATACTTGAACAACCTCTACAGCTCTTTGTCAAGTAAGCAGAACTAAGTCAGTGTCGTGCTCACCCGGCAACGTAGGACAAAATCACAACTCATAGCTGGAGCAGCCTTGTTTACATACCCAGAAATATAACTTGCTACATTACAATAGGATTTAGAAAATGTATATATCTAAACTGTATTAAATATTTTTACACAATTTTACATACAAGGCATACACAATGTGATTGTATCTTTTATTCTATGAAAACACTATCTTCATTAGAGTTTTAAGAGCAATAAAACTCAGTGTGAATTAGCAACAATTTGGAATTCCCTTGATGAATGATGGTCAGCCTAGGTTATGTTGACCCTTACTGGAATGTAAATAATTCAGTGTATTTGCTGGTCAAAAGAAAACAAATATAGCTCAGGGCTAATGGAAATTCACCAAGACGACCCCCACCATTCAAATATGTTTATCCAAGCATAAAAGGCCCCTTCCTTGTAGAACATGTACAGACTGGTAAGGATCCATTGACACATCTTGTGCAATGGGCGCTGCTGACCTAATTTGACAATGGCCTGTTTGGACTAGACAGATTAACATTTAGAATTGGCAGTCTGGTAAGGTAGGCCACTTGTGATTCTTACTTTTTTTTTTTGCAACCAGTGGGTTGCAAAAAAAAAATTGAACCGATTCCCAGATCCACACATTTGATTTGGATGGGGGACCAATTCCTTCTAAGCTATTGCATTCTGCCAGCAGAGACTTTCCTGCAGGTAGAACACAATGATCACTATTGCCGGCACAACGCAAATATATTAATAACACACACACACAAAAACTCGACTGGTTTTATACAAATCAAAATTGATAGATCAACTTGTGTACAACCAGCTAACCCACACATGGATCAAAATCCAGCTGGTCCCTGCTGAACCGGCCAAATGTCAATCCATATATGGTCAGCTTTAGACACAAAGCATTAATTCTGATGCTTCACAAACCAGAGTTAAAAATTAGGTGCAAATGTGTATTTAAGCTAGTTTTTTTTTTATTTTTTACAATTTAGGCTTCTTTCACATGGTGCAGAGCCTGCTCTGATCAGCAAGAAATTCATGGGCAGATCTCCTGCTAAATAAGAGCTGAATGGAAACACTGAAATCTGTGCCCATTCAGTTTGTGCCCAGCAGACACGCGCCCGCTCTATTGGCAGCCCGATGTAAACAGACTCGCCTGTCCCCTTTACATCAGGCAACTTCCAATCTGTCATGTTTAGGTCTGGAGGAAAAAAAAAAGGAAAGGACAGTGTCTTTTTTCCGGTTCTGGACGAACTTGGAGGAATGTGGTGTTTTGTACAGGTGTCCCAGTGACACCTGTACAAAATATCTAGGCTCAGTTATCACCAATACAGGAAGGCAAAAAGAACACTGTCAGAATATATAACCCTAGCCTAACCCTGTAGAAAACATTAGATAAATGTTAAAGGAAAGAATGTTGCACAGAAAGCAGGGGGTAGTACAGAAATATAGTTTTCTGCAGACTGGAGTTCCGCTTTACAGCAAATCCTAACTCAAACAAAAAATATTTATTTTCACTTGGTAATCTTGTAAAGAACACTTTCTGAGCTAGGGTGGCTATGCTCACTCACTGCACTGTATCTATGGAGGGAGCCATGGTTGTCACCCAGGCTGGACTTCATACGTCTTCCTCTCCTGATCTACATGGGGGTAGGAAGATTAACAGTTTACAGAAAATAAGATTGCTTGCGCTTTGGGTTAAGCTCACAGGAAGTGACAAGGGCAATTTTCGCACTTACTAAAAATGTTCCAGCCTTAAAAGAGGGAAGTCCATCTTTTGGAGCATGTTGCATGTTACATCCATATTTATGTGCATTGTTTCTTTGCAAAGGGTAAATATAGCCTTTAGAGCCAGTTCACACAGGGGCGACTCAGCCGCCTGACAAGTCGCGCTCTGCTCTATTCAATAGAACCGTTCTAATAGGAGCGACGCAAGTCACTCCAACTTAGAGGGTTCTTGTACGACTTTGGGGGCGACTTGCATTGACTTCAATACAGAAGTCATTTTGCAAGTCGCCTTTCAAGTCATCTTGAGATCGCCTTGCTGAGTCGCCCCCAAAGTCATGCCGCCCCAGTGTGAAACGGCTCTTACCAATGAACACCAACATAGTCAATACACTAGGAATCATAGCTTTGACGTTTTTTGGGGTTTTAGATATATTTAAAATAAAATAGATGCATCTCAGTGTGCTATGCTAGTTTTTAACTAGAGCACCCCATTCTGATCACACAAACTCTGTAGTGGTGGAGCTAGGCTTAAATGTACAAAGTTTGCCCCTTTTGGCCAATGCAGATACAATTGAATGACTTTTCAAACTACAAATGAAGGCTCACTGTGAGCAGCTGAAATTAGCCGAGGTAAACAGATTTTACATATGGCATCTCCTAAACTAATTTCCTTACATTCTGTAGTGGTCTTAGTATGAAGCAAGATGGATGTTATCTTGAGCAAAAACAGAACACAGAAGTGCCCTAAATCAAATGCTAGCCCCATACGCTAAAGCTGGATACACCACTATACAATTTTCTGCAGATTTTGTCTTCAGATTTACCAAAACCATATACTATGAGGTCAAACCAAGAGTTCCAATTTGTATGCAATCAAGCAGGCCCTACAAGGTTTTGGTAAATATAAAGGAAATCGGACAACAAAAGTTGTACAGTGTGTATGGGGTCTTAGGCTCTCTAAAAAGCAACAGCTCTTTGCTAGTTTAAAGTGCACCATTTAATTAGCATACCAAGAGAACACAGGCTCAGCTTTCTAAAAAGTGACCTGGTCACAAGAGGAAAAAAAATAGATAAAAAAAAAACGAACACACAAAGCACTCTGTATAATAACAGTATTACCTACCTGTTTTGCCACTTGAGTATTAGATTTTTTGCAGAGCTATGCCCACCCGCAACCACTTTAGCATCTCACAGTTCTGGGTGGGGATACTTTGTCACTATTGTGTTCCAGAGATTTGAGTTATAGGAGGCAAGACAGTGAGTATCGATACTCTTTTTTTACAGGGTGCTTTTTTTGTCAGTTGCTTTATCTGAATTTCTGCCATACCTTTAAAATATACCGCGCACTATTTTGCCCTGAAAATCAGGGCAAAATCGTGGGTGCGCAATATACACCGATACCCGCCACGAGTTTGAATACTGCGCCGGCATATATCGAGCGCAGTACACTCGTGCATCTTCGGGCAGTCTCTGCGCCTCTCGCACTGACGTCCTGAGCGTACAGGACGTCAGCGCGACAGTTGCCGAGCCTGCCCGACGATACACGAGTGTACTGTGCTCGGTATATGTCGGCGCAGTATTCAAACTCGGCGCGGGAAACGAGCGGGGAGGACGCCGCCGAAGAGGACACCCGACCCGCCGAAGAGGACACCCGACAAGGCCGCCGATGGACGCTGTGCAAGACACCAAAACTGTGTACAAAAAAAACTTTTCCACAGGATTGGGGGCCACTTTAGGGGTGAGCGGTATACGCGGGAGCGCGTTATACCGCGATAAATACAGTACCCACCATCTGCTTAAGCCTATTTTCAAAGTAGGTGTACACATCCCAAAACGTAAAATAGTTTTATTCTTGAGGCCAGAGAATCTCTTACCTCCATGGCTGATGACTTTTTTGTAAGGTTCTATAGCAGACATGTCCACCCTGTGATCCTGGTCTCCAATCCTGAACATACGCCAGCGTCTGCTCTCCTCCTTCTCCTCTGCAGCAGTGTACTCTGGAATCGATCCTTTTGGAAGTACTTCAGTAGTTTTTGGTTTCGGGAGGTCATCTGTCAAAAAGACATTATGAAGCTAAAACATAATTTTTTTATTCCACTCCGTTCGTTAACTTTTCTCTTTGTGAGAACAGCATTAGCTTTTGCTGGAAACAGTATATTTACATTAACTATAACATTATGACCACCTACCATAATCCATCGAGCCATGGACTCCACTAGAACTCTGAAGATGTGCTGTGGTAGCTGGCAGCAAGCCACTGTAACAGATATTTCAATACCTTTACATTGTGAGGTGGGGCCTCCTTGGATTGGACTTGCTTTTCCAGCAGATCCCACAGATGCTTGATTCGATCGAGATCTTTAGAATCTGCAGGCCAAGTCAACATCTGACATTCGTGCGACCATTCCTGAATTCCTCAGACTAGGCCACCCTCTTCCACTGCTCCATGGTCCAGTTATGATGCCCATGTGCCTATTGTAGGCACTTTTGGCTTTGGACACAGGTCAGCATCCGATCTGTGGCTACACAGCCCTATACACAACAAGCTGCGATGTGTTCTGACTCCTTTCAATCGGAACAATCGCAGGGTATCAGACCCGCGCTATCTGATTTGTGGAGAGGCGGTTCAGTGTTTGAAAAGAGAATATTCAAATGCCTTTTCTAAACACACCTGGGTGGACTGTGAGCACAATGCTTTGCGCTCCGAGTTCACCTTTTTTGAAGCCTATTAGAGCCTATGGCTCTAATTAGGTGCTTAAAAAAAAAAAAAAAAAAAAAACCCCGCTAAAATTCAGGCGCCCGGCATCCAAAAAGGGGCCAGACGCCTGAATAGGGTGTGGCAAGGTGGCCATGGATAGATTCATATAATGCATGAATCTATCCATTGGGAAGTGGCGCCCATGCACCATTAAAGTGGTTGTACACCCTGTACAACCACTTTAAGGCTTACCTGTAGGTGCAGGAAATATCTCCTAAACCTACATGGTTTAGGAAATATTGCCAAAGTCCCCGTTAGCTGATGTATTCAGCGCAAACGCACTTTTGAAAGGGCACACTGTGCCGTTTCTGGATTGGGGTCATGCCATGATCAGTCACAGAGCCAGAGTCCATGGGGAAGAGGGGTGAAGGATGCTTCCAGCCAGCGGGGACATCACAGGCTTCAGTTTCAGGTAAGTGACACATAATGGGCTACTATGTAATGCATAGTAGCCCATTCTGCTTTACCTTTGCAGGGAAATAAAGAGGAAGTAAAACCCATCAGGGTTTACTTCCTCTTTAAAGGATGCACCGCCACAGGGAACCAGTGTATTCACATTTAAGAACACCTTTCTTTGCCTTCCTGAATTGGTTGTTACAAAAACAGACAATGCTGTAATGGCCCTTTTCCATAGAAAGGATTATTTAGTGCAAAAAAGGGATTATCTCCAAAAGAGACTTTTTTTTAAAGTAATGGAAAATGTCTGCATGCAATAACAAATTCTTCCCACACCAATGTTATCCAAATGCAACAGACTTTGGCAACGAGCTATACTGCTAGTATGGAATAGTGTTATTCATACCGAATGTTATACTTTTTAAAACAGCTTATTACCATAAGGCGACATATGCATATAATTTCTAGAAATAATAGAAGCAGTGTTATATGAAACATACTGTACAGGAGTAATTTATCAATTTAAGCAATACAATCAGATTAATTTTTACCTTCCCATTCAAATTCATTGCTGTTCTCCGATGGAGTATCTAGATCATCTAAATCCAAGTCCCCACTTTCATCCAAATCCTCAGATAAGATGGAGCCATCACTGCGATCCAGTGTTAGACTTAAATTGGGTGCTGTGAGTTTTTTCTTTTTTTTACTGCCGTTGATTTCAAGTGGACTGGGAACTGCAAAAGATAACAGAAAATAAATACAGTTGATATCACAAATCTAGTCTTATTTCTACAACACAGTAAACTGTCTTGGAGATGCAAGCTCAGCACTCTGCACTTCAGCAGCTAGATGTGATTTCCTATTCCACCGAGAGGTTGATTCATTGCCAAGGATGAACAGGGCTGTCATTCAGATTCAGTGCAATGAGCACCAGCAAAAATAATGGCATGCACAGGGAGGCACTCAGTGCATTTTCTAACTGTTGATGTGCATCTCTGTGCTCATTTATGCTGTGTTTGAACAACAATTCCATTTATCCACAGAGATAAACAGCCCATGTGCTCTCCAGAATGTGCAAAGAAGTGAGCTGCAGCTGCAAGATTCAGCTCCTAAACCATCTAAATGTGCCTTTAATCCTTCAAAATACATGAACGGTGACAACCGTGTTAAAAGTGATGCAAAAGCTTGACTATTCCATACCACAAAAGACTTTCAAACCAATGTATAATTATAAAATAATGCATTTTTTGTAAATATGAACTAGAGTACAGATTGTTCGCAAAAGCTTGTGCATCACTTGCTCATTGTGAAATAACAAAACAGAGTGAAAAAAGAGTGAGTGCTGAACATGTGTTCAACACAAAAAAGTAAAAGCAAAATGCCATAGTAGTGGTAATGTGCGACAAGAAAACGTTTTTGCATAGAAGTGGAATTTTCAGTATCAGCCTCATAATGCTTCTTACAGGACCATAAAGAATAAATGGTACTCCAAAAGGAACAACTCTAACTATTTGTCCACAGAGGAATGTCAAGGGCCTATGTATACAGGAGTCTGCGGTAACCACAGGTCAGGATTTCCCATTAATAAGTGCTGTTCAAGGATAGCCGCAAATACCACTATCAAATATTAAATAGAAGACTCTTGGGGGTCAATTTACTAAAGGCAAATGGACTGTGTACTTTCAAGTGCAGTTCTACTAATTTTCCCCAGAGGTTGGTGTGGTGAAGCTTCGCATTGTAAAGAATACCCAATCTGGTGTAAGAAAAAAAAATAAAAAAAAGTTAAAAAATAAAATAAACCCCCAAATAAATCCCCACACTCGCACATGACTGGATTATGGAAACCAACAGAGCTTCATTACATTCACTGAGCAATGGGCAAAAGGAGTACAACTGTACTTGCAACGTGCACAGTCCATTTGCCTTAAACGGGTTGTAAAGGGGAAAAAATAAAAATAAATCCTTAATAGCTTCATTTACCTTAGTGCAGTCCTCCTTCACTTACCTCATCCTTCCATTTTGCTTTTAAATGTCCTTATTTCTTCGGAGAAATCCTCACTTGCTGTTCTGTCTGACAGTAATGAAAGACTTTCTCCCTGGTGTGGAGCGTCGTGCTCTCCCTTGGACTACAGGAGAGTCTGGATGCTCTCTACGTTACAGATAGAGAAAAGGAGCTGTGTGTTAGTGGGCGTCCTGACTCTCCTGTAGTCCAAGGGAGGGGGCGAGCACGACACTCCACACCAGGGAAAAAGCCTTGCATTACTGTGTGGAGTTACAGACAGAAGAACAGGGAGTGAGGATTTCTCAGAAGAAATAAGGACATTTATAAGCAAAATCGAAGGATGGAGGTAAGTGAAGGACAATTTTTTTTTTTACCTTTACAACCCCTTTAAGTAAATCAAGCCCTTAAATCCCCATACACACCATTCGATTTTCTGCAGATTTTTGTCTTCAGATTTACCAAAACCATGTAGTGCAAGGGCCTGCCTGATTGCATACAAACTGAAACTCTTAAGGTTTGACCTCATATTATATGGTTTTGGTAAATCTGAAGACAAAAATCGGCAGAAAGGCTAGGTTAACACTGCGATTTTACCGTGATTTCGCGGCTGCGGTTTTACCGCGATTTCGGCCGCGATTTAAGAGACATCTGTGCAGGGTTCAATGTAAATCACGACCCGAAATCGCAAAAAGTAGTACAGGAACTACTTTTTGAAATCGGTGCAGTGCCGCAGATGCGGCGTCGCACCAATTAGGACAGTGCCATTGACGACAATTGCCGGCAAGTGCCTCCGATTTGAGATGCGATTTGACATGTGAAATCGAAATCTCAAATCGTACCCAGTGTGAACCTGGGCAAAATCCAATAGTGTGTATGGGGTCCAAGTCTACAGTGCACACAGGCAATTCTAATTGAATGCAATGAAAGTCAACAATTCAGCGTATGCACCTTCATCAATTGCCTTTAGGTGCCGCTGAGACTTTAAATTCAATCAACAAGTGGTAGCACAGCATGTGTGAGGGGTTCTAAAATCGTCAGAATTCTGATGGGGCTTGGTGAGCCCTAAAGAGAACCTATGTTGACTGGTCTTAGTCTACATTGGCATGTGGCTCTGGAAAGCAATGAACTCTCAATTGGATCAGGGTAAAAACTGTGCCGCAGTAAGAGCACTACTTTAGCATGACTACTTTATACTTTTTTTTTAGTTGCACCACTTCTAACAGAAACTGCATCATAACATAAATGATGTGAACTGCCAAGCAAAACAAAGGCATAGTTGTACAAACCTCCAACTCAAATGTTGAAATAAAAAAAAAAAAATTACGACAGCCTTGCTGTAGATGCAATTGCATTATACACTGATCTGTGGTTGGCAGGAAGCAAGACAGTGTTGAAAACCATGTGGCAACCATTTAATACAGAAGCCATATCCACTCCTGATGATGAATAATGATGTGTCCAACCAAGTCACAAGATATATCATAATATGTTCAAAGACAAGAGAGTTTTATTTTATTTTTTTAACCAAAGAGAATGCAACACATTGAAGATAATTAATAACTATCAGGGTAATTCTGTCAATCAAATCCCAAGCATCAAAGGGCTAAGACATTTATCAACTACATAGATATAGGTCTTGTGCACGCTAGACTTCCTCCTACATCTGGCCTTACATTTCATAAAAATCCAGTGAAGAGATGTTAAAATAGTATTTCCATAGAATTTCTGTCCACTTAGTTGCTGGGCTTAAATAGGAAGCAAAAAGATGACAAAGCAGATTTTTCCTTCACCAGTATGTGAATTTTCATGTCAAACTTGATAAATGAAGCCGCTATAAAAATATGAAGGTTTTAGATCTAACCGACCAATCATTGCAGAGTATTTGTACTGCTGTTCCTAGGAAAATCTCACTGGTTGTGACTGGCTAAAATGACGATCTAAAGTGTGATGAAGGCTGCATTCACACCGGAGCATTTTCAGCTCTTAAAAATGCCCCCCCCAAAAAAAAAAAAAAAAAAAAAAAAAAAAACACACCAGAAAGAACGCCCAACAAGCAAAATCCTATTCATTGCAATGGCACCTGTTTACATCCAAGCATTTTGTCACCTGAAGCAAAACACCTTAAGCTCAAAAAAGTACATGAGCTTCTTTGGGGCAGATTACAGGCATTTTACAGCCTTTTACATTGGTGACCTGAACAAAATTGCAGAAAAAAATGTGATCTGCATAGAATTCAAATGCATATTGTACCGTCTCGCTTTATATTGGAAAGCGCTGTGCAAACTGTTGGTGCTATACAAATGCTGAAAAATAATAAATGTCTGCTCCGGTGTTGTCTGAACACTCTAGTTTCCCTTCCACGACCAGAGATTTACAGATCAGTTAATCAACTTCTATTTTAAAGCTGAACTCTAGGTGCAGTTTTTATTGCAATGTTACATTGGTCCAGCATGGACCACTACTAGAATGAATATTTCATACCTATAGGATTGCTGTGGAAGCAGAGACTCAATGTTATAAAACTTCAAAAGGATGGACAGTTGTACTCCAAAAAAACTCTTGAGTTGTCTATTTGTAAAATCAATAGAAAATGCACCAAAAATGTGGAAAAACCTACGCGTTTCACACTGTCAGTGCTTATTCATGGCTATGAATAAGCACTGAGACAGTGTGAAACGCGAAGGATATTTTTCCCCATTTTTTGCTGCTTTTCTGTGGTGCATTTTCTATTTTTTTTTACAAATAAAGACAACTCAAGAGTTTTTTTGGAGTGCGGCTGTCCATCCTTTTGAAGTTTCTATCATTTGCCTAGTGCATTGCCAGCACCCTAGGTTTCCTGAGAGGTTCTTGATTGCTTAGTATACCCACCTGGAGCGGTGACTCCCTTTCCCAGAGAATCAATGTTAGTTGGTGCTGCAAAAGTGATCACCATGGTATTTGGGGTCCTGTCTCAGAGAGGCATTCTCTGATTGGACAACAGGGAGATCATGACATCACTGATCCCCACCTCTCAGTCTTGTTCGATCAGAGAACACCATGTGCTATTGGGGAAAAAAAAAAAAGCGTTCTGTAAATGGCGACTGTACTGGATGAATAACCGCGCTGTCACTATGCAGAAGGGTGGCCACTCAGCCCAGGAACCAGAAGACCTCGGCAATCAAAGATTCTCAGATTCTCAGCTTCCACACATATGGAATAGGTTTCCCTACATTGGTTTAACTTGGACTAAGGTAATTGTGCAATAAAAACCATAGCTGGAGTGCAGCTTTAAAGAGGGCTGCCATTCCTGATCTTCTGAAAATTGCTAGTTGCCTGGCTTTTTTACTTTTCAAATTATTAACCCAGAACATTCATATAACATAAGCATGTGAGTAAAAAGCACCAACATACAGGGCATACTTGTTACACATAATCAGATCAGAAAGCATTGATGCCAAAAGAGTCAACACAAGAAGACAAACTAGCATTTTCAGAAGTAGACATGAGCAATAGCAACCCCAAGGTCTGCCATGACAATAGTTTACGTTAATGTAGAATGGCGCTAATCTTCTGCATTTTGCTTGGAGGCCAAATTGTGAAAAACATGATCTTATATTCTGTCCTGAAGACAAATGAATCATAGGGGTGCAGACAAAAGGAGCAACCACAAAAGGTTAAAATCAGCAGGCATAGACAAGCAGACCGAGTAACATGCAAATATAGCTAGGAGGTAGATACTTGCGTGAGTTACGAGATGCTGAGTAAGGAATACAATAAACTGACTGATCCAGCACTGGAAAAGCCCAAGCTAAAGCAGACAGACAGACACAGGGTCCACAAACATGGGTACACAAAACAAGAGACAGTTGAAAAGAATTAGAGGAAGAATTAGGCATTATAAAAATCTGAACTCATTAACTACACGGCACTCACTGCTCTGTACTTCCTAAACTAGAAAGGCCTTGTGAAATCAACAATAGTCATCATTAATCTCCGAGTGCAGGATGGGCACTGGTATTCCCAATGTATCAATGTCCATGTCAGCACTTACCAATAACACAGCTGAATTAGTTTTATTAATACAAGCTATATATGAAGGGGTTAATACATACTATATATGAAGGGTCTGTCAGTGCGGCAAAGCCTCTTTACCTGCTCAGTTCAAAGCAGTGAGATGTGTCTGCAAGATGCAGCTCACCACTCTTCTGAATGTAATGTTACTGAAACATTCAAGATCAGAACAAATCTTCATACATCTAAATGATTGCAATGGCACTATTCCTGAAAAATACCACAATGGTACTACATCTGAACAATACTTTTTTTTAAAAGGTAGAGATTTTTCAGTTTCTACCAATCTTAAATCAATGGCATGCTTAGCCAGTCACCAAATGCCAAGAGTTGCAACTAAGGCTACTTTCACACTGGGGCGGCGTTGGTGGTAAAGCACCGCTAGTTTTAGCGATGCTCCTCAGCCGCTAGTGGGCCGATACAAAGCACTTGCAAAATGCCTCGGCAGCGGCCCACTAGCAGCCGAAAAGCGCCGCTAAAACTAACTTGATTTCAATGGCAGGGGCGTTTTAGGAGCAGTGTATTTACGACTTCCGCAACACCCAAAAGAGGCTGCTTGCAGGACTCTTGTCATGCAAGCACTTTGCTCCAGTGAGAAAGCACTCAGGCTCTCACACTGGGGCGACAGGGAGGCGTTTTTCAGTCCAAAAGCACCTGAAAAAAGGATCAGTGTGAAAGTGGCCTTAAAAAGGGGCATTTGGGACAAGTAAAACATGACCGTGACCATGTTGAAGGTGGCCCATTCCATGCTGGATGGCCTTTAGCTTCTTATCTTGGCATGAGAGTCTTCAGAAATTTACTGACTGAAAGTGAAATTGTAGCCTACATCATAGAACCGAGTCACACAAATATATATATATATATATATATATATATATATATTTTTTTTTCATGGCAACTTTTTGGTCAACAGTCCTCAGCACAGTATAGGTTCCAGTCGTTACTCAATCCTAAAACACTAGTTTAGGATAGGGTGAAGAGGCAGGGTTTGACAAATTTGCTTGGAATCTAGGAGCCAGCTAAAAAAGTTAGTAGCCAGATACGCACCCCCTCCCGCTGAGCTTGCGTGCATAAGCAAACGTATACGTGAGTAGCGCCGGCATATGAAAGCGATGTTCAAACCACACATGTGAGGTATCGCCGCGATCGGTAGAGCGAGAGCAATAATTCTAGCCCTCCTCAAAATATGCAACCTGTAGAATTTTTTAAACGTCGTCTATGGAGATTTTAAAGGGTAAAAGTTTGTCGCTATTCCACGGGCAGACGCAATTTTGAAGCGTGACATGTTGGGTATCAATTTACTCGGCGTAACATTATCTTTCACAATTAAAAAAAAAAAAAAATTGGGCTAACTATACTTTTGTCTTATTTTTTTAATAAAAAAAATAAGGTGTATTTTTCCCCAAAATAGTGCGATTGTAAGACCGCTGCGCAAATACAGTGACAGAAAGTACTGCAACGACCGCCATTTTATTCTCTAGGGTGTTAGAATAAAAAAAATATATGTTTGGGTGTTCTAATTAGAGGGAAGGAGATGGCAGTGAAAACACAGGGGAAGCTCGATAAGTCTTGTCATGCCAACGGCCACCACAATATGGCGCCAGATCACAGAAGGAAGCATAGGCCTGCAGAAAGCCACAAAGCGGCGGCCTCAATTACCGGTCGGCGCAGCACAACGCGATTGCGCGGCTGGGGGGAGAATGGAGACACAGGATGGGGCATCCTGTGTCTCCAAGCGCCCCCACCTACCCTGTCGCACAATAGCGTTGGCCGGTAATTGAGGCCGCGCTTTGCAGCATTCTGCAGGCCTATGCTTCCTTCCCCAGGCACCAGGTCGCTAATTCTAGTCGCAATTGCGACCTGGCACCCAGATTTCTTTGAGCCATGTGAAGAGGTATTTAAACCCGTCAGGCTTTTATTGCTGTCGGTGTCAAGTTAGGGGGAATTAACACCGTATTTCCTATTTACGGTTATCGTGAAAAAATAAAAAATAATTCACAAGTTTGGAGATATCACTAGAATAGGAATAGAGGAGAAACCTTCCAACCTTAACACTAGTTAATCCAAAATGAAAAAATAAATAAAAAAGTTTTGCCTTTAGTGCTACTTTAGGTTTATATTGCAGGGGGTGCCTAAAATGTGACTTTGATCTTAATGCAGACTTCTGGAAAATCAATGAGCCAATCACAAAAGGGAAATATTTCTGGGGGCAATTCAGTACATCAAATTGTGTACAAAACACCTCAAGGTTGTCATTGGGTCTTTAATTTACAGAAAATTACAGCGGCTGCAGATTGAAAAGTAATTTTGTAATAACATTAAATTACAACATAGTTTCTGTAGCAATCATATGTTATATTGCATTCATTTTTTCCCCAATGGAAGTAGAGACGCAAGTATTGCAGACTGTATAGATCTGCTTATATTATTTAGATTGCACAGCTGAAGTTGTTCCTGATCCCCACTACTGATCTTTAACCACCTCAATACCAGGCACTTTCACCCCCTTCCTGCCCAAGTAATTTTTCAGCGCCGTCACAATTTGAATGACAATTGCGCGGTTATGCAACACTTTACCCAAATGAAATATTATCATTTTTTCCCCACAAATAGAGCGTTGATGGCATTTGATCACCTCTGTTTTTATTTTTTCCGCTATAAACCGAGCAAAAATTTTGAAAAAAAAAATGCAATATTTTTTAACTTTTTGCTATAATAAATATCCCCAAAAATATAAAAAAAAAATCCCCAGTTTTTACCGATATGTATTCTTCTACATATTTTTGGTAAAAAAATAAAAATAAATCGCAATAAGCGTATATTGATTGGTTTGCGCAAAAGTTATAGCGGCTACAAAATAGGGAATAGATTTATAGCATTTTTTTTTATTATTATTATTAGTAATGGTGGCGATCAGTGATTGTTATCATGACTGCCATATTGCGGCAGACACACCGGACACTTTTGACACTATTTTGGGACCACATTTATACAGAGAACAGTGCTATAAAAATGCACCGATTACGGTGTAAATGTGACTGGCAGGGAAGAGGTTAACCACTAAGAGGCAATCAAAGGGTTAAATGTGTACCCTAGTGAGTGATTCTTACTGTGGGGGGAGGTGACTGATCAGTGTCACTATGTACATATGTACAAGGGACACAACATCAGTCTCCTCTCCCTGACAGGACGTGGATCTCTGTGTTCACACACAAAGATCCACAGTCCTGCTCAGTTACTGGGTAATCGCGGGTGCCCGGCAAACATCGCGGCCGCCGGGCACGTGCATCAAGTTCCCAGTAACGCGGCGGGTGCGCGCACGCCCCCTAGCGGCTCGGCTCGGACGTCATACGACGTCCTCCCAGAACTAAAGCATTATGCCGCCGTCAATTGAGGGTGGCCGGTAGTAAAAGTGGTTAAAGACTCCTTTCACACTGAGCCGCAGCTGCATTAAACAAAAAAGCACAGCGATTTAGAGACACTTTTTGGCCATTAGCAGGGAGCTTTTAACCCCAAAGGAGGAGACAAAAGCAGCCGTGTTGCAGAACTTGTAAGGTGCTTTTCAGGCGCTTTGGAAGCGCTGCCCATTCATTCAATGGGCAGGGCGTTTTGGGAGCACTGTATACATCGCTCCCAAACCGCCACAAAGACGCTGCTTGCAGGACTTTTCCCAACGGCCTGCCAGCGCACCACTCGAGTGGGTAAAGTCACACTGAAATGAATGGTAGGTGGTTTACAGGTGCCATTTCTAGCCTTGCCTTGCCACAAAAAGGAGAACAGAGGTAACAGCTAAAAATGAACCGTTATCCTAATATATGAACTAAAACAATGGATTTAATGGTTTCCCAAAACAGTTACATTCAAGGTAGGCCAGGAACGGTAACCGTCACAGTTGCTTGTTTACTCAACTGAACTAAGCCATCAAATAGTCAAGGTCATAACTGATCAAATGTGCAACATTATGGCAACTGCAGATCAGAGGCTAAGATGGCAGCTTCCTTGCTTAACCACTTAACCACCACTAGCCGTAAAATAACGGCTGCAGGGTGGTTCCTTAACTTGAGGTGGACGTTATACAACGTCCTCCCGGAGTTGCGCGCACACGGGAATGTCCGTGACCGCCGGGTCCTCTGCATCACGGACCGCGGTAAATTGCCGCTGATAGCGGCCGTTTACCACGTGATCGCTCCATCCAATGACGGAGCGATCACATGTAAACAAACCGGCGTCATTTGATGACCCCGGTTCCTCCCTCCTCTCTCTGTACCGATCGGTACAGTGTGAGAGGGGGGAGCACGGGTGTCAGCAGCGCTGTGGATGGATCTGTGACTATTGCAGTCACAGATCCATCCATCCCTGCTCAGCCATCCCTGCAACCCCCTGAACAATACTCTCGCGCCAATACTCTGCAATACCCCCCGCGCCAATACTCTGCAATACCCCCCCCGCGCCAATACTCTGCAATACCCCCCCCGCGCCAATACTCTGCAATACCCCCCCCGCGCCAATACTCTGCAATAGCCCCCCCCCCGCGCCAATACTCTGCAATACCCCCCCCCCCCGCGCCAATACTCTGCAATACCCCCCCCCCGCGCCTTTATGTAAAACCTTTATCCAAAAAGGAACTAAACTGTTTGCTGTAGCTACTTAAAGTATTAGCTAAAGTTTAGCGTCAAAATCAGGGGGTCAAGTCCTGGGGAAAAAAGTGTGCATAATTACTAAACCGCATTTTCTTTTTTTTCTTTTTTCGATCCACTGTACCTTAGTAATCCTTTATGTTACTGGCCGCTTCCTGTATATGGATTCATCGGGTAGTGTGCGGGTATTCCATCACTTCCTCGATGCCGCAATGTCTCCTGGGAACAATGACAAAAGCTCCCAGGAGACATTGCGGAGGTCTGCCGCAAGTTATCGCGGGATTTAGAAAGAACTTAAGTCAAGACTCGAGCTGGGCATCGCCGCTTAGTGAAGGATTGGCTCGGGTGGCTCGGCTGCTCTAGTCCTGCAAAGGGAACTGCGTTCCTGCTGTGAAAAAAGTGCAGGGACTCCGTTCCCACAGGACTTGAGCCCTGGTCAAAATGTTAGTGCATTTATATCTGCTAGTGCATCTAACACTCCCCTCCCCCCAGACTGCCAATGCTGCTGTCTGCTGTGCCCCTTCATCCAGAGTGGAGGCACTGTAATACAGGAGGGGTGTTACTGGTCAGATCACCAAATAAAAACAGGAGGGGGAAAAGCCTAAAAAAGAAAAACTGATGCAGTCTAATGACTGGTGAGCTGCAAGTTATAAAATTTTTGGTTTGTGGTTTAACAAATTACTGAAAAATATTTACCAGAAACATTAGCTAAATATGAAAAACAGGTCCAACATACAGGAATACGTTTATATCTTATTTATGAATCTCTTAAGTCACTGGATTGATTTTGATTTGAATGATCTTTAAACTATGAGCATACTGATGTTCTGTATAGATTTATAAAGGTAAATCACCCTTACCTGGTCTGCCCTCTCCATCTGTTCCAGACAAGTAATCCCCTTCTATATGGTCATCTTCTGGAAGTGGTCTGGATAACATAGGACAACTTTCATCATAAAACCATACGCAGCAACCAACAATGTCAGCAGTTCTTACCATTATTTACATCATAACATAGGAAAAAAAACAGCAAAAAAAAAAAAAGAAGACGGTAGGACGGTGTGACTATGGGCCAAATACATACGTCACACAACTCAACATCTAAAAATAGGTGCAAAGAACAGTAAGGCCCCTTTCACACAAGCATCCCCAACAGGTCTGCCTGTCAGTTTTCAGGTGAACTTGATCGGAAACTCCATATTAGTTTAAGGCTCCATGCACACTGGGCTTTATAAAAAAAAAAAAGAAAAAAAAAGGGTTCTCTTGGGAGTACAAAAAAAAACGGAGTATTTTTTGTACAATGTTTAGAGGAGTGTTACTTTTTTCTGCCAGTGCACTCCAATCAGAAAACGCAAGCCAGAAGGGTTTTTCCTGCCTGTAAACATCCTAATGTACATGGGACACAGGAGAACATTGAGTTGCTTCTACAGGCAGAACACAAAACTTGTACAAGCAACGTTTAAGCCAGTGTGCATGGAGCCGAAGGGTGGGCAGATGAAAAGGGCAAATAAATTCAATTGACTTCAGAGTACATCCAGGTCAACCCACATTACATGCAGCCAGTCAAATCACTGGTGCATATGCTCTGAAGGAACAGCCACCCGTGCCATCCCTTCAGAACCCTGTGCCGCGAGCGACAGCTCCCCTGCACATGCGCAGGAGTGACATTGCGGCTCCGGCCAGTCACAGAGCCCACAAACCCAGAAACAAGAAAGGTGAAGATAGGAGCCCCTGCAGCACTGACATTGCAGTAAGGCAAGTTTCATATTATGTGCCAGTATGCGATGCACTAGGGCTGTTGAATATGATTGGCGAATCGATGCATCCATTCCCGATTCAGCATCAATGCTGAGAACGGCTGCAATAGATTAGTAATTACGTCATCCCGCCAAACTCAGCCTCTGTTAGGTAAAAGAACCATTGGTGGCTTGGAGCAGGAGCTGGATAAAAAGCCCCCTCCTAGTTGGGCTCTGCCGCTGTGACCAATGAGCACCACCTCCCGGCACTGACGTCATCCCCAGCCGCCCGTGTTCAGTGGCGCAGTCTTCCAGCCAGTGAGCCATGGGAGCCCCAAGCAACACTGACTGCCTGGATGCTGACACCTGCCCTCCTCACTCACCCAATAATGGAGTAGTTATCTCTATGGGGGTGATGTCTCTGATGATGGGGGTACAGTATGTCTGTGATGGGGGACTCAGTCTCTGGAAAGAGGGGGCTGCCTGTGATGGGGGGGTCTCTATCTCTGGGGGCTTGGATCATGGCTGTGATGGAGAGGTCTGTCGTTTCTCTGAGGGGTGGGTGTCTGTTTCGCCACTTATCCCACCACCCCTGATCCCATCCCAAATCTTCTGAGCAGCCCAGAACTACTTTGTGAGAGTCAGTCTATTCCACATTTTCACAGCTTACGGCAAAGAAGCCCGTTTTTCCTTTAGATGTAAAGGATGCCCCTTTGTTCTCTGTAATGAACTGAAAAAGGAATAACTTGTAGCCCGCTTGGGATTGTTATGAGAATTACCCTTCCCAAATAGGATATTGCGCCAAGAGCAAATGGAAAAAGAAAGACATTTGGAAGTTCTTCTGACTGCTTGAATATTTGGACAAAAATCAAGTGCAGTAATAGTGATGCATTGCGGAATCAAATTGTAGACAGGATAATCTTAATTGAATCGTTGGACCAGTAAACTAGCTCATGACTTTACCTTGAAGAAAAAAATAAAAATGCTCAGCGGTATAAAAACCTCTTTAAAAGATAAGTTCTCCTTTTGGAACATGCTACATGTTTCACCCATTTTTAGGTTGGAACACATAACATGTTTCCACTCCTGCAGTGGCTCAGCGATCCAAGCTCTGTTAGACAGCAGTATGGGAAGAAGTTCCCCCGTATCAGCGAATATGAATGGAAGACGACAAGGTCCGGCAGCCTTTGCCGCGGTTGCCTTATAGTTTCTCAATGAACTACCACGGCACTGTTGAGCACTCTAATAGTTCATGGATGTCCTGTCAGTGTGAAATGCTGACCTGCTCATCTGCCCATTCTCACAATGAAATGAAGATCAATTAAACAATACGTCATTCATGAACAATGTTGGGAAAAGAGAAAACTCTCAGCAACAGTTCAACAACAAAAAACAAACAGTATTTCCACTAAAGACATTAAAATAAAATACTCCTACATATGTAAAATAGATACAGTTTTTAGTATATAAAATGATCTACAATTACCTTGGAAAGTCTTCATCCTGCCATTCTTCCTTAAACTCTACTCCTTCCATCCTCAGCCTTGCTTCTGTTGTATTCACAGACTCCGGTCTCTCAAAGGATCCAGACTTGCCTTTGCTAAAAAAAACAAGACAAAATAACTATTATAGATATATTTTTTGACATTGGGGTTGTTAGCGCTCGTGGTAGATGCATTTTTGTGTAGTGAGTTCACACCAAACAGGCATATATTGTTAAGGGCCTGGTAGCCCACGTTTACTAAATAGAAAAAAAAAAGTCCACTCAGGAGTCCCACGCAGGGGTTTAAACGTTATTCAGAAAGTAACTGAAAATACTAGCCCACCCGGCTACTCTTCAACAGCACTGGTACCTTAAACCAGGGCTCGACAAATCCCGGTCGCCATGGCGACTAGAAATAGCATCCTGGCGACTTGGCTTGGAAGGTGGGAAAAAAAAAAAAAAAAAAAAAAACACATACATATATATTTTTTGTGAAGTCCCCAGCTCTTCCTTGTGTGAGCTGGCGCCATCTGGTGGTGGCCGTTGGTATTACAAGTTAAGCATTACAAGTTGAACAGCAATTCTAATGTAATTTTTCACTATTTTTACTGCCATCTTCTTCCCTCGAATTAGAACCCCCAAACATATATATATATTTTTTATCCTAACACCCTAGAGAATAAAATGGCGATCGTTGCAATACTTTGTCATGCCGTATTTGTGCAACGGTTTTGGGAAAAAAATTACACTTTTTTAAATTAATAAAACAGTAAAGTTATCCCCATTTTTTTTTAATATTATGAAAGATCATGTTACGCCGAGTAAATTCATACCCAACATGTCACGCTTCAAAATTGCGTCCGCTCGTGGAATGCCGACAAACTTTTACCCTCTAAAATCTTCATAGGCGACGTTTAAAAAAAAAATCTACAGGTTGCATGTTTTGAGTTACAGAGGAGGTCTAGGGCTAGAATTATTGCTCTCGCTCTACCAATCGCGGCGATATCTCACATGTGTGGTTTGAACACCATTTACATATGCGGGCGCTGCTCACGTATGTGTTCGCTTCTGCGTGCAAGCTCGTCGGGACGGGGTGCGTTTTCTGGCTCCTAACTTTTTTAGCTGGCTCCTAGATTCCAAGCAAATGTGTCAAACCATGCCTTAAACCACCAGATCTTCCAGTCCAACAGTCTTGGAAGCGTACAGTCTTTGGGCTCCTTAAACGCACACAGCTTCAACCCCCTCAATGCACACAGCTTTGAGCTTCTTGGACGCACACAGCATCTATCTTCACACAGAGGCGCTCACAAGCAGCCACTGCTCCAACTCCACCTTCCTCTCACTTCTAACTCTTACCAGCCCTTCAATTATATGAGCTGTGTGCACACCCTGCAGGCTATCTATAAGATCTGGACACAGGTTTGGAGATCCCCGTCCCACCCATATCTCTGAGGAATCTCCAAGCCACAGAGCCCCTTGTACAGATAAATAAATCTGAGAAAACTGCCAGAGCAGTTTTAAAATTTAAGCTCCGCACTCAGCCGATATGCAGACTCTGGGCCAGATTCAGAAAGAGATACGACGGCGTATCTCCTTATGCGCTGTCGTATCTCTGAGTTCGGCCGGTCGTATCTATGCGCCTGATTCATAGAATCAGGTTACGCATAGATATCCCCAAGATCCGACAGGTGTAAGTGACTTACACCGTCGGATCTTAGGCTGCAATTTCAGGCTCGCCGCTAGGTGGCGCTTCCGTATTTTTACGCAAGGAATATGCAAATGAGGATTTACGCCGATTCAGAAACGAATGACCGCCCCTTTTTTTTTTAAGTCGTTTGCGTTCGGCTTTTTACGGCATATAGTTACCCCTGGGTCTATGAGGCGCAGCCAATGTTAAGTATGGCCGTCGTTCCCGCGACAAAATTTGAATTTTTTACGTTTGCGTAAGTCGTTTGCGAATACGGATGGACGTAATTTACGTACACGTTGAAAGCATGACAAATGCCGACGTCATTTGGAGCATGCGCACTGGGATTCAATCGCGGCCAGCGCATGCGCAGTTCGTTCGGCGCGGGGACGCGCATCATTTAAATGATACACGCCCCCTACCCGCCGAATTTGAACTCCGCCGGGGGATTTACGCTACGCCGCCGCAACTTTACAGGCAAGTGCTTTGTGAATAAAGCACTTGCCTGAAAAACTTGCGGCGACGTAACGTAAATAAGATACGTTACGCCAGCAGAAAGATCCGCTGATCTTTCTGAATCTAGCCCTCTGTGCCCACTTTAATCCCATCTTCATTTGAACAGAGCCTCGCTCTGCCACAATATATACAAACACATACAGGGGAATATAGCCAAACTAGGGCAGCCAGAATCTTGAGCAACTGCACATGGCAACCAATCTATTTTTCATTTTCAAAGCTTAACAGAGCAAGCTAAAGATAGAAGCCGATTTGTTGCCATGCACAGTTGCTCCAAATTCTGTCTGCTTCAGTTTGATAAATCCAGTTATATACAACCATACACTTTGCCACAAGCACGGCCTGCACTGCATATTTACTCAAAAATTAACAAAATAAATCGCAAAATTAGATCACAGATAAGCCAAATAAGATTAATGTATTCACAAATAGCGTCGCCTGCCATTGCATAGGATATGCCAGTATTTGGGTACAAAAATCAGAAAAGGCCCCCCCCCCCCATTTAAAAAAAAAAAAACCTTATAAAACACGATTTACCGCAGCTACGAGCATTTGGCGTTTGAAATGCCGGAAAACCACAGTCCTAAACGTGATTTTTCTGCTTTAAAAAAAAAAAAAAAAAAAAAAAAAAAACAGTACGGTATTTGTAAATTGAATTTATATCCCCTCTCAAGCGTCTTTCTAGAGAGAATAAGTTCAGTGCTCGCAACCTTTCCTCATAACCAATGTCCTCCAGACCCTTTATTAGCTTTGTTGCCCTTCTTTGTACTCGCTTCATTTCCAGTACATCCTTCCTGAGGACTGGTGCCCAGAACTGGACAGTACACTCTAGGTGCGGCTGGACCAGAGTCTTGTAGAGTGTGAGAATTATTGTTTATCTCTGGAGCTAATCCACTTTTTTAATGCATGCCAATATTCCCCAAGTACCCTTGGGTGCAAGTCATCCGGTCCCGGTGCTTAATGTAAAAAGTGTCCCCAAGTCCAATTCTAATTCTGTCCTCTGTTAGCCATGAGGGCGCTTCCTGTGATGTGTCAGGAGGATAAACACTGCAGTTTTGGTTACTAAAGCCCAATTGCCTTTGCCATCTCCCCATCCCTTGTAACCAGATGTCCTTCATTTATGGGGCCCAATATGGTCTGTCCCTCTTTTACTGTCCTCTGCTATGTGTCTGTGTTCTTTGTTCCTAAGATTTTATCCCAATTTATGCCTTCTAACAAGGTTCTTGGTTTAGGGAAGTTGGCCCTTTTGAGATTCAGTGTTTTTGCATTTCCCTTATGTTTCCTAATTGTGTGATTCCCGTTTCCTAAATTGCCCCATTTCTGTGATCTAGTTAGAACTATAGAACGAAGATCTGCCTGCACAGTACAGACAGGGCCAATTATGGCAAACAGAACTGCCCCACCGCCTCAAAGAAAACTAGTAAGATATTTCCTTGCTGGAAGTTCCAGGCATAAAAGCATCTGAAAAAGGTAATCTGCAATTTTTACATCTCTTTATGGTACGCTACGTGAATGGGTGTTACAAATATAAGGTAGGTGTTGTCCCAATTTGGGTACTGCAAGTGGAAATGCACTTTAGGCCTCATGCACACTGGACGTTTTTACAGCAGCTGTTTTTGGCAGTAGATGTTTTTTTCTACAGTCATTAAACTCTCCATCATGTTATCCTATGTGTCCATGCACACAGACTATTAGTTTTTGGCAGTGGCGTTTGGTAGCAGTAAAAAAAAAAAAAAAAAAAAAAAAAAAAAAAAAAAGGGTTCCGAGAGACGTTTTTCAGTTGTAAAAACGCTCCAATGCTGATAAACTTCGATAAACGTTCAAAAACATCACTCACCAGCGTTTAACATTTTCGATCCATTGGGAAAAAAAAAAAAATGCTAAAAGCGGAAAAACGCGATTGCAAAAACTTTGAATAAAAAAAAAAGCTGAAAAACTCACTGCAAAGCTACTGGCGTTTTTATAATGTTATTTTAAGTGTGCATGAAGCCTTAAAAGCGGTTGTATAGTCCCATTAAAAAAAAAAATTGTCACCTGTAAGGCAAAATGAAATACTTACCTTAGAACGAGGCATCGGCAATTTACCTGGTCCACGCCGAGGTAGTCGACATGTTGCCTCGACGTGTCTTCCGGGTATCGCAGCTCCAGCGCTGCGAGTGGCTGGAGCCACGATATGCGCGTGGGAGACTTATTTACGGCCTTCAACTGAGAATCCCCTCTGCTCATGCGCTGCTGCAGTCAGCGGCTCATTGCAAGGGGAATAGCTTCCAAACCGTAAAGGTTTAGGAGATTATAGGCTTACCTGTAGGTAAAAGTAAATAAAAAAAATACTATACAACCACTTTAAAGAGGAAGTAAACCCTGATGGGTTTTACTTCCTCTTTTGCTCGAAGCAAAGCCTGCAAATGAAAAGCAAAATGGGCTAGTATGCATCGCATACTAGCCCATTATGTGCCACTTACCTGCAAAAGAATCCAGGGATGTCCCCAGTGTAGGCAGCCTCCATCTTCTGGCCCCTTTCCGGGCCACGAACTCTGGCTCTGTGATTCGTCGGAGCCGCGTGACGTCACTCCCGTGCATGCAAGCCGCGATTAACGGCACAGGCTAGGGAAGAAACGGCACTTCGTTTTGTTTCTCCCCCGCGCATTTCGGCGGACTACAAGTGAAATATCTCATAAACGGCGCACGTTTAGGAGATATTTCCACTTCCTATAGGTAAGCTTTATTCTAGGCTTACCTATATGTAGAAGTCCAAAAAGTGGGTTTACAACAACTTTAAACCAGATATCAAGCAACATTTACATGTATACCAATTAGGGGTGTTGAAAATAATTGTTTAATCCATACATCTAAATTCAGCCTTTGCATCGATGGCGATTACATGATCCATAACGTCATCAAAGCACACCCCTGTCAGAGTTATCCACTCCCTCAACCCTCGCCTCTCTGAATGTCATACAGAGCGGGGATCTGAAATGCCTGGGGGGGGCTGCTCACCAGTGCCTGAATCAGACACAGCAGGCATCTCCCGCTGTGTCACTATCCCAGCACACTGATCCAACACTGGGAAATGATGTCCATCACAGAAGCGATCATCACATGCCCGACAAAGGGATCCTGCGAGGCTGCGAGACGTTGCACTATGCCCTCATATTTGACGATCTGTGCCGCGCTGGCAAATATGTGCATTTGATCTGTGAGGTCTCCAATCCCAGCTGGTTGTTGCTGCAGCACCCATTACCCCTTATCCAGGAAAGTGTGCGATGGGAATATTGATGCTACTTTATATTTTGCAGTATGTATAAATCACTGGCACGGATCAAGTATTCTTGAGTTAAATGTGCACACTGCAGTTGAACAAATGTTTTGGTTAAGGTCAAATGCTGCAAAATGAAATAGCATTGAATGTGTGGATGTCAACATTGGGTCAACTGCAACCAGAAAATGAATGAGTATCAAAAAGTGTTGGTCCGTTAGCCCAAAACGGATTTTGCATTGTTAGAACGACGACGACGTATTAGTTCCTTGTGTGTGGAATGTTTGATGTGATAAAGGGTTACATCATACTGATCTGTAATGTCACATTCTGCTTGAAGACAGCCCCAAAGCACCCTATTTAAAGGATTTATGGATTTCCAATGTCTCCCACTAAGCTGCATCCCTGCTGTATGGTATTCTTTCAATTGTCCAAAGTGTGCCTCTCCTTTCATAACCATCAGACATCTTTCCAGCAAGAAAATGTGAGTAGATTGCCAGTAATAGGCATACAACTCCACCTGTCATTTAAAGTGGTTCTAAAGGCTGCAGGTTTCTTACCTTCATGCATTCAAACACACACACACAAACTTGCCCAATCTGGCGATGTGCACAAGAGCCAAGGCCTTCTTAGGTCTCCCCATCATTAGCTGCTGTCAATGACAGGAGTGAGCAGGGGCCAGGGCTGAGCCACACTCTTTGCATCTTATGCACATTAGAAAGCGGGGCTCGAGAGCAAGAACGCAAGTGCCGCCATAGCAAACAGCTTGGGTGGAGGGGGGCCCAGAATGCCGGTGGGGGCACCAAGAACAGCAGGATTGGGGCTGAAAAAACACTGCACAGAGCAGGCAAGTATAACATGTTTTTTAAAACAAACACACTAACTTAACAATTATGTGACTAATCCAAAGGCCAAGGCGGTTCAGTTAAAAGCAACACATTTGGCCATTTTGGTAACATCACAGCTGAATCATGGAGACACCCAAGCTACAGAGATAAGTCTACATTATCATGTGACTGACATAGAATGCATTAAGGTGAAAAAACAGGAGGGGTTTACAACCCCTTTAAGCAGTGAAGAGGAATAAGCTAGAAATACCTGAAATTCAGCGTGGAACTGAATAAATAATTGTAACCACTTCAATACAGGGCACTTTCACCCCCTTCCCGACCAGGCATTTTGAACAATTGCACGGGCATGCAACATTGTACTCAAAATAATTTTTTTTTACCCCTCCCCCACAAATAGCGCTTTCTTTTGGTGGTATTTGATCACCACCGGGTTTAGTTTTTGCACTACAAAAAAAATATATAAAAACCCACAGAAGCAGTTTTTCTTCGATGCTTATTAAACTTTGTAAATAAGTACTTTTTCTCCTGCAGTAATGAGGCACCACTGATAAGGTGGCACCGATGGGCAATTCAAATAAAAAATAAAAAAGGGGAAGGGAAGAAGGTTTTGTGGCAGAGGAAGACCAGAAAGCAAACCGGCTTTTGTTTTGCTCTTCAGAAGAGATCACATAACCAAATTCCTAGACCTTCAGGTACATTGCCAGGTCAAAGGAGCTTAGAGCAATACTACTCCAGTAAAGGCAATAATCAATAAATAAATAGAGAATTAAATATCAACATTTTGAAAGGCGTCATGTTCTTTTGCAATTACGCTTCTTACAATAGGTTAAATACTAGTGTACCAGTAAAAAAAAAAACTACAACTAAAGAAAACCTTGTACACATGATGTGTATCACACGAACATTTTGTTCATTATCCGGCAGAGGAAGGTACGATGGAAAGGTCTGAAAAGCCACGCAGCCTCCCAGAAGGAAAACGGTACAGCCAGTGGGGAAAGAACAAAACAATGAACCTCGGCTTCAAACGAACTTATCATTGTACAGCTGGAAGACCGGAAAGCACTGTAGGAAAACAGTCATGCAGGTTTGGTTTGCTTACAAGGAAGCAGGAAGGCCACTTTGCTGTTCAGCTACACAAACCTAAAACTGAACAGTTTTTTCCTCCTAGATAATACAGCAATCAGACATAAAACAGCTACAATGGGCAAATATTACACAGGATAAGTTAAAATAAAATGTTGCATGTAAATTCACAGTAAATTTTAAATGCTTCGCTGCACTGCATTGGGAGGGACTGAAAATATCTTACATGACAAGCAATGTGCAGTATATAATCACTTATTGAATGGAAGAAATTTCCATGAACATGATCAATTTTGATAGGAAATAGTAAATGTATGAGCGTTATGGACCTTAGATTGTAAGCTCCTTGAGGGCAGGGACTGATGTGAATGTACAGTATACATGTAAAGCGCTGCATAAAATTGATGGTACTAAACAAGTACTAAATACGATTATAATATTAGAGAGGTACCTGAAGTTCATCTTTAACATCAAAATTACAGACCCTCATAGGCCAATAGCAATAAACAAAGCCATGATGATGTCAGCCTTTAGCCCAAAAAAAAAAAAAAATGCAGATACAAATAGCAATTTTTCTGGCTGGAAATTACATCACACATTTTCAGCAAAATAAGGCCAAGTTCACACTGGCATTAAAAGCAGGCGTTTGCGAGGCGTTAAAAACGCCCCTCAAACACCTATGCAAATGGCTATCACATATTGCTGTTCACACCATCAAAACATGAAGCTTTAGCGTTGCGGCACTTCAAAATTGAAGCCTCATGCCAAGTCAGGCCTTTAAAAAAAAACGTTTCAACGACGCCCATTCAAGTCTATGGTAACGCTTGGCAAACACTCTGGCAAGCAGTTGCGGAGCGGTTACAGGACATTAACATTAGTTTATTAACTATAACCGATAGGGTTGCACAGATACCAATGCTAGCATTGGTGCCGATACCAAGCATTTGCACGGGTATCGTTACTTGTGCAAATTCTCCGTTCCCTTTTGTATCAGACCAGGCGTCCTCAGCTCAGCAGGGGGGCCGGGCAGCCTCATAGGTAACCGTGTTAGCGGTGGGGGCAGTTACAGGCACTGATCGACTTGTATAGCTTTCAATATTGAACAGGGAGATCTGTGCTTGCAACGGTCCCCACTGATCACCTGGAACTGTTCAGTGTCCTCCTCCCAGATCTGCCAGGATAGAGCAGAGGAAGGAGCTGGTAAATATGTAATTTTATGTATGGAGAGGAGCCTCTGCCTTCTGTACATTCATCTTCAGTGCAGCTGAGGCTGCAGAGAAAGGGACTGTGGAATCTGTGTCCTCAGTCCATTTCCCTTCTCAAAGGGGTGATGTGAGGGGTCTGTTTAGACCCCTGATATCTCACCATAGCCCCCCAACAGGGCTGATAAAAAAAATAAAAAAATATTTAAAAGGTTAAATTGTGTAAAAAAAAAAAGTATCAGTATCGGCGAGTGCTTGGGGGGGGGGGGGGGGGGGTTTGGGGCGGAGTATCTGTACTTGTACTCGGTCTTAAAAAAAAGTTGTATTGGTGCAACCCTAGTAACAGAATAGTCATTTGTGGAGCAGTTTTAAAAGCGCACTTTAAACACTTGAATGATTCAAAACTGCCCATCAGTCCTTTGGGGAGCATTCAACTCTTAATGCTTGTAAAATGCCAGTCCAACGCCCATAATAACGCTATAGGAGCGTTTGTTAAGCGTTAGAAGTTTAAGTGTTGAAAGACTCTCAGACCATCAGAAACACAATTCTATGGTCTAATGAAACAAAAATGTAACTCTTTGGCCTGAATGGCAAGTGACATGTCTGGAGGAAACCAAACACTGTTCATCACCTGGCCAATACCATCCCTACAGTAAAGCATGGTGGTTGGCAGCATCATGCTATGGGGATGTTTTACAATGGCAGGAACTGTGAGACTAGTCAGGATCGAGGGAAAGCTGAATGCAACAGTGTATAGAAACATCCTTGATGAAAACCTGCTCTGGACAGTGCTCTGGACATCAGACTGGGGCGATGGTTCATCTTCCAACAGCCCTTAGCACACAGCCAACATAACAAGAAAGAGGCTATGGGACAACTCGGTGAATGTCCTTGAGTGGTCCAGACTTGAACATCTCTGAAGAGATCTTAAAATGTCTGTGCACCGACACTCCCCCATCCAACCTGATGGAGCTTGAGAGGTCCTGCAAAGAAGAATTGGAGAAACTGCCCAAAAATAGGTGTGCCAAGCTTCTAGCACCATACTCAAACCATAGAGCATTTTCCCTTTTAAACTGTGTTAACTTCTTTTGACATTTACGTTATGTATTTCAACAAACATTGGCTTTATGACACAAGTACCAGTATTTCCTGACCTGGGCTGTAATGCCAGTAAGTGTTGGGTAATTACTACAACAAATGTAAATGTTTTGTACCGACTAAAAAGGAGACATTCTTAAAACTTGGTCCTTGATAATGATTATATTTCAGACAGGAGGCCTCGTATCTTGCATTAATCTTTCTTTTTAATGCCCATAGCAGAAAACAGAACATACATTTGTTTTAATAGAGAAAAACTTCTTTAGAACTACAATACCCAGCAGCCACGGGGCCCCTCCACTAGGTCATAGTCCCTATATAAGGGGCTGTCTGGGTCTCCTCTCTTTCTTTCTGCTCATGGCAAGATGAGTATTTATTTCATTATTGTCTAAATGTATTATTGTATACCTGGGCGGCGGTTTCGATTGCGATTTTCCTCACAAAGAAACTGCTCAGCCCACAATCTCATTGTTTTGAATTTATTGATTTATCTGATTTTTATTGATTTATTGATTTCTTGATTATCATATTCTGTCTTATTTCTAAGGCCCCTTTCACATTGAGGCGGTTTTCATGCGGTACAGCGCTAAAAATAGCGCCGCTATACCGCATGAAAAAACCTGCCCTATCGTGTTCAATGTGAAAGCCCGAAGGCTTTCACATTGAAGCGGTGCGCTAGCAGGAACGCTCCAAAAGTCCTGCTAGCCGCATCTTTACCGCGGTATAGGAGCGGTGTGTTCACCGCTCCTATAACGCGCGTTCCTTTTTCGGCCGCTAGCGGGGGTTAAAACCTCACCGCTAGCGCCCGAATATCGCAGTAAATACGACGGTATAGCCGCGCTACAAATAGCGCGGCTATACCGTCTCCTCGGCTTCGCGCCTTAATGTGAAAGAGGCTTAACGCTTAACAAATGCTCCTATAGCGTTAGTATGGGAGTTTAGACTCCCTTTAATGAGCATTAGACTGGCATTTTAAAAGCATTACGAGTTAAAAATGCTCCCCAAAGGCCCGATGGGCGGTTTTGAGAAGGAAAATGGGGACTGAGGACACAGATTCCACAGTCCCTTTCTCTGCAGCCTCCGCTGCACTGAAGATGAATGAACAGAAGGCAGAGGCTCCTCTCCATTCATAAACTGGAGCATCTTTTAATAATCGGACACTTACCTGGAGTCCATCGATGTCGGCACCGCAGCCAATTTTTCCATCAGCTGTTGGGTGCTGCCGCCTCCATTGCGAGTAAGGGAACCCGGCAGTGTAGCCTTATGGCTTCATGCCGGGAACCCTACTGCGCATGCCTGAGGCTCCGCTCCTCTCTCCTACTGGCCTTGCAGCCGGAGAAGGAGTGAGCCCCAGCGATGATCCAAAAAACAGTGGCCGAGTCTCCTGGAAGTGGAGACAGGATACCTGTGAAAGGTATCAATGTTTACATTAAGCGGAAGTTTCACTTTTGGTTGGAACTCCGCTTTAAACACTTAAGGACCGCCTCCTGCGCATATACGTCGGCAGAATGGCACGGTTGGGCACATGTACGTCCTGTACTAGTACCCAGCCGTGGGTCACGGGCCTGCGACCCGGTCCGAAGCTCCGTGGGACCCGAACGCCGCTGGAGTCCCGCGATCGGTCCCCGGAGCTGAAGAACGGGGAGAGCCGTGTGTAAACACGGCTTCCCCGTTCTTCACTGTGGCGGCAGCATCGATCGTGTCATCCCTTTTATAGGGGGACACAATCGATGATGTCACACCTACAGCCACACCCCCCTACAGTTGTAAACACACTTCAGGGAACACAAACCCATCAGTGCCCCCTGTGGTTAACTCCCAAACGGCAACCGTCATTTTCACAATAAACCATACATTTTAAATGCATTTTTTTACTGTGAAAATGACAATGGTCCCAAAAATGTGTCAAAATTGTCCGCCATAATTGTCGCAGTCACGAAAAAAAAAAAAAAAAAGCTGATCGCCGCCATTAGTCTTCACGCCCCCCTGAAGACGTTCAACCAAACGAAACGTACGTCGGAGGCGGACCCGGTCACGTGACTTCCCCCCCTGCTCATGGAGCTGTCAGCTGGGAACGCCAGGCTGTGCTACGGAAGTAACATTGGAACCGGACGACCCACGCATCAATCGTACCGCAAGGTAGCGGTGACACGCTTACAGCCCCAGTGCCTACAGTAAGAGGCCAATTTGGCCGTTTGTTTTTTCTACTTTGTTTTATATAATACATTTTTATCAAACCAGTATCGCACTATTGGCATCTCCATTCCCCTTTTTTTGCATATGCTAACTGGAATCCCTGGTGATGAGTAGAAGTCGACCGATATATCGGTCGATATTTGGCCGTTTTTGTGAAATCGGCATCGGCCGATTATCGTGAAAAAAATCGGCTGATTCGCGGCTACAATATCCAGGCCGCGAGGTTCCTCGCCTTCCAGTCATGTACTGACCAGTCACCAGTGCCCCCGCCATGAATCCTCCATCCGCATTGGCCTCTGCTACTCACCGCAGGTCCTGGAAGTCTACGTACGGCGGCGAGTAGGGGCGTGACGTCACGGTCCTTCCCCCGCAGCTCGCGGTTCACTCCTTGCTCACATTGCGAGTAGGGGGCCACGCCTGTCTCTCACATCACCCTTGCGTGCCCCACCCCCTGCTGCTCCTGGTTCCCGGGTCTTCTACTGGCTCTCCGTTGCGAGTAGAGGCGTGACGCCCAGTGCGCGCCCCGCCCCCTGCTACTCCTTCCCGGCTTCTTATTTTGCAGCATCCCCTGCATTCTAGCTAGGTATGTGGCATATTCGTTCATTGATGTAGATCACTATGGGCATTTATTTTTTGTCAACACTAACACTGCTGGTCAAGGTCACGCTGATGGGCACTTTTTTATGTTAAGGGGCACTCTGATGGGCGCATTTTATTTTAAGGGGCACGCTGATGGTTATATTTTTAATGTGCGCACTGATGAGCATATTTTTTTTAAGAGGCACACTGATGGACACATTTTGTTGTGCCCATCAGATTGCCCCTTAACATAATATATGCCCATAAGCGTACACATTAAAAATATACCCATCAGCGTGCCCCTTAACATAAAAGTTTTGTTGTGCCCATCAGAGTGCCACTTAACATACAATTTGCCCATCAGAGTGTCCCTTAATAACAATAAATGTGCTCATGGGCACATTTTATGTTATTAAGGGACACTCTGATGGGCAAATTTTATGTCAAGGGGCACAACAAAACTTTTATGTTAAGGGGCACGCTGATGGGTATATTTTTAATGTGTTCGCTGATGGGCATATTGCATGTTAAGGGGCACTCTGATGGGCAAATTTTTATGTTAAGGAGCACGTTTTGTTGTGCCCATCAGAGTGCCCCTTAACATAAAATGTGCCCATCAGCGTGACCCTTATTTTAAAGTTAAGGGGCACAATGCATCCCCACCCATCCCTCTCCACAACACATGGCTGTGGAGGAGGCGGGTACAGAGAGGTGGCTGTAGAGGAGGGGATACAGAGAGGTAGCTTTACAGCCACCTCTCTGTACCTCCCTCCTCCACAACCACCTCTCTGTACCTCCCTCCTCCACAACCACCTCTCTGTACCTCCCTCCTCCACAACCACCTCTCTGTACCTCCCTCCTCCACAACCACCTCTCTGTACCTCCCTCCTCCACAACCACCTCTCTGTACCTCCCTCCTCCACAACCACCTCTCTGTACCTCCCTCCTCCACAACCACCTCTCTGTACCTCCCTCCTCCACAACCACCTCTCTGTACCCCCCTCCTCCACAACCACCTCTCTGTACCTCCCTCCTCCACAACCACCTCTCTGTACCCCCCTCCTTAAAATGACCAAGATTGTATTTTTTTTCTTTTTTAATAATTATGAGGTGGCACTGATGGGCACTAATGAGGTGGCACTGATGGACACTGATGGGCTACACTGGTGAGCTGCATTGGTGGGCACTGATGGACACTGATGGGCTGCACTCCACCTTTCCACCCTAAACAATAACCTCCTCCCCAACCTAGATTTTCTGAGATAATGGGGGAAAAAAAAAAAAAAAAAAAAAAAAAAAAAAAAAAAAATCGGCCTAAAATATCGGCCATCGGCCGCCCCGATTTTGAAATATCGGCATCGGCCAGAGAAAAACCCATATCGGTCTACCTCTAGTGATGAGGCTAAGATCTTTTTCCTGACCGATGTGTATGCAGGCACAATCCTGCATAGGCTCATTTGACTCACTTTTTAAGTAAAGTAATCTATTCCTTCTGGTAAGCGCATCCTTTTCTCATCAGCACGGCTATTGGGTGTTAAAGAAGATTGGATTGTGGTGGTGGCATTTTACTTTTTTTCACTTAAAAGCAAGATAAAACCAACTAAGAAGATTGTTCTCACTTATTTGTGACACACCATTTGACACTATATTGGGACGTGATGTCATGGACCCATGACAGACATTTATGAGGTTTTGAAATTTAATTGGACTATTTAGCTTTATATTTTGTATTCATTTATAGTGCTATTTTTCTTTACAGGATCACTTCACTTATTAGTAATTAATATATCACCGAGTGGTCTAGCGCCCTCTACTTAAATTTTCTATCCATTACAATCAGCATTGTTTATGAGGTGCAGCTTATTTATTAATTGTATTTTTTATTTATTTATTTTTTGGCGCTGGATTACACCTTTTTCACTGTCCCTATTGACATGCCAATTGATTGACATGCTAAATGACGGCGCATACAGCACGTCACGACTTCCCGAAAGAAGCTCGGGTCGGCTCGGCTCTATTCGGCGCCTGCCCACCGGCGCCGAATAGAGCCGAGCCGACCTTCTTCCGGGAAGTCGTGACGCGCTGTATGCGCCGTCATTTAGCATGTCAATCAATTGGCATGTCAATAGGAACGCCCACTCCCGCGGGATTCCCTACCCGGAAGCCGCGGTGAATTCTAATGATAAACGCTATCTACGGCGCAAAAAAAAAAAAAAAAAAAAAGGTCAGTGTAATTTGATTTGCAGAACTGAGCTGGATGTAGTGTTAGAAATTTTTTTGAGGGTGAACCTCCCCTTTAAATTGACCAAAAATTGCCTTTTTGTTACACCAAGACATAGAATTTCATTGCGCAGCATAGGGCCGAAACAACTAATCGATTATGAAATTAATCGATTACAATTTTCATAATCAATTAATCGACCAGTATCATAATGGGTTAAAAAAAAAAAATAGCCCTTTATAGTACAAAAAAGCAAATCGCTACTGTAAATATTACTTTCACTGTCGCACAGTAAAAAAAATTAACCACTTACAGTAGCGATTATCCATGATTTTCTTTCAGCTGCTGCGTATTTAAAAAGGGCAAGGACTTAACGCAAAATGATGATATTGTTTTTGGTTCAATATACTTCAATGGATAAGCTGCAGAAAAGCATGTAATGTGTTTTTGCGGCAATGGGTGTTTTGTAATCTGCCCAACAAATTGCGCCCAAAAAAAGAAAAAAATGCTATATCTTTTTTTTTAGGCTATTATCCGATTAATCGAAGCAATAATCGGCCAACTGAAAATAGTGCAGCATTACAGCCTTGGGCACCGTGCAGGAAAGTCACTGACATCTTAGCTATGATTAAGCACTGAACTACAGTGTGAAACGCGTCAGCTTCTGTTCTATTTTCTGTGGCATGTAATTTTTGTGACCAGTTTTATTAAAAGGAACATTTTTGGAGTGCGGCTGTCCTACGGCCCCTTTCACACGGGGCGGATCAGTAATGATCCCCCTCCATATGCTCAGCAGGGATCGCTCCGTTGATCCCGCTGAGCCGTCGGATGACAGGGCGGTCCCCGCACACTGTGCAGGGACCGCCCTGTCTTTTCTCCGCTCTCTCCGATCCACAGACGGAAGGAAAAAATAGGGTTTTCTTCCGTCTGCAGAATCGGATCATTGCGGAGGCGGACGAGATCGGGTGTCAGCAATCTCATAGGGACCAATGTATGTCCCTTTTTCATCCGCAAACAGATGGATGAAAAAGCGGACATACGGTCCGCACGTGTGAAAGGGGCCTTAGACTGTAGAATTTTAAAGGGTGCTTTGGCTGAAAAAATGAACTAAGCTGCTGTGCCATCCGTGAAGATACTCAACGTGTAAATTCCAGCGCACTCATTGTTCTCAAACAAAATATATCTAAGGCCTCTTGCACACGGTACTGTTTGAGAATCAGCATTTCAAGGTGTCATTTCAGGTTCTTTTGCTGTGCGTATTCGCGCATACAAGTCATTCCTTAGGCAAAATCTATTGACTTTAAAAAACATTTATGTTAATATGCACGTATTTGCATGCATTTGCAAGTACCAGCACAAAAAACTGTCCTGGAAAGCAGATTTTTCTTTACTCATGAATACGCAGCACTTGTTTATGCGTCTGTGTGTACAAGCACATTTTAAATAAAGAAAAAAAAAAACTGTACGGAGCCTTTTCAAGCTGCAGTGTGCAAGAGGCCTAATAAGATTTTAGCATAAAATAGAATGGTGTACGATTAAAAATACGACAATTCATCATCTTCAAAACAGTGTCCTTGGAAATAAAGTGCTGTCCTTGGTGAAAGGAAAGGAAAATAAAAATAAAAAAATAGAAGGGTACTTAACCACTTGGCGACCAGCCAAATTATACTGCAGCAGGGCGGCACTATTGCAGGAATCCCCATACCAGTATTTCGCTTTGTGTCATTTATAAAGAGGGAGGCGCAGTCAGCAGTCCCGAAGTGCGCCGGTCACCCACGATGGCTCCACAGAGGAGGCAGAATGGGGATCTGCCAGTGTAAACAAGGCAGACCCCCGTTCTGTCAGGGAAGTACAGTGCAATGGTCTGTTCCTAGTAATCTACTCCCAGTCAGTCCACTCCCCCCCACAGTTAGAAACACCTCCTTAGGACACACTTAACCACTTGATCGCCCCCTAGTGTTACCTCTTCCCTGCCAGTGCCATTTATACAGTAATCGGTGCATTTTTATAACTGGTCCCATAGTGTCTGATCTGTCTGCCCCAATCCCACTAAAAGTTGCAGATCACGGTCATTACAAAAAAAAACACCACATAAATGTATCCCCTATTTTCTAGACGCTCTAACTTCTGTGCAAACCAATCAACATACACTTATTCTGATTTTTTATTTTATTTTTTAACCAAAAATCCGTAGAAGAATAAATATTGGCCCCAACTGATGAAGAAATAATTTTTTTGGATATTATAACAAAAAGTAATAATATCTATATATTGTTTGCGCAAAAAAAAAAAAAAAAAAAAAAAAGCTACAAGCAGCAGAGGTAATCAAATACAAACAAAATAAAGGTCTATTTCTTGGACAATAAAAAAAAAAAAAAAAAAACTATTTAGTTTGGGTACAGCGTAGCACAACCGCGCAGTTAAAAACGCAGTTCCGTATCGCAAAAAAAAATGGCCTGGTCATTAAGAGGGTAAATTCTTCCAGGGCTGAAATGATTAAAGTGCTTCTAAAGTCAAAAGGGTATTTTACCTTTTTATTCCTCCCAAACACTTGCCTATGTCCTCTTGATCCAGTTCTGTGCTCTGCTGCAGCTCTTCTCTCCCCACTCACAAGCTAAACAGAGTAGCATGAGCATTTGGCTCCTGCTGCTGTCAAATTCTGTGAGGGAGACTGGGCGGGCCAAGCCTTGTTGTCTGTGTCTATAGATGCAGGCAGTGCAGTTTGGGAACAAATCCACAGAAGTGCCACAAGTATTGGAATTTTTTTTTTTTTTACCCCAATGAAGAGAATTTAAAAAGGTAAAAAACCTTTTGAGTTTAGAGACGCTTTAATATGTACAGTCTGGAGGAAAGAAGGGAAAGGCAAGACATGTATAAAACCTTTAAATATGTCAAGAGGGTGAATGAGGTTCAGGAAGTAGTATTTTCAATATGAAAAACTCAGGGACATGACCTCAAAGTAGCAGGAGGAAGATCCCAAAACTAATCTTAGAAAGTATTTTACAGAAAGAGTAGTTGATGTTTGGAATAGACTTCCATCAGATATAGTGGGGGTTATTTGCGAAAAGGTAAATCCACTTTGCACTACAAGTGTAAATCTGAGGGGTAGATCTGAAATGAGGGGAAGCTCTGCTGATTTTATCATCCAATCATGTGCAAGCTAAAATGCTGTTTTTTATTTTCCTTGCATGTCCCCCTCAGATCTACAGCGACTGCACTTCCAAGTGCACTTGTAGTGCAAAGTGGATTTTCCTTTAGTAAACAACCAGAGAGTCAGTTTATTATTCTTCTATGTTTTTATGTAGTTGGCTCAACTGCCTGTTTTGACTGCAAGTGGAAACAAGCCCTAAGGCTGCATTCACACCTAAGCGACAGCCGCGTACGCGTGTAGCGGCAGATTTGCCGCGATTACAAATGTTTCTTTTTTTTTTTTCTAAAGTATTCCCATTGCTGTCTATGGGAAAACGCGCCTGTCGCGTGAAAAAAAGGGTCCGGGACTTTTTTTCAGGCGACAGGCGTTGCGCGTCTGAGATGTGAACCATCTCCATAGACGGCAATGGGAATTCTCCCCTCTAGCGACAGAAGCGTCCCGCGTCGGGCGTTTTGACGCTTAGGTGTGAATGGGGTCTAAGGGATAAGCATTCAGCAGATGATTTTTACCAGGGCTTGACAAATCGCAGGTGCCAGGTCGCCATTGCGACTAGAAATGTCACCCTGGCGCCTAGGCTTTGATCAGCGACAGGTGCCTCCAACTACAGGGCGGGTTCTTGGCCAGGAACGTGATCAACAGTGGCAGCGGGGATGGAGCAGGAAGAGATCGGCACAGCAGCGGCTGACAGAGGGAGGAACGAATGGCCAGCAGAGTGAAGTCCAGCTAGGGATCCTCGGCGGTCTGTCATCTCCACTGCTGCCATTGCCCTGCCCCAGGGTATTGCGGGAGGCGGCTCAAGAAAAATCAGGGATCCGGAGTCGTGGTTTCCCAGCACCAGAGCACCCTGCTGCTCTGGCTGAATGAGAGGGGCTGAGCATGGGAGAAGTAATTCTCAGTAACGTTGCGGCCCGCACCAGGTGACACCCACCAGAGGGGTAAGACCTCTGGGCAGCGGCACCGCTCGCTAACACTGCATGTCGCACAGTCCTCACCCCTACACAGTAGAGCTGCACGATTCTGGCCAAAATGAGAATCACGATTTTTTTGCTTAGAATGAAGATCACGATTCTCACGGAGTAAAATCTTTTACATTTATACAAAAAAAAAAAAAAATGGGCTAACTTTACTGGCTATTTTTTTTTTTTTATTTATTAAAGTAATTTTTTCAAAAAAAATTGCATTTAAAAAGACTTTTGCTCAAATACAGTGCAACATAAAATATTGCAACAACCGCCATTTTATTCTCTAGGGTCTCTACTAAAAAATTATATAATGTTTGGGGGTTCTAAGTAATTTTCTAGCAAAAAAATATATATATATATATATATTTTAACTTGAAAAGAGCCGTCAGAAAAAGGTTTGGTGTTTAAGGCCTCTTTCACACGGAGCGGACCGTTTTTGTGTCCGCTCCGTGTGTGTCCGTCGGCTCAGCGGGGATCATCCGTAATCCCCGCTGAGCTGTCGGCGGATAGGGCGGTCCCCGCACACAGTGCAGAGACCGCCCTGTCTCTCCTCCGCTCTCCCCTATGGGGAAATCGGATGAAGACGGACCGTCTGTCCGTCTTCATCCGATCCGTTCCGCCGGACGGAAGAAAAATAGGGTTTTCTTCCGTCCGAAAAACCGGATCCTGACAGACCCGGATGGTTGCGGACGTTAGCGGATGCTCCATCCGCTAACGGACGCAATCCCATAGGGATGCATTACCAGTCCGTAAACGGACTTGTAATAAACGGACGAACAGTCTGCTAGTGTGAAAGAGGCCTAAGTGGTTAAACATCCCTAATTTACATACAGAAGTTTATTCCTTTGATGCGATACAATGTTTATTAACTTTCCACTGATAAAGAATGTTTTCAAAACTTGGCAGATTGCTCTCAGCCAAAAGTCAACCTCTGGGCAGAGAAAAGTCTTTGCATACCAAAGTGCAGAGAGAAAATTATTTTCATGTCAAAGATCATGAAACTCTGTGTCAAGAATTGCAACAGGACAAAGATCGCGATAACGATTCTTGGCGATTAATCGTGCAGCTCTACTACACAGCGGAGCTGACAAAAGCCACCTCCCTCTCCTCTGTTTATAGAGAAGGGGGGAGTCCAAGGGACACACACACTCCGCTGTGCCTATCCCGCACTGTTATGAGGTCTAACATTTTTAATGTAATCCAAATAGACATGTGCTGGGGGGGCACTATGGGAGGGAAGGGGGGGTCTGCATTGATGGGGTCTGCACCGAGGGGGGTGTACACTGATGGGGGAGGTCTAAACTACGGGAGGGGAATCTATAGTGTGGGGGGGGGGGGAATCAATACTGCGGGGGGGTGGGATCTATAATGTGGGAGGGGGATCTATACTGAGAGAGAGTGGGGTCTGTAGTTAGTGGAGGGGGGGGACTAAAGTTGGTGGAGGGGGGTGATACCAATCTGGCGCCTAACTTTTTTAGCTGGCTCCTAGATTCAAAGCAAAATTTGTCAAGCCCTGATTGTGACCACTTATCTATGATGGTCAAAACTTGTATTTTGCCTGGATCCACACTAATTACCCCTCCTTTACGTGCAGGCTCTCCTTCCAGCAGCAAAATTGCTGAAAATGCCTAAGATGCATGCAAATGCATCTAAACGCTAGATAAGTTTAGACAAACTTAAAAATGAACGCATTTCAATGGCCAGAATATTGCAATGGAATACAATAATGCTCAAACATATGACATGACGAAACGAGTGCAACATGCGGCTTTTCTTCTGCCAGGAGTTTTGGTGGTCGAAAAGCAAATGCCCAAAGTGCATGAACCCTAAAAGCCTGGTATACAAAAAAGTTTTTGGGGTTTCTTCTTCCATTCAACCCAGCGGGGTGAACGAAGAAAAAACAAAAAAAAGACTGGAGGAGCCATTGTAATATCAATCTCCCGGCTGAGCCATTGTGTACTGATAGGAGGGTGGCCCCGCTGCAAGGAAACACACCCGTCGGCACTCTCAGCCATTGGCTGCCAGCACTGATCGGATACCGATCGGCTGCTATATTTCCAGCATGCCCATTCAACAGAAGTCAGATGTTAGGCCAGCTGTCAAACGGGCTGAAGTACACACAGGCTGAATGTCGGCTGGTTTTTATTGAATCGGCTGATACTTGGCCTATGTGTACCAGGCTTTAGGGAGTTTACTATGGTAAACAAATCATGAAATTGATGGAAGACCCAGAGGAGTAACTGTGTAAGCACATTCTGCACCGCGCACATTATATCCAAGCACATGCTTTTTGGAGTAGCTTAATTGTTTGAGTGGACACTTTTTTTTGTACTTTTATATAGGTTACAGCAGATTGGTACAATTTCAATATATCATTTGCTATAATGGTTGTTGGAAGATTTAGATACTTTTTACACTTATTCCTCTGAGAACAGAAGGCGAGCTGTGTTATATACCTGTACCAAGCACAGGTGGTTTATCAAGGACCATGCACATTAATCTAAAAAGCATACAAACATTTTGTGCCCTAGAAATGGCCCAAAGATAGATGATATTTATATCATTGGCCCGCTGACATCACAGCAGCACACCGGTTAGTCTACATGTTCACAAAGCTCCAATACATTTTAGCAATGTCAGGAAGTTGGAGACATCACATTAATAAAACAAAATTGTTTTCACGAATGGCTCCTTTCATACTTATTGCCAGCGGTACAACACCCATCTGCCACATGGAGAACGCACCACGCAGACAATGCCCATCAATTTTTAAAGCGGTTTATACTGCAGAGCTGCATTGCACATCTTGTATTTGCTTCAAAACATAAACATGCTTTTCAGGCACACAAAGGATGAATTGTAATGCCCAAAACTACATGAGGTTTGCCAATTTTTATCGGAAAGGAAAGAGGTCTAAAGTCTGAATTCAGGAGAAGCCGTATCCGGCAGGAGAACCCAGCAGCTATAGCAGCTGTTAATAATCGCATGCAAAATCCAGCAGGCTGGTTGTACCCAAGTTGATCGATCAATTGGTACATTCAGTCTGCCCATACATGGTTTATATCTTGGATGCTTTCTGCGGCACCAGCAGAGATTTTAATGGTCTATGGCAGGGATATGCAATTAGCAGACCTCCAGCTGTTACAGAACTACAATTCCCATGAGGCATAGCAAGACTCTGACAGCCACAAGGGTGACACCCAGAGGCATGATGGGACTTGTCGTTTTGCAACAGCTGGAGGTCCGCTAATTGCATATCCCTGGTCTATGGCCAGCCTTCGTGGCAGCACTGGGGTCCTTGGCACAAATCTCAACCAGCAGACTATCTGCATGGAGTTTGCATGGGTTTTCTCTGACACTGTAAAGACAAGCTAAAAGGTAAATGACCTTAGTATGGGCGTACCACCTGGCTATGCACATAGGTTATCACATTCTGCATGTTGTTCCCAAGAGCAAACAGTTGCAGGGAGGTTGATAAAAAACCTGGTGAAATACCTAGTAAAAAAAAATTGGCACCAAAATTCTATGGAAATTCAATCAAATCAGACATAGTGCCCATAGAATCACAGAGTTGGATACAATTGTACCAACAAGCATAGTAAAAAGATGAACATTGATTTATAAAACAAGCTGTACAGTCCTTTACAAAATTCCTATACCATCAGACATTTAAAGAGGTCAGTATATTGTAAGCAAACAAGAAAAGCTGGTGAATATCCTAGAACAAGAGGAAACATGAGCTTCCTCATCTAACAGATGAATACATGTCTTCAGGACATTTCTAAATCCAGTGCCCCACCTTGTTGTGTCAGAGCATGTCAGCAGCACTTGTGAACTTCCAAATACAAGGCTATAAACAAGTCAGGCGACTCGGACAACAGTATCCTGCCATAGAATTCTGAAACTCAAGAAAACTGTAACCTGACAAGGAAGGAGGAAGTATTTGTAAAGAAGATTTCGGTACAAAACACCTAGGATTGACCAAAGAAAGGGAAGGTTCCGTCAATGCATGGAGACCTTCTCAAGCCGTGTGTGTGTGACCTCCTACAATTCTGTGCCAAGAACAAGTGATCACACAAGTCCAACATATTATGTGTGCAATGATCACTTCAACATCACAATATTATGTGTGCAATGATCACTTCAACATCACAATATTGTGTGTGCAATGATCACTTCAACATCACAATATTGTGTGTGCAATGATCACTTCAACATCACAATATTGTGTGTGCAATGATCACTTCAACATCACAATATTGTGTGTGCAATGATCACTTCAACATCACAATATTATGTGTGCAATGATCACTTCAACATCACAATATTATGTGTGCAATGATCACTTCATCATCACAATATTATGTGTGCAATGATCACTTCAACATCACAATATTATGTGTGCAATCATCACTTCAACATAACGCGACATCTTTAAAGTAAACTCTTTACAACGTTATGCTACAGGTAAGCCTAAGGTTGTAAAGGTTTGTTTTTTATTTTCTAAATAGGTTCCTTTAAGCTAGTGCATTGTTGTTTCACTTACATTTTCCTTCAATTTCCCTTCTAAATGTTTTTTTTTCTTTGCCTGAATTTCTCACTTCTTGTTCCTCCTCAGTAAGCTTGCCCCCATCATCCGAGCCGTTCTTGCTGGGGGGTTAGTCAGCCAGAACAGCTTACAGAGGAGGAACAGGAAGTGAGAAATTCAGACAAAGAAAAGGAAAAAAAAAAAAAAAACACACATTTAGAAGGGAAATGGAAGGAAAAGGTAAGTGAACCAACAATGCACTAGCTTAAAGCAGAGGTTCACCCTAAAAAACATCTATATACCATTACATGCAGCATACTTCCGACAGCTACAGTATGCGGTTTTTTGTTTTTTCGCTGTACATACCGTTTTATAGTTTTTTCTTTTCTTACTCCCGCGGGGAATAGGCTTTCCTATGAAGATGCGTAGATGATTGACGTGCGGATAAGGCGCGTCACGCTTTCCGAAAATAGCCGGACTGGGACTCGGCTCTATACGGCGCCTATGCACAGACTAGGAGGCGTGTAGAGCTGACTGCGCAGGCGCCGCATATAGCCGAGTCCCAGTTTGGCTATTTTCTGAACACGCCTTATCCGCACATCAATCATCTACGCCTCTTCATAGGAACGCCTATTCCCGCGGAAGTGAGAAAAGAAAAAACTATAAAACAGTATGTACAGCGAAAAAAAAAAATTAC